>NC_041360.1:19448126-19779376 GCF_900634415.1 Cottoperca gobio
TTCCAAAGCATGTGGTGGATGTTTTAGCTCAGGAATTGACATTGAAGTTATGTATGGAAAAAAACTATTTAAATATTTGTATTCGACTTGAAAACACATTGGTTTTGGAACATTACCCGGCGGAGATTATCGGAGAAAAGAGTGTTTGTAGGCCCGGATCTTGTGACTGTTATTCTAAATTACAGAAAGGCTGCAAGAGTGGTCTGTGAGGCAGACAAGCCATGACATTGCAGTCATGTTGAAGATTTCTCAAAATCACTGTGAGTACTTCCAACACTTGAGATCAGCGTTTCCTAAACAGCAGGTTAGGGAGTTGAAGAAGGTCACTGCCCTTTTTCTGGTTGGTCCCATCATGACAGTCTAGTAGAGTATTTTCTCAATAAATTGGGTCCTGTGGCAAGACTAAAACTACCTGCGCTTTGTCTGTCGTCTGCCTGGGAAATAATTGGATCTGCCACAAATGATACAGAAGCATTAGCAGTTTTCAAGCTCTTACTTTTTATGACGTGCAGCAGTACCTCTGAGCTGGTGCCATTTCTCAGAGAGAAAGTGATGAACAGAATGACATTTTAACTTGGTTTTATTTATAGCATGCCTTTTCAGTTTGCAAGATTTTTAAAAACTTGTGACTGTGCCCGCTGCAGTGCTGATGATGGATAATATGTGTAACCACTTGTATCATGCGGTAAATCCTCGCTCACTCATCGCCCAGCATCAGCCATCTGTTTTACCTCATGCATCTCTTTTGTTTGCCCCGTCCGCTGTGCCAGCATTTCTTTCTTCTGCTTCTACCCGTCTGTCTGTGTGTCTCTCTGTTTTTTCATCTTACTTGGCTCCTTTGTTGGAATCAAACACCCTGAAATATGTAGAAGGAAAAACAAGCCTCTCCTTGGAGATGAGATGGCTGCATGTTAGGGGTCAATTGGCTTGACCTTTCCCAGTAAATCTTTAATGAGGCAGTTATTCTTTTTTGTTTTGTTTTGATCCCCCCCACACCCCCTTTTAATAAAATATGTAATAGCGTGTAATTGTATCCTGGCTGCAGCCGAGGACCTGGCTCAGCACAGCTTCGGTCTGAGCTGACGGAGGGGTTGTGAGGGCAGTTGGATTGCGGTGGGGGTGTGTGTTTGGTTGGGAAGTGGGAAGTGCTGCGCTGCTGGGCGTAGCTTTGGCTGTAGGAGCTGAGGCAGAGAGCGAGGAGTGTCTCAGAGGAGTTTTGTGTTACAGTTGTGCTGTGATTCACACTGTATCACTACTCTGTTATTTCAAGTAGAGAACATCACCATCTCCCAGGCTCCTCTTCAACTAATCCATCTCAACTGATGTAATCAGGGCCATTACACTAACTGCACTGCCACTGAAATAGAAAACTGCACAGTAATGATTTTTCACACATGCAGAGAGTTCTGTGTAAATTAAATCAAGCTAAGAAAAAACTTAAGTTTTTATATATAAATATAAATATTTATATATAAATATATATATACACAGCTTCTTGCTCAGCATATTCCTGAGTGTGAAGATTTGAGCAGGAGGTTAATTGCAAACTAAGCACCACAGTGTGTGTGTGTGTGTGTGTGTGTGTGTGTGTGTGTGTGTGTGTGTGTGTGTGTGTGTGTGTGTCTGTGTGCTTTGGGAAGAGCCAGAGTTGCTTACATTATTGAAATGTGTTTACTAAGAGAATGAAATGCCTTTCATTCTCCAGTAGGCCCCCGAGGCATTTGTCCAGTCTTTAGCTCTCCTGTGGGATACATTATATTCTCACCATTGCACAATTTTAAGAAGCCCACACATCACTTGTGTTTTACTAGAGGCTAAGAGGACTGTATGTTTAGATAAGGGAGCCGACTGGTTAAAAGAGCATAAAATGGACCGACTCAGAAATTTCAAGAATGTGACCTCTGTGTCTGTGTATCATTAATAATCATCTTCAGACAGGAGGATCAGTGTTTTGTTTTTTGCACCAAATGCACTTCATCTGTCTTCTGCAGAGTTATTGGCACAAACATGTGGACACATCGGGAACAACAACAATCATATTTGGATTACTTAGTGTTGTTTCAACAGTCGATGTTGATGGTGTTGTTTGTAATAAAAGTTTTAAATGAATTTACATTTTGTGAATACACATACCAGAAGTTTATGGGTACAAGTTTAGATCTTGTACATGCATGGCCTCTCCAGAATTATTGATGGATTTTTTAATATCATATCATATACAGGTGTGGATTGAGTCAACAAAAACATATCGTAAATACGCTTTTAAATCAAATGTTTCTAGTCAATGACACTCACTCTTTAAATCTACTACACTATCCAGACTAAGTCTTATTTGGAAATATTATTTGGTTAATCTTTGGTGCACATTACTGCAACTAAAGATACACATACAGCAGAGTAGGGCCTTGAGTACAGAGAAGCTGTGTGGACAAACAGCTTTTCATTTTTCAGGAGTGATTGCTGGTTTGTTTTGACTGGCCCTTGGTTTGGTTTACATGAACTGCTGCGCGGGTGTTAATCTATGGCATGTCTATTGACGTACTGTTCCAAACTGTGTTCACACAGGCAATTAAGACCATTGATCATGTACACTGTTGTTATTCATAGTAAAATGTCATAACAGAATGTCCGTGCATGCTTTAATATATGGCTTGGCTTGTTGAGGAGTCATAAAATTGCTTATTAATGCTGGGAGTCAGTTTTGTCAAATGTAGCATGTCAACAAGGGGCTTGGGGCTTGTGACCAAATATTTCACAGATGTGTGGTGAATGTGTGACCAGAGGTGCTGGCAGAAGGGCCGGATTAGGAGGATCAATGGGTGTGTCAAGGGTTGGCATCAGTCGAAACAGGAACTTTGCTTTTAAAATCCACGTGTGCCTGGCCAATTAAATGCAAAAAAATTGGCCAGCCACAAAATTACCAAACGACTGCAAGCAGGAAAGAATCCACATTCAAATTGTACTTCTTGAATAGCACAAGTTGATCCAATGGCACAGAACATGTCTTGAAGTGGAATAAATATTGTGCCCTTGAGCAATGTATTTAACTGCTAGGAAATTGTAATCTTCATTCACAGTTTCCTTCCTTAAGAGCACCGGCCCACAGGCTAAGGTGCAGAGTAAAGTGTTGTACTGTCTGACGGCTTCTTTTATTTAATGCAACAGTTTAACATTTAGTTTAACAAATACCCAAATGTGATTATAGTAGATGTAAGATCAAAATCACTCTCATGTAAAAATGAATCTAGAGCCAGTTAGCCAGTGAGCTTTAAGAGTGCACTTGTCCACAGTGTTGTGTTGCCTTGGACAGAGTCAGGTTGTTGCCCACTGTTTCCAGTCGTTGTGCTAACCTAACTAGCTGCTGATGGTGGCTTCATATGCAGGCTACTATAGAGACATGAGAGTGGTATCAATCCTCTTATATCGCTGCAATAAAGTGAAATGAATGTACTTCCCCAAATGTCAAAGTAACCAGTGACCAGATGAGGGGTTGTCAATGCGTCCCTCTCCCAACGTACAGGCCTGCTGCTTCCGTCTGTCTTCATGGCCGCCGTGTGTGTGTATGTTTCTTTTAAAAAAGAAAGATCCATCTCACTTGGAAACAGAGACATTATGAATCATTTTCAAACCAAGGAAGCTGTTGTTTCAATGATCAAAGAAGCAACCGTTGTCTTTTTTCTCTGTAATTTAAAGTAGTTATCTCCCATATCTCCTCCACACAGCTCTCTGAGATGCGTGATCCCTGACTAACTGCGATGGGAGTATCAGTGTGAGCCAGTGGCAGACAGTTGTTGACAGTTTCCAGATGTGAATGTGTGCCACTATGAAGATGGTACAGTGCAGCAGTAAATAAAAGAGCATGTATGCTTAGGGAACTATTTTGAAAAACAAGTCATTAAACACATACAGCCTCACTGGAACGTCAAAATACATTGATTTTAATGACAGCGTTTAATGGAATTTACAAACACTGCAGATGTGTCCAAGAAAGATCATCGACCGTGGTGCTTTCAGAACGATATTAAACATTTTGAAAAGCTCCATCATAACATCTGTCCAAAAGCTTTTTCAAGGATACTCACTGTGCTTCTTTTCCCAGACGGGGGTCACTGTGTGGGGCTTGTATCTATCCTCTCAGTGGTGGCTGATGAAGGAAAAAGCTCATCTAACCTGACAGGAAATGCTTATATAACCTTAGGATATTATGTAACTTACACACAATTCGATCTGTTACAAGATGTCCATTGATAATTCTTAAGTGTTAAGTTGCAGATTGTTGGAAGATTAAGAACATCTTGACGTATCATCCAGCCAACTTTTAAGGGATACATATAAAAGCTTGCGCCAGGGATGGTCAGGACTTTACATTCTTTATCTTTCCCTGCAGTCAGCTTTGTTTAAAATCTCAAAGCTCTTACTCCTCGTCTCACAAACATCCAGTGGAGAGGTTTCAGAGAGACGATTTTTAATGTTGCTTGTTGTTTTTGTTGTGGAGCAGGTATTGCCATTTTTTCAGGTCAATATAAATGGTACAAATTCAGTGTAAGGAAGATCCCCACAGTGTTCCCAAAATCTCAAATCCCATGCACCTGGAACCTTTCATCAAACTATATTTTTCATGTCAGAGTTGGGGCAATTAGTGGCTTGCTCCCAGTGCAAAATCAAACCCTGCACATTCATCAATCCCTCCCCTTTCATGGCACTCGGGTCCAGGTTTCTAGGAAGTAAAGCTTAGCGACGCAATGTTCATCCTTCTTGCAAAGTGTGTTGAAATGGGTGCACGTGTGTGTCTCTGTGCTGCATGCTCAGGATTATTCCAATGTGACTGTACTGTATATTTGAAAGTCAGTCGTAACACATGTTTTCACTTCTCTGTTGGCTGTGGTGTGAGAACACGGGGGCTAAGTTTGTAGGAGCTGCACATGAGTTGTTTTTGTGTGCATGCATGCGTGTTTGGAGATGCTGAGAACAGACAGCTGTTCTCCAGCAGTTATATGCTTCTTAAACCCCCTCTTTAGAAAACTCCTAGATCAGCCTGTAAATGAGCTGAGAGACAGGTGTTTATATCTTATCCTCACAGCATGCATTAGAGCAGAGTATAGGAAAGAGGAGAGGAAGGAGAAGAAGAAGGTGTAGAGGAGAGGAGGGATAAGGGGAGTACAATAGTCGTCTGTCCAGAAACGTTCCATCAGCACGTCCCATTGTCTTTAAAAGAGATTAGCTTGGTCCCAGTGTTGACCATGTGTCAGGTTTATCAATAAATGTGTGTCATCATCCCATGTAGATCATCACATGTGCAGGAATGTCCTGACGCCCGCTGAACACACAGCTTTTGTCCTCTTGCAATAGGAAAATCGCATAAATACAGGGACTTATCTCATATGACTAGGAAAATAAAATGCGAAACCCACCACTGTTCCCACAAGTGGAGACGAATGAAAGGTGTTCACACGTGTTGTTTAGGTTAACCTCTTTCCACGTAGCCCGTCGAAACAGAATAATTATGGGTGCCTGGCAGCTGGTGTCAAAGTGAACGGGACATTTGGGGAGAAGAATCTGATAACATTCTTTGGGGAAAAAGGGAACTCGTGAACTTATTAGATACATTTGTTGGCAGCCAAGACTGACTTGTATTTAGTTTGTGGTTGTTCAACTGCTCTAGGCACCACAATTAAGAGCGGGTTGTGAACTTTTCACTTTACCCTGCAAAAACAAGGCCGGCTCACACTACGCCAGTGCCTTCACAGCACTGGGGCAGACGGTCAGGAACAGACGATGGCTGTTTGCCGTCTCAGGGGTCAGGAGTGAGGAGGACAGAGGTCAGATTTTAGCTGAGACACTGCTAATGAGGCCATTCATTAAGCATTAAGCATTGCACAGCTGTGCTGAACATGTTTCGACCTCATGTTGTTGTTCAGATATCTAAATGGCTGCAAGTATGCTGCTCCTCCTCACGTTTTTGCTTTCTCTGAACTGAAAGGAGCCATATAAGGTACAGAATAAAGCCTTTGATGTGCGAGTGGATGTAAGTGTGCACATGCGTGTGATACCGCAATTATATTACGGTTTACGAAGCTTTGCAGGATCTCAGTCCGACACTGTGATTGAAGATGTCTCTGTGATAGTGTTCCAAAGTAAATTGTCTCTTGTTTTCCTATTTTCATATTGTTGTGTTTTGGTATTGTTTATAGGTATCATTTGTTTCAATTTGTGCCGTGTTGCTTTTTCCCCTGAGCTAAGTGTACTTTTCAAACATGATTTGGTTATTGCTGTGTGCGCCGTCATTGTCAACATATAATACATTCTCTATAAACACGGGACAAAGCTTCTGACGAAAGTTCATTTCTGAATGTAGAATGTGATCAATCAAGTCTTCTATCAGCCGTAGTTGTTGCTGTGTTACATTTAGTAAAGAAAGCCTAGTGGTGAAAGACGTATTCAGATACAGCGGGGTAATAATACTCCATTATGAGTAAAGTTACTGCATTCAAAACTTTACGTAAAGACAAGAATGCTACAATAATCAGCAAAAAACAAATGTACTAGTACAAGTGGCCTCTACCTGTCTTATATTGTCACGTACCATGATCTTTGATTATTATTACTGATGTATAAATGTGAAATCAGCATTTAAAGAGTAACTTAATACCAGGCTGTGTGCTGTGGCAGTGTGTACACCTCACAGCAGTCAGCAGCAGCATAGGGTGTAGTTGTGTATGGCCCGAAGTGTCCTCCACATCTAACAATGATGTCACGGTGCACTGACACGCCCTGGACTACACCTCTACATCACTACAGCCAGGTGAGAAGTTAAACCACTGGAGGGCAGCAACACAAGATTGTGAGCCGCTGTTAAGTTGCTCTTTAATGCGGAAGGTAGTCGGTAACCTAATGTTAACTACTTTATAAATATTAGTGTAGTTTCATTTAGTATGCATCACATTTCAAAGCCCAGCAGAGAGATAAGATGCAGAAAGAAGCATTCAATTAAAATACACAAATCTGCATTAATCTCTTTTTTTGGCTACTTGGGGGGCACATACACGTTTACATACACTGATATATTATCATCTTATAAAGTTGTTATTGCAAGCATGTAAGCAAAAAGTTGCCTGTTTACACATCAAATAGACGCAGAGCAACATTAGCATTCATTTGAAATGTTTTCCATCAACTTGACAAATGTAAGTCCAACAGTAATACCTAAATCCCTTTGTTTCCGTCTGGTTCTTTAGCTGCTCTACACTGCACTATGTTCACCAACTAATCACTAACTCTGTCCGTCTGTGGTTTGGCGCTGGACAGGTAGCGTTCAGTGGGTTAGTCAAAGCTGTGAGCTTTCTGATGCAGCCGAGAACAATGTGCTAAAGATGCCAAAGTAAAGTTGAGGGAAACATGAGTCAGGTGGCACATCTCTGTGGGCTTGTTTCTATGGGCAACACCTTGACTCATTGTTTGTATCAACATATTTATTCGTGCAAACACCTCCGTTTTTACTAATTATAGTAAAAACTCTTCCACCACAGTTGTCTTAATGCACTACTGTATAACTTCAGCATAGTTTCACTTCCAGTTCTGTAGGATAAGAAACAAGTGATACCAATGTCACGTTAACTATATTATGTTCTCACATGGGAGCTGCTGACGTAGATTACGCACCTGCTCTTCACGCCTGCCACCAAGAAACTGCAGACAGACACTATCAGACCCAGTCATTAATCAGCATCAACTCACATTAGCCACAGCAGCAATGATGTTCATTTCTCCTTTCTCTGTTGTCACCCCATAGTCATCCGGCACTACTGTCATGGTGGACATAGCAGTGATGGGAGAGGCCCACGGACTGATCACAGACCTGCTGGCTGATCCCTCTCTGCCCCCAAACACCTGCACCTCACTGCGGGCCGTCAGCAACTTGCTAACCACCCAGCTCACCTTCCAGCCGCTGCACCGGCTTCGCCCTGTTCCCCTGCTCAACCCCAGTGATGCCTACACCTTCTCCGACTCAGAGGAGGGACCAGATAAAGGAGAGAAGACTTCCATCCATAAGGTAAGAACATAAATGAAGACCAAGTGTCATGATTTAATATTTGCTGGTAAGATATGCAGTGCTAGGAAATCTAGTACCAAATATCAAAAGTCAGAATTCAGTATCAGAAGCGGTCATAAAACTCTTTTTGGGAAACGGCTGAAATCCTTAGAAGGAAATGCAGATCACATTATTAAGGCCAAATGATTTATACACCACACAGCGCTCCACACACATGTTAATCTTTTAGTCCATGTTTCAGCTAATGAGTGCTTCCTGCTCTCAGAGCTTTTAGCATCAAATAAAGGAGTGTGTTTTCATAGAGTTGAGTGAAGAAAAATAGAGCGCGTCTACTGCTCCGAGCACTGTTCTCCCTTTCATAGCCACAGCTGTGTCAACATGACAGATGTGCGGAGCCAGAAAGTGTGTGTGTGTGTGTGTGTGTGTGTGTGTGTGTGTGTGTGTGTGTGTGTGTGTGTGGAGTAGAAGAGGAGAGGCAACTTGAAGGTGAACGCATCTCTCAAAAGATTACAAAGAGGGACGAGTATGTGTCAACAGAACCGGACCCCCTCCACAGTTATGGATCCTGTAAGTAATCTGAGGAAGATACCTATCTTGGCTGTCTTGGAAGCTGGCGTGTGGTCGATGGCTGCCATGCCATCAAGCCAATCGCTTGGCTGACAGGTGTTTTTTTTACATCGTCTGAACTTTGTAAAAGTAGCTAAGACAAACTGCGCCTGTGGAGTGGAGTGACGCTGCACTCATTAGGACTCTGCTCCCCAGAGATGACGTGCCCAGGAGGAGTGAAGGTGGTTAGTGCGGGAGTGGAAAGCCCTGCGCTTGCTTTTCTGCCTCCTGGCTCAGAGTTTGATGTCCATCGTGGTGCATACTGATTCAAGCTCTTTTTCAAACCCCATTTTCTGTCCAACACAGGGCATGTTCTCTGTGCTCCAAAAAAGGCCACTGCATTCACAGCACACACCGTACAAAAATCAAAATATATGAATGACAAAACACACATCTAATTATAAAATGTTTGAAGTCAATCTTTTTTCACTTAAACAGTGAGCAGGGATCAGCTCTTTTCTTTTCTTTTTAAGTGAGAATGGTGTGTTTTTTGCCATGCTGTTGAGTGTGTGTGTGTGTGTGTGTGTGTGTGTGTGTGTGTGTGTGTGTGTGTGTGTGTGTGTTTTGGCTTTTGGTGTGTGTCTGCAGGGCTTTTATTAAAGAATAGAAATATGCTGCTGTAAAACCATAACACAGCACCATTATTCCGCTTTCGAAATCGAGAGTTGAAGGCATATTTTCATACAGTTTTAGTGTAGAATACAAAACATGTTTGTTATACATTCTTCTAATCATAACTCCGGTATACACAGGATGTTTTGGGGAGAACACTGGTCTGTGGGTCTGCTTCTATGCAATTGTGTGTGTGCACAAAGTGTGTCAGTGCTTGTCTACAGTATGTGTGTACATTTAGTATGTGGCTCTTGTGTGTGTGTGTGTGTGTGTGTGCATCCGTGTGTTTTGTTTGCATTTACTTACTACAAATTGGTTAATCTGCAACTGAATTCAGCACATACTAAAATCAGGCATGCAACATGTCTGAATCAAGGTTATGGCCGAGCCTCCAGAGTAAATGGAAATCGGTGAAATGTCCACTAAAGTGACCTAAACCAGCGGCGTGTATGACTGTGTGCTTGCACTCAGTACATGACGCTTTGCTGTGAATAGGTTCATTCTGTGACGATCTTTACTAGGTCACCCTGCAGAAGACTGAGAGGGAGAGAGCCTGCCATGTTTAGCGCTGCTGTGCCAAGCTGCTGCATGGCACTGAACAGATGGAGGCAGCACAAGGGCACAGACCACTGGGAATCACAGAGAAGGAGCAAAGACAAGACAGATAAAGAAAGAGACTGAGAGAACGACACAAAAGAAACTTACAGAGAGAATGAGAAGCAGAGAGGCAAAATCCCTTTGATGAAGTGTATCTGTGCAATGCAATACTGACATTGTATCTAATAATGTGCCATGAGGGGCATCATTGGCACAGCTGCCTGCCAGTATCCTCCAGTCAGGGACGACTGGGTTGAATCTCTTTGGATCCAATGAAGGAAAGAATTAAGTGCCTCAAATCGTGAAACGTTTTCCAGATTATATATTCTGCATCACTTGTTTCATCTTGCGCAGATTCATGAAAGACAACTGTTTTATTTAGATTATCAACTTGACTGTAGACAATGCAGAGAAGCATTAACCTTATCTCACAGGGGTTAGAGCCAGCACAATTACAGCCATGCTTTTAGGTATTGGTAAGGATTTCAATCATAAAAGTGTTTTCGAGTTGAGTTACCTGTGTGTGTGTGTGTGTGTGTGTGTGTGTGTGTGTGTGTGTGTGCGTGTGTGTGTGTGTGTATTTTCTTCTGTGTATGCAGCGTATTAGGCGGAGTCTCCACCCTGGTCTTCTGAGGAGGATCTCTTCCACGTGGACCACCACCACCTCCGCCACAGGCCTCCCGTCCATCGAGCCTGGACCCGTCCGAAGGGACCGCAGCGGCAGCATAAAACCCTACCATGAAGCACTCACCTGCAGGTACCTGAGCTGTTAGCATACACCTCTCCTATCATCAGACACTTACTTTGCTCCAGTTAGATTTACTTGTATTTTGCTTTAGTTCTTGCTTGCCATATTATGTTTTCCTTCCCTAGGAGTTATACGGATAAAGCTTTGCTATGTTTGAAGCAAAGACCTAACATTTGTATTTCAATATACTAATAAGGTCCTACTGTGCAACATTGTACTATAAGTATACACAACTGTGGTACAAATGCTTTAAGGAGGACTCTTACAACGGCTACCCCAGTATGACACATCCCTCTGAAGGTTTAGAGGTTTCTTCCCAGCAGTCTGGCTGTAGTTATACCAAAGACAGCGTGAGTGAACAGTAATTGCGCAGCAGTTCGGAAGAGGATGTGTGTGCAATGAGAGCCAGAATGGAAATATGCCCCACAGGCGAATGCATTAACCTGAATAACTAAGACACACATCCACCCTCAGCACAGTAGCGCTGATGATAGCACAAGACTCAGGCTACACAGAGGTATTATGGTTCAGAAGTACGCATCTCAGTATGCATGTCATCATTCATGTCATTCATATCGTTTTTTTGTTTAAAAAATGTTTTTGTAGTTTTTTGGGGAAAGCTGTTGTGGGATGAAGAAGGTTGCAGGATATGTGTGAGTGATGCTCAGTGTTTGTGTGCGTTCATGGGTTTGCGTGTGCATGAAAGCATGTCTTTGTGTGGCGGGCTTTATGCTTGGGTGCATTTTGTTTTGCAAAAGCTCTTGCGAAAATCTGGCCTGGTTGTTCCATTGTGTTCAGACAGGACTAATACACAGGCAGTTAATCAGTAGAAATGTCAAGACATGACCGTCCCATATTGTTGAAAAAACAACAGAAAGCTGTGCTTGCTTCTGCTGTTTCTCTTCTAATTTAGAATAAACACAAGATCTTCATTTCTTAGAGTAGTTATGATGATTACTAAGTGAAATATTTCTGCATAATGTACTGTGATCAGTGCAGAGATTGCATTCCTCACAATTACTTTGTGATTTCTGTTGCGATATGTTTGGATTATTTTAGAGAGGCTTGTGTTTTTTTTATGAATTTCAAAGAGGTAGAAAATGGAGATTCAGCCGTGCATGTTCGTGTGCACTTCAATATGAGTTCTCGTGCGTACAATGTTTTTTATGATGTGGATGCACAAGCAGTATTAGACAGTACATGCTCCCTGTCTTTAAAATATTAACTATACGAACAAGAAAGACTCTCTTCGTGTTTCATCTACCTTATTAGTTTCTCCCCTGTCGAGTTTGTGTCACAGGCATGAAAGCCTCAGCGTTTGTCTTCAAAGTCTCTGTGCTGCCATGTAGCATCACAGATGCTTTTCGTGTAGCATCACAGATGCTTTGTGTGTATATATGTGTGCGTGTTCAAAGTTAGTTTAATTTTCAAATGTTGCAATAGAACGTTTGTCAGATCTCTAAACTGAAGCTGCAGCTTAATTATTAATGTGTAGAAGAACTTCTGACTCAAAGACACTCCGGAAACAGCCTGCATGGATTCAAACAATACAGCTGATGATAACCTTTGTGTTGTTCAGTTGCATTTGTTTGGAAGTGTATGTGCAGACGTAAAGAGCGACAATGGATATATCCTGTTTCTCCCTTTCTGAATTTAAGGATAGTATTAAGACTACTAGATTTATTTCCAGAATATAAAAGTACAACTTGTCAATTTCTTTGAAGCTCATTAAGACCTAATAAATCACATGAGCTTAGTTTTCACTGCAAGCTTTATGTCTGGAACTTGAGATTTAAATATGCTCACTCGAGTGCTTACTGGACCAGTCAGTGAACTATTAGATGAAAACTAACTCACTGCAGTCAAATGAGGCATGACACTGCAACTGCACGGCCTTCCCACCTCAGATTAATTCAGAAGTTAATTTTGGGTGGATAGTTTTGCAGATATTTGATGTTTCCAACAAGAGTTGCCATGTTTTTCTTTAGATAATTAGAAGTAAAGACCAATCACATTGCAGCAGGTGGTGGATTTGTCCAGTCAGATGACAAAGGGTTTAAGTTGTTGACTAAAAAAGGAAGGTATTGGCTTAGTGTTGTGATTATAGTTGATATAGCTTGTATAATCATGTACAGCTTGATATTTGTTTTACGTTAATTCATCCAGGTTGTTGCCAGGGAAATAATCCAGTCTACTTTTAGTTGTGTATTGCAAAGTGTTTTTTTGTTGTGAGGAGATTGGCTTCATTGAGCTATTAACTGATTATGGCTGCTCTGTAAGACTTAACTGTTCCCATAAAAACATGTGGCTCCTGTCTTCCAGGGTAATTGTTTAAGCCAAGCTGTCTGGAGAAACATGCTACTTAGCCAGCCAGACTGTGCCTGTAACTCGTGGCCGATAGACACACCTAAAGTATTTGCTCAGTCTAGGACCCTTATCTGATACCCATGTAGTGTTAGATTCAAATATTAGGTGCAGTGATACTTCCATGACTTTTTAACTTGTTACTTTTGACCTCATCCATCAGGACGGATCAGTAACTGCACAATGTATTCATTTTGAGTGAGTGATTGTCAACATATTGTGTATGAAAGATGAATTGACCCGCTCCAAGAACTACTGCATTGTGTTTTAATATAGAAAATGCTGCCACCCTAAATACACTATATGGCTAAAGTATGTGGACACCTTACTTTCGGGTATGGTCTGGTGGTCTTGAGCTGTTTTTTTTTTAAGGTACCGTCATTCAAACTAATTATACAACATGCAGATATTTTAGACAAAAGTTTCTTTTAACTTTGTGAAAGACCATTTCCTGTTTCAGTATGGCAGTGCCCTGTGACAAACAAGGTCTGCAAAGAAAGGGTTTCCCTGCACAGAGCCGTGACCTTAAACCCATCAAACACTGTTTGGATTAATTAAACTGGCGTGACCTTTTATGCTGATTTATCTCCGAGGACAGTGCCCAGCAAGAAGTCAGGTTTCAGAATTGTGTGCAACGATTTCCCAGAAACGTGGTGACCAATAGAGATAAACATTGTTGACACAAGTATGTAATACAATCTGTAAAGAAATCATCTCAGGGTACAACGTGTACGTAGTTTTGGTAATGTGTTTTCAATACATTATATATCTGTGGACAACATGACTGTCACATTGTATCTGCTAGTGCTTTGGTTTGGTTTGGTTTTGTTCCGTCATAAACAATCACTGCATAGCACACTTGTTAAAATATTTACACAACAAAAAGAACGTAAATACAACAAAACGAGACAAGTATGAAATAAAACAAACTATAAATTGCGTATTACACAAACAAGGTGTCGTGCATAAAATTGCAAATGCAGGGATAGAAACACTAAAGGTAAATATCACTTATCTCTATCTAATCATCATAACTAAACAAAGGCCGCTGCTACATTACAGACTTACAGAGGGAAGGTTGTGACATGTGGATGTAATACTCATTATACAAATAGTACTACTAATTACTACAAAGTACACGCACTCTCTTCTTTTCATTGCTTTTAATAAGACGTTTAGGTTATAGATTTGATATTAAAGTAAAGTAATATTCTTCAACTGATGACCACAGTTCTAAATCATATTATTTACTGCATTGTATTTGTTGTGTACTGAGTGAAATAAAAATCTGCACACTGTTTTGTTTTGCGTCTTAAGCCCTCTAAAGAACCCTGTGGGCTGCGTCTGTCAGTGGCTTGTTTGCACAATGACAGTGTGATACTTGAACAAGTTCTGTAAATGTAAGCACACTGAGCAGCTTCTGTACACAAAGCCCTGTCGCCTGGTCTTAAAGCTCAGCCCGGCCCAGCAGCAGGCCCCTGCTATGGCCACTTATGGTGGTGTGAGTATAAACAAACACCTGGGCCTCTCCCCAGTCACCAGAACATCACACAATTAACACACACACACACACACACACGCGCGCGAAGAAATACTGTCACAGCTGCTTCTTCTGGCAGGGGTTATACAGACACAATTGGAAAGCACAGAGAGTCTCCAGGTTAGTTTACTGCAGCTGAAAGGGCTCTCCTCAGAGTAACACTTCATTTACATTTTGTTTCAGGCATCTGGCTTTTTTCCAGATGTCTAGAATGAAAAAAGAGAGCTGGTAAGGCTTTCGTGTCCAGATAAAACACACTTAAACAGGTCTCATGCCTACTGACAACTACAGTACTTGCTATTGTCTGTGATGGTCTCTTAGCAATCGGGGAGTAAAATGGAGTGTTTTTGTAATTTATGTACTGTGACCTGTATTTTTTATCCCTTTTGAGAGCTGGCCAAGACACAGGAACGTGATTTTATTTCACAGATCAAACAACAGCAATAATTATTCCTGATACGTAATGAGTCCCATCAGAAAAGTGAGAGGTTTGGGACGGAGAGAGAGAACACATGGAGGGGAGAAAATGAACACATGGCTTCAATTGCCTTCTCTCTGCTCCATCATCAAATCTGTACAATCTTAATTAGGACATTAGGCTTCTTTTTTTTTCTACCTCCTTTTTCCATCATGTCAGCTCTCAGTGACGTACATTGTTAAGAAGGAATAACATCGACTTCAAAGCTAAAATATCGGCTTTTTTATCACACAGACCCGCTAAAAGGGGGGGGGGGGATTGAATACCTTCCATTTCCCTCGGCCCCGGCCACTGTGCTGTTATCTTCTTCACGTCATCTGGCTCGAGAGTAGGTAGATTACTGGAAGCAGAAATAATGGCTGCTGTGTTTATCGTGGCTTGGACACTGTCCGTTTGGGCTCTAAACCAAAGGTAATCTGTCAACCTGCTGTGAGTGGCTGGGTATAAAATCTGGAAGTTAACTGCTGCAGAGAAGGGGAGCGGATAGAGGCCAGTCAGAGCTTATTGCATGGCTCAAAACTATTAAGATAAGCAACATGGAAGGAGGAGGCTATTCTCAGAAAAAGCAGACAATGTTGCAATTTATACAGTATTTCCTTTTGCAGGATAATTAACTTGATGAAGGTTTATTCTGGAGAATGCCACGGTGCTTTTCTGTGAGCACAGGAGTCATTTTCTAGAAGAAAAACTCCAAATTGACTGTTACAATACAATTGTGTCTGTATTTAAATTTGTTAAAACTATGTGTAAAGCCAATTTTGACTGTTGACCTTGATTATTCTTGAACAAAACGGCCCTGTCTCCTACTAATTATGTTTACATAATATTCATTTACAACTACATTTACAACGGCAAAAGCATGTTTTGAAAAATAATTATTAAAATGTTATATCATCTGATTGAGGACATGTTTATTTTACTTATTAAAAGTATCTGCAAAGCTTCATTTTTGGTGTGTTGGACGCATAAAGAAGCAATTTGAAAAAGTTGTTTTTGACTTTTGGAAATTGTATTTTTTCACTATTTTCAATTAATTGAGGAAATAATTAGCAGATTATTTGAATATGATATATTATAATAATTAGTGGCGGTCATTAACATATCTGCAAAATGTTAATTGACAACATATGTAATGTATTTAATGTGGTAACCACCTGTAGCAACTACAGCATAATTAATGTTTTGATGTTTGTGTTGAGGCACTTACAGCGCTTGGTTGTAGTTCGAGAATCTTTTTTGTTTTTGGTTAAAGAATAACTCCACACTGACTTAAAGCATGTGACAGGACAGGTTTATTTATTCAATATCTAACCATAACTACAGTATGCTCCTCTCCTAACTTTAAATCTAACCATAGTACAGAGATGCAGGTTTCCTTGACTGAACAAACATATTTGCATGCAGCAGTTACATTCTTCTCAATGGTATCAGGCGAAACAAACTACAAGTATATAAACGTCATTTCTTTGAGACACGGTTAAATCCAAAACATGCAGGAAAGTGTATTTTGTCTTCGTACTGTAGGTGTATCTCACTGGAACAGTTACATTACTGTAGCCACAGTGCTAACTACTGTAACTACACTTAAGAAGCTTTTTGTGATAAAAGCAGAGTCACTCGATACATGACGGACAGCTTCCCCGAGTGAAAATGGTCGGCCTTCTTATTTACATTCAGAGCTGAAGGCTCAATGTCAGTAGCTGAGGTTATTCTGCTGCATTAGCAGAATAGGAAGAGTGTCTGCCAGTTCTTCAACTTTCATTAAAAGTAAACCTTTTAAGCCAAGCGCTGCTGCCTGCCCAGACCCCCCTGACAATAATGTACTAACTGTTCGCCCGCCAAACTATCAAACTATTTTATATTCCACACCTGCTAGGCATTACACACAGTGGTCCAACCTGGCCATGCAAACACAACAGAACTCCCTTTGTTGGGGCCTCAGGACCATTAGAGGGTGGGTACAGCTCAAAAGTGTTCAAGAAACAATTTATCAGAAGGAGATAGACACACTACAGGTCTTTGTGCTCCCTGTGACACTATGCTCTAACGGCAGGCATTTCCTGCCCTGAGAAGGCAGGTTTTACAACATTTAGGGAGAGGTATTTTAATTGGAACCACCTACAGCCTGACAGTGGCCTCAGTGGAGAAACATGGAAAAGCTGTTGAGAGCAGCTCGGGAGGCTGACACTGATTTGTCATAAAGAGGGCGGGCTCAATTTCTAACGAGTCATTTAGAACAGCGACTGTTTTGAATTTGTTTTGTTGTTTTTTCTCATTGCATTGTGTTAATGTGTGCATCCATTAAGTTCATTAATGAGTATTTTTCTTGAAGCATCTGTACAACGTCTGTTTCATGTGAGGACAGCACAGTAGGAATCCCATTACGTTTTTCTTCTTGACAATTTCTGCCGACTGGTTAGACATCAAAGACAGATGTAATGGATGGCATTATTCCCAATTATTTGGCGCAGCTACAAACAGGAAAGGCTTGCACATTTTGCTTTCTACAAACAGTTATACATGTACTATTCTTCATTTGTCACCCTGTGTTTTTTATTTCAACACGTTCTGTTGATTTAGTTTTTTTGTTCTGCCAAACAAAACCAATGATGTATAATTCTAATACACACCAATGTTCTCTCAATTTCATTTTATCCTACAAAAGCTACAAAACAGATTCAAGCGTTTGATTAGCAGATGTTTTAAGACACATTTGGATGTAAATGTCTGAGCGGAGGATAAAATGTGTTGTTGTTTGACATTTCAGTGTGTAGTCTGTGTAGTTGAACATGTTCTTCTTGAAGTAATCGATTGATTCTGACATGTATATGCATCAGTCGGAGATGGAGAAGAACACAGCACCATCTGCAAATATTACAGCATTACAACAGGGAACATCATATGGAGTTACATGAAGACTTCCTTGTTATGCACTTTATCTCTGACCTGTTAAACCCCTCTTGTCTACAGTTGTGGGAGACCATACATCAGACTGAGCCATGGGGAGGGTTCTATAGACAAGGGAGACAGGATACCACGGTCAGGTACGCTCTCAGTCTTCTTTCTTACTATAACCACCACTACCACCAAGCAGCAGGTTAAGAGTGTTAGTGAGCATTTTTACTATTTCACAGTAAATGGACTGCATTTATATAGCGCATCTCCAATCGATCACTCAAAGCACTTTACAACACATGTCAGCATTCACACAGAGTCAGAGGCTACCATATAAAGTGTACACCAGCTCGTCAGTAACCATTCACACACACACACACACACACACACACACACACACACACACACACACACACACACACACACACGCACACTTCCTCTCGAGTGAAATGTGTATGACATGCAACAAAGTTCCCAACATAGCAATCACTGAGATGCATCAGTGTTAATGAACAAGAGCACTCACCATCTCTGGGACTTTGGGAGTTGCAAAAAATAACCGGCTATGACAAAGTGGGATTAGGGGGAAGTGGATATACCCGAGAAGTAAATTCAACACTCCTAAAAAAAAAACCTGACGATATAAATCAGTTTATCTGCTTCCCGTAGGCCGCAGCGTGACATCTCTTTGTTTCTTTTTTCTTTTACTAGCAGAGGACCAAGTGATGGTGTCATCAGACTATGACAGCACCCACGAAGCCAACCACAGTGACAGCAGTGATGTAGCACATACAGAGGAGGACACAGAGGAAGGAAAAAACCCTGCTCAAAATGTCATTCTCCACCCACTAATACCTCCTGAGGTAAAGTAAGGCAGAATGACTGCTCATACATTATAACTCTGTTAATGTAAAACAGGAAACCTACAACTTATGAACGTTGTGTTTATTTTGTCTGACCACTTTCCTTCTTGTTACACAGGACAAACCAATTCTGGCTCCAGAGCCGTTAGTAATGGAGGACTTGCAGCCATTGATGAGTCAGCTAAATAATTGGAACTTCCCCATCTTCAGTTTGATGGAGAAGACCAATGGGAAATGTGGACGAATACTCAGTCAGGTGAGCACATCTGTGAACACCAATGATAATGCTCAGAGGTCGGAAAGAAGTGTCAATAAAACTATGTATTATTTGCTTAATGATGGAAAAAATGTCAGCAATAAAATGCTTGAAAGTAATACAAACTGCTGATATACTTAGTGACATGTTTAGCTTTTTTGCATTCATAAATGAATAGACTAAAATGTAATTGCATAGTTGTATTTAGAATACCACAATCTGGTTATTTATTAATTACAATTGAATGATTGTACCCCTTTGATGTGTTGATTATCCAAGTCTGGGGATGTTCACAGACTATTTGATTGTTGTGTTTCAGGTCTCCTACAGGCTCTTCGAAGACACCGGCTTGTTTGCGACCTTCAAGATCCCTGTAAATGAATTCATGAACTACTTCCATGCCCTTGAGAATGGTTACAGAGACATACCATGTAAGCTTGAACATCTCTCGTGTGTTTTACATTTTGCTTCAGTTTATTTGCGTCTGCAACAGTGAAATCAGCCACTAGAGGGAAATGTCATACCGTCATACGTACTGTATATGACCGTGTGAAGGCTTTATGTTGTTACAAGGTACATTACATAAGCAAGCTAACAGTGCCCCCTGGTGGAAACCATTATGCACAATGAACTGACTTTTCTTTCCGGACAAAGATCACAACAGGGTCCATGCCACAGATGTGCTCCATGCAGTCTGGTACCTCACTACGCAGGCTGTGCCCGGCCTGCCCAGCCTCATTACGGACCACGGCTCTGCCAGTGACTCAGGTGTGTCCATTGGTACATGCATGCAGACATTTGTCCTGCTGGGGGTGCTGGTGTGTATGTGAATCTATCAGTCCATAAAAGTGTGTTTGAAGTTGTCACATAAGAACACATGAGCTCTCAATACCCTTTTATTCGGTTTTTCTAACTTTTGTTAAGCCAGTTATTACCATAAAGACTGTCTATATGTAGGCCAGACTTTTTTTATTTAGATTTTTCCATCTGCCTGCAGCTTTACTGTGAGCCATCTCATTAATGTCGGAGCATCAAACCTGCAGGAGTGTGTGTTCTTATCCTTCTCACAGTTTGTCTTATCTTACTCAGGCTTTTGGCACTTGCATTTACGTATCAAAAACTATTTGAAGTCTGGAACAGCATGAAATTGCAGGCAGATTAGAGTTCCCTCTCACCCATATTTCCATAACCTCATTTGTATGCCTTACTAGGGCCATCCCTTTGATCCACATATAAGTGGATTTGAATGTTCAAGTGTGTGTTTCTGCGTATGTGTGCTCTAGAGTGCGTGTGGTTAGGCATGTGCACATAAAAGTGCATGTCTGCTTGTGTAAATTCTGCCACCCTGCTCTTCACCTTCCTAACTTTGTCTGTTCCCCTGCGGCTAGACTCCGACAGTGGAATAACACACAGTCATATGGGCTTCCTGGTTTCAAAGACCTACACTGTGTCAGAAGATGGTTACGGCTGCCTGTCAGGCCTCATACCTGCTCTGGAGCTCATGGCCCTTTATGTGGCTGCCGCAATGCATGACTATGACCACCCTGGGCGGACCAATGCTTTCCTCGTGGCCACCAGCGCCCCACAGGTACTCGTGCTATTCAGACTACAGTAGAGGAGAGCATCTGATTAAAATCATTTACTTGAGTTACAGACTTTTTTTGTTGTTGATCATTTGATTGCCAATTTTCACTGTCAAACTTCACTGAAGCTGAAACAAATCATCAGTTTTTGACAGCATAGTCCGACATTCACCAGTCACAGTAGCTGCTCGGTGCTTGTCAGAAATTGACAGGCGTTGAGGTTGGATTTGTAAAGTTTTTTGAGATCTATGGAGTATTTTGTGTCTAGGCATATCTACTAAATGTAGAGGAAAAGGCTGTCATAATACTGAAAGATACTGAAATGTAGCACTATGCTTTAAATCTTTCCGATTTCTTCCAATGTAATAAATGTTGCTAGAGTTTACATTCCAGCAACATTTGAATCATCTACATCACACAGGCTCTCTTATTTTAGTACCGTATGTGCAGGATTGCTGGATTCATATATAGATATTTCTCTACCTGTTTATGTAAATGTAAAAGTGCTTGTGTGTTTGCAGGCAGTGCTCTACAATGATCGATCTGTTCTGGAAAACCACCACGCTGCCTCAGCCTGGAACCTCTTCATGTCACGGCCAGAGTACAACTTCCTCGTCAACCTGGACCACGGAGAGTTCAAGCGTTTCCGTTTCCTGGTCATTGAGGCCATATTGGCCACTGATCTGAAGAAGCATTTTGACTTCCTGGCTGAGTTCAATGCCAAGGTAGTTCTGAAAACATAATTGTTTTGACATTAAATATTGAAAAGATGTGACTTTTAGATGTGAAGAGTTTATGGTGATTAATTCACACCATGAACTTTAAAACTTCTCCGTTTGTTTTTTGACCTTTAATATAAGTAACTTTAGGTGTTTGGTATTATACAGCAGGTCAATGCTGGGTTATGAATACGAATAAAGTCAAAGATTTTCATTTGAATAGTTATTTTATTTTGTTGTCTTTGGAAACTAGATTGACTGCATAATAAATTGTCTGGTAAACTTTGCACGGCAGCAGCGTTCTTTAGTTTTATGAGTCAAATGTATTCTTTAGAGATGCTTGCCATACATTCATACCTCAGCTCTAATAATATTGAAAAACACTTTATTGAAAGGGAAATGTCCAGTGGTTTTCGAAGAACAAGTCCGTTTGTGCAGAACATTCGGCACTTGCCGAATGTTCTGCAACATGTTCAGTCAACAACACAAAGCGCCCTGCCGCTTTTCAAGAACTCATTTCGGTGCAGACAGAATGTTGGCTTTGGATTTGAGGATCTTGGGTTTTTCCATTGTGAGCATTAGTACAGTGGTGGTGCTCGATGGCCAGGGCCTGTCAGCTAGCATTGAGCTTGCTGGCTTGGCAGCAGAAGTAACGACAATGTCTCTGACTGTAGTGCACCCTGCTCTGCTCTTCCTGGAAGCAAATTAGCTTTCTGTGAAGTATCAAGATTTGCACTGGGTCTCTCCAGCTTCCTTATTATGCTAGAATGATAAGACTCTAGGTGCTCCTTCTCCAGATCTGAAGCTCATTAAGCATAACTAGAGATAACAAATTGATTCAAACATTGTTAAGATTGATGCAAGCTTTAACTTCATGTGTCTGAGTGCTGCCACAAACTGTATCTGGTCATGACATATTTAAAGCATAGTCATTAAAAACTTCTACATTTTTAAACAAAGCAGATTTCACCCCAGGAAATAGTCTGTACCTCATAATATAGGTGGAAGTCCTCATTGCTTTTGTGTCACCCAAAGTGCATTCCAGTGTTGCTGCTTGCTGCCTGATTAATTAACCCACTAGACATTAATATGAATACACAATCTTTGAACAACAGATGAATGGCATTACATTTACATAATATCTGCATATCGCGTGATGTATCTGCCAACATATCTGAATATGTTAAATGTCAACATGTCTGTTTGTTGATCCCCTAGGTGGGAGATGATCCATCCACAGGTATTGACTGGTCTAACGAGAATGACAGGTTGCTGGTCTGCCAAATGTGCATTAAACTGGCTGACATCAATGGGCCTCTGAAGTGCAAGGACCTGCACCTGCAGTGGACAGAGGGCATTGTCAACGAATTCTATGAACAGGTGTGTCAACCGTCTCTGATGGAGCCTTAGACCTCGTTTGTATTTTCTAAACTAAAGATTAATGTACTGTCATGTTTACGTGCAGGGGGGAACACAACATCACAAACACCTGCGCAGTTAGACACAATTACATTTCATTACAGGTCATTTAGCAGACGCTCTTATCCAGAGCAACTTACAGTGAACTAACTACAGGGACAGTCTCCCTGGAGAAACTCAGGGGTAAGTGCCTTGCTCAGGGGCACAATGGTGGTACTGAACTCACAACCATCTGGTGTTATATTTGGAAGCACTAGACCACTAGGCCATCACCACCCAATACCACAATCCAATACAGTACCTCTGGCAATACTAGATCATACAACTCGTTTCCAGAATAGTTTCACCATGGTAAAAAATTAAAAGTGAAATTGATATACGTTCACTTATCGTTTCAGTTTAATTAAAGTTTTTCTTAAAGGGTATCGTTTTTTCTTTAGTTTCAGTTTACCATAATAACCCTGACTATAACCTATTTTATTCTGAAACCGTTTAGGTTGACTAAACAAGACATAATTTCAACGGTATGTAACACAATATCAATGCCTGACAGCTGCAGTGTAGACATATCACATGACCTGAAACTTAAACAGATGGTTGTCATAGACAAAACACAGACAGACATTACAAGAATTTATTTGAAACTTTAAAGCAGTGTGTGGATGTGCATGTTTGTCTTGTGAGGATCCTCATTGACATAATGTATTCACTATCCACAAACCCTACCTTGAATGGTGAGTCTGTCCATAATTCCCATTAAAAGACAAAACCAAGAATGAGTTGATCCTACTAACATGTTTTGTCTGTGTCTCTACAAGTCTAGTGCAGCTCATGACTTTGTGCCATAGACCTCTATAGCTGTCCAAAAACTATTAAAACACATACAGTCAATGAGCCACACTCTTACGTACAGTACACCGTCCTGGTGCTATAAATACTCACTAGCCCACCTAATGTGTATTATTCCGCAGCTGAAAATAGTCCCCAAAAAATACACTATCTTCTCCTGTATGAATTACATTTGGTAAAAGAAACTACAGTGGCCGGCTGTTTTTCTTCTTCTTTGGTTTTCAATGAAAGTTTTTATTTGTGATGTTTTTTTTGTAAAAAAAAGCAAACAAGCTAGGGCAGTCGGAAAATAATCACTCACACGAGCTAATAAACACTAACTTTGGTTTTGATCTTTTCATGGGATTTGTTTAACAGCAATGGAGAGTGAGGAATACAGACTATTGCAAACCTTATCCTTAACATGCTTTTCCGAACCATTGTTCTACATTCAACCCTAAAACCAACCTCTGATCCTTCACTTTAATCAGATCCTTGAGTAAGAACCAAACAGAATGTCCGTACTATGCAAATGTCCTCATTCGTCAGACCTAAAAATCTAACTGGCGATATACACACACACACACACACACACACACACACACACACACACACAGGTGGTAAATATATTTAAACTACTTGAATTTCTCACATTGTTTTCTCTCGAAGCAGAATGTTCTGACAAACGTATCAAATACTATTTAAAGTTTTTCAGACAAATTCCTTCTTTTTCGTCTCAAACCCCATAAAAGCAGGAACAGAAACTGAAATGCTGACCTCATCTCTTTAATGTTTCCTCCAAGTAGACTTTGGGCTTCAGGCTTGATTTCTTTTCTTTCTTTAATTAGTTTTCATTCAATCTTTCTAACATATTAAGATAGTAATGGCAGCGCTCCCTCCAAGAGATGTTATTGTGTGAGGAACTGTCATAACTCCATGATGAGATTTATGCAACAGTCCAGTTATGTATTCTACTTTTGCATTATGAATGTACATGTTATTTACATGAGCCAAGGCAACAGTAGAGATAGTAAAGGTTTCTTGTAGTTTTGGCTGTAAGAATGGGCTTATGATTCACATGTATGCTATGTATATCTGGCTTTATTGTCAGTGAATAAGTGTAATGCGTGACCTCATTTTTAATATAAATTAAATGGCCACTTTATTAGGTACACCGGTACAATGTCTTGCAATTCAATACAACAGCTCTGACATAAATTCTACATTTACAAAGTTCATAATGTTGACATTGACACCGGAAATGAACAAGTTCAAGTACATGTTATTATTGAGGTCATGGGGAAAGGTGGTATTGTACTGGACTACATTGTATAGAGAGTTGTTTCTAACTTACAAACTATGAATACAACACTAAAACATTTTTTATTGATTTAACATCTCTATGACTAAAAACTAATATAGGATTAATAAAAGTAGATTTTATGGCACAATAGCCGTATTGGATTGCAAGTGTCCACAGTGTACAGTGCTGCTATAATCAACTGAATCTAGTCATGCCTACAGTCTAATGCCGCTTTCAGTGACCTTTGTTACAGCATGTCCCCATGGTACTGAATGGTTGCTAATCTCTGCTAATGGCCTCTGGGTCAGGTCCTTATGTTCCCCACTACTTCAGATAGGTGACACAACCAGCTTGTTACAAGCCACTCTGAGGTCTATTGGGTGGACACACACAGAGTGCGGGAGCCTTGAAATGCTCTTCAGTGACAATAGTTTTAGGGTTGCTAGATGTGGTGACGCAAACAGGCTGCCCAGGCAACTGTCATTCAGCTGGAGCATGATTACACTGACAGCCTTGAGAGTTCAACAACCTTGAGAAAAGCAGCAAAGCAATACAACTCCTCCTCAATATAGAACATGGTCAGGCATCTATATAAAGCAACATCATACACATATACATCGCTTTGTAATGGAACACAAGAAAACATGTCGACAGAGCCTTAAGGATGAGATTTGTTCACCAGGCTGACAGGCTTTCTGAAATTGATTTTGATCTGGGTATCTTGAATCTGTATAATACTGGATGAATCTCTGGGCTTACAGAAGCTTACACTTATACATACATGAAATCCTACTTCCAAATACGAACAGTCTTGTGTTTATTTCGATAGCTCAGTTATAAGGACCACTGTATTCATAACACAGTTACATTTCTCAAAGACATGAAACATTCATTTTGGAAAGCTAAATTTGCAATGCATCTGAACTCTACCCATCTGTTCAGGAAGTAGTCATGGTGACAGCTGGATCTCATACCTCCCTCCTCCCCTTGTTTTTTTTTGCTTTGTTGTTGAGACAAATAATATATATAACATACAGTGAAACAACATATAACATATACGGCACATACATGATCACGTGATATGACCAAAGCTACACAAATAGATCCACAGACACACACACACACACACACACACACACACTCACACTCACACACTCACACACACTCACACACACACACACACACACACTCACTCACACTCACACATACTGTACAGAGATAGGAGAATGAGACAAAACAAAAAAGCAATAATTATAATATCAATAGTTTCAATAGTTTTAGAAAATGAAATATATATAATTTGATAAAAACATCAGTGTAATGAGGTCCTAACTGGGTCAATACCAGTTCACCGAGTATAGGAACAGCACCTGGGGAGGGGAGGGGGGGGGGGGGGGTCAAAACAGGCACCGCATGGTCTCACCCGCGAAGCGCCGACCCCACAACCCATGTCCGCTCACCTGTCAAAAGGTTCCAACAAGTTGCAGATCTCTTGATGTCTCTCACTGTGCTTTACATTAGCTGCTCGCTGCTCTGCAGGAACAAAGACATGCTCCTGTAAAGTGTAGGGAATGACACTTGAGGTCAGTTACCAAGGCAACTAGGAAACCTTGCTATAGCTGTTGTTCATTGCCGTCCATCCAGACGTCATAGACACACACATGCTGCTGCCCCGCAGCCTTCCCACTATATTCTATATTCAGCCGTTTCAAACGTTATCAGGCCATTAAATGACCTGTTATCAGTGGATTTCACAGTTCTGTTAGATTTAAATTACGTTAGGTTTAGGTGCAAATATATACATGGTTAGGTTTAGGAAAAAGCTCATGGTTTAGGTTAAAATAAGTAGTCTTACGTTTGTTACGTAACATAATGCATGGGGTATATGTCACGTGGGGAGAATATGAGGACCCAAATGCAAACTGGCAGACGAGGAAGTTAAAACAAAAGGAGGGCTTTATTCAAAAAGGTAAAAGTAAACTGAAAAGACAAACCAGGATGACACGGGGAGCATGAGGAAGCACGGGGAGCACGGGGAGCACGGGGAGGCACGAGGAACCATCAACAAACAAGGGTGACACATGGATGAGTGAAACTTCAAAATAAAACAGGAAACAGAAAACCAAGATCATAACAGTATATACATTTTGTACGTTAGTCAAAGTGACTCAATTTTGACTTTTGGTTTTACACACGACAGTCCTATGCTTGTTTGACTCATCCCTCCCCTTCCTCCTTCCATCCCTCATCCTGTCTTTATACTACGTCACCGGACTTCCTCTTTTGCTCCCTTAATAAATACTACGGCCGCTAGAGGTCATCGCCTTCTTGCATTCGTATCGTTGAGCAACTATGTAAATAGATGATAACGTCATTCTGAACCTACCTGTAGGTGTTACAAGCCCCTTCAATTCGAAGTAGGCTTGTGCCGATAGGCTTAACATCTATCCCACGTATTCACTCTGGCCTGAATGACTCAGTTCTTTTGGAATAGTATGTGTGTTGAAATGTGAATCAGGCCATGTATTGGCATTCATGCACTAATGTAGGTCATGCTTTATGTAGGGCGATGAGGAGTCCAGCCAGGGCCTTCCCATCAGCCCCTTCATGGACCGAGCGGCACCACAGTTGGCCAAACTCCAGGAATCGTTCATAACACACATCGTGGGACCGCTGTGCAACTCCTACGACTCAGCCAGCCTCATTCCTGGACGATGGGTGGAACCCAACCCAGAGGGAGAGGATCCAGAGATAACGGAGAATGAGGAGGAGGAGGAGGAGGAGGATGAGGATGAGGATACTGCAGAAGAAGATGCATCCACCAGCTCCGAGGCATCACGTAAGCACTATGGTTTAAAACAAAGCTATAAACCTGAAGTAGTGGCGAAAGCCTAAACTGAAAGTGATTATGTAGAATGCTTTTGTATAACAATTGTTTGTTATTGCCATTTCTTCTGTTTATATGGATTTGATTATACAACGTAATATACTGCATTAAACATATCTGTCTCCTCTGAACAATATGAAATTTAAATTGCAAAGCCTCTGATCACAATGAGAACTCATTGTGATCATTGTAATTTCAATTTATACAACATATCCATCCTTCCAGCTTTAATATTAATATCAAATAAAGAAGCAGAGATTAAATATATTTCAGATGGCTGTGAGCGTGGTGTGTGTTATGAACGTGACACAAAGGGTTGGACTCAAAAGCAACGACTCAAGACAATGTTTCAAAAGTAAAAAGATCTTTACTCAAGAACGTGCAAATACAACAAAAAATCACTCATATGAGGAAAAAACATGAACTAAACTAAACTTGACTAAAGGCAAAATTCTACAATGGCTACTTGATTCAAAAAACGCTGGCTCTCTTGGTGGCAAAAACACAAGACGAACTGGCACAGGACAAAGGAAGACAAGGACTACATATACACACACACACATACACACACACATGGTAATGGGAAACAGGTGGCGACAATCAAACAGGCGGGAAACTCACAAACAGGAAGTGCTCTGAAACAAGAGGGAAAGGTAATTACAAAATACAACAGAAAGTGCAATGACAGACAGTGCATGACGAGACTAGACATGAGTGACTGTAACTTTAAGTGAACAATGAGAGAAGACTAAACATAATCTAAACAGACTATAAACTAAAAATAAAACATAATACATTAACACACATGACGGGATGTTACAGTGTGTGTGTGACACTGGTGGGGGCATTTGGAAGTGCTCTTGTGTAATTGTGCAGCCCCTGTCAAAAAGGTCGGACCACGTAGTCTGACAGATAGACCAATTACTGTTCAGGGGCTGGAGGCAGTGGGTTTGCTTGCTGATGAGTGACTGCCATTGTAAGGTAATTTTCTACTTGGGCTTAAATGTTCAATGTGTAAGACATGCCAGAAGAACATTATGTAAAAGTTGTCTATGTGTTGTGTTGCAGAGATATTTACTGAAATCAGCAGTTTAACTGACTAGCTCCGCTCCGTCCAGTCTTGTAATACCACTTGTTCCTCTAGAGGCGATAGTGAGTCACTGTAGCTCCAGTCTGCCCTCAGACCAGAGGGAGAAGAAGCACAGCTGCCTGACTTGCTTGTCTATATATATTACAGCCATGTTCCTTGTCTGTTTTATAGTTTGTTTATTGGATTACATTCAAAGTGACAGAAACAAGAAATCAACCCTCCCTTCCCCTCGTCCTCATATCTGCCAGGAGGCTGTTTCGCCGAGTATTAGCTGTCGGCAGCTCTGGGAAACGACGTAGCTTCAGTCATCATTTAGCTCGAGTTTAGCCCACAGCACCGGGAAACTTCAAACTCCCTGTTGCTGCCTTTACACAGGCCCACCAGTGCTCTGTGACTCCCTGGCTCTGGGGCTTGTCCTGTCTGAGCTCAAGTCTCTTCGGCCGCTGACTGGAGCTCCGTCTGACGGAGACGACTGCCGAGTACCGGCTCTGATGACCTCTCTCCTCCCCCAGGGGGCTGCTCTTCTGACTAGCAGCGCCACCGGGAAGACAAGACAAATAAGCGGGACATTTCTAGTTTCTGCCACTTTGGATTTAGTCCAATAAACAAACTAATGTAACGTTACACAGACTACAGTCGGTTAACATTAGTTCCCAGTAAACACAGATGGACCCATGTGAAGATTAAATATAAACATTAGAGATTGTATGGACCCAGTTTAGAGGTGAAATACTGCCCCCAATTGTATTTGGAGCAGGTGGCTCAGAATTACATATTGAACCTTTATATTGTCATCAAAAATGTTTTTAATCAAGCTTTTTTTATTTCCAGAGAAAGCAAGTTCTAAGAAGAGAAGGAAAGTCTTCTGCCAGATCACCCACCACCTGATGGAGAACCACGAGATGTGGAAGAAGGTGATTGCAGAGGAGGAGCAGAAACAGGGCCAAGGAGCAGAATCTGTCCATTTAAACAATGTAGCTGAGCCAATCCTCGCTATTCATGAGGAGGAAGAGGAGCCAGGCAGCAGAGAGGAGTTAGTAGAAGGAGAGGATCCAGAGGAGGGAGTGGAGGAACCAGAGTGGCCCGTGTCTCTGCAGGAGGACTCTAAAACGCCAGAGGAACCAGCGGACGGGGACCAACAGTGAAACAGCTCATTGGGAAATATGGCAGTCAGGGCAAGGATGTGAAAAAGTATTTCTTGTTTCAACTGACTCCTGTTTTTGCCAGCACATCACTTAGACACAACACTGTAGAAGTTTGGGAAATGTGTGCCTATACAGAAAAAAAACAGGGTGGGAAAATTTGTGCTTTACACATTTTATCTGAATATCTGGTTTCACCAAACGTTTAAAGGAGCTTTCCATATTGCAATACAGGATTATTTGTGTACTTTGGGATACAGACTCTTTTGCTACTGTCAAGAGAAGAGGAAGACTGCTTGCACAGACCTCAACCCAATGTGGTAACACAGGACTGCAGACATTTGCTGCCAATTTATACATAATTATTTTCTGAATGCAATTATATATAGACATCACAGTTACTTGTACTTGTGTTTCAATTTAAGCAAGAGTTTTTGAGGTCTCACATGGGCCATAATATGTTTTCTTTTTCTATATATGGATTATAAAGGGAGTCAATCAAATGAGGAACATTGGCAAATCTTTATTCCTTTCAACTTTTGCCAAAATAAATCACTCACACTTAGGCTTTAGCATATGAAATTAAATATGTTTTTGTTTTACATTTGTTGCCAAATTAAGTAATTTATATCTTTTAGATATAGTCGTATTACTTTAAGGAAGGAGACGCGAGGCTCCTTACACTCTGTATTTGCGTGTGTGTGTGTGTGTGTGTGTGTGTGTGTGTGTGTGTGTGTGTGTGTGTGTGTGTGTGTGTGTGTGTGTGCATGTTTAAATTAACAATTCTTCTTCAGAGGACATAGATAGATTCAGTAGATTTATTTATGCCATCTCTGTTCCTCAGCCCCAAGATAACAATAGTGGTCATTACAGGGTTCACTGTCCCAAATGTTGTAGTCCAGAGTCCTGCACTTACAAAGCAACAGAGGGTTGTTAAAGGGTTGAAAATATAAGTAAATAAAAAACAACAAAACAGGTAACCCTGCATTTATAAAACATAAAGAACCAGAAAGCATAATCTATTCAACAAAAGTCCATAAAATAAATAAAATGTCAAATCCTACAAAGGTCGTTGAAAATGGCCATAGGTGCACAAACTAATATACTTTCCTGTGTCTTTTCTTTGCAATGTTTGACTCTCTGACTATGTATTTGGACTCACTGGTCCTCATGTAAAAACCTGCAAATGATGCTGACCGTTAACCCTCAGGAAAACCTTAACTGTAGAAATTTAAAGTAAACATCTGTATCACCTGTGAGGACAGTAAGTTACAAATATGCAGGGATAGTAAGCTAGTTTAGAATATGTTCATAAAAGGCTGACGTTTATGTCACAACGCCCCACTTCTGCTTGGACTATTATAACATCTTTGCAGATGAACACAGTGATTCTGTCTGAACTCTTCTCCTGACACCTCAGGGAGACATTCATTCTCTCAGTTCAGAGCAGTCAGGACTCCAGAGTGCATCAGTTGGACTTCTTCTAAAAGTTATCTTTTTACAACAATGACATAAAAACATTGTTTCTAAAACTTGTAAATGGAATTTAACATAATGTAATAACATTACTGCACAAAGCTTGAAGTCATAGCCCCCTACTTTAAACTTAGACATGAGATATACCAATTACATAACCAACTGCGCAGTAGCTTGAGTAGGATGCAAAATGTCGCCGAAGAATATTCCACTTTTCTTTAATAATTCACATTTGCATAGAAAAAATGTTTGAGAGACCATAAGTAGATCTTGAGTTGAATAAGTAAAGTGTTGAGTTGGTGGATCAACTTTCTGTCACACTCGAGTGCAGTGAGGCAATAAGTAATTAATTATCAACTGCTACTCTTGTCAAATTCTCCTAGTTCTCATGACCTACATGCACACCTGAATATATTATGCACTGGTATCTCATCTCATACTGTACATTTCTTTATATAGAGATAGAGATAGAGCTTTCCTGTGATTGAAATAACATTGGGTGTAGAACATCATGTCCTTGTATCCCTGTAGATCATGCATTAACGTACTCTATTATCACCCAATGTTCCTGGCTGTGGTGAATAGCGCACTACATCCATAATGGCCTGTTAACTGCTGCCCTGATACAGTGTGGAGGGGGGGGGGGGGGATGAGGAACTCAGGAACTGCAGCTTAGGCAAGTTGACCCACTGATTAGAATGGCATTAGACAGAGAATCGTTTATATCAGACCAAACTTGTTAGCAGTCGCTGAATCAGAACCTTTTTGTTTTCCAGCCTCTAATGATCATATGTAGCCTCACTCATTGTATCTTATAAACAAAATGCCTGCTGTCTTCTGTATGCTGCCTGCAATTCATCCCTAATGAGCTATAATCCTCATTACAGACACAATGAATACATTTTGTTTGGCATTTTGAAAAACCTGATGAGATATCACCAATGTTATACAGGCAAGCGATTTCATTTAACACAGACATCTTAGATAAAGACAACGACAACACTTTCTTTCTATCATTCATTGGGATGATGTAACTTCCACTTCTAGTTTCTATGTCAAACCTCCAGGTTGTTCAACTATATAATTACATCAACTCAAACTCTCCAAAGCTCCTGCTTTGTGAATGTATGAATACAGAATACAGTGTGTGAAAGAGCAAGATAGTGTGTTTGCGTTTGTGTCTATTTGAGTTCTGGCATTGGCCTCTCTAATGTGACTCCTGTATCATCATTAACTTTTGAGTAAAGGATACTTTTACTCACAAGTAGAGGTGGTGAAATAATAATGAGTAAAGTGATGCAGTTAGTAGTTTTTCTCAGATGAAATTGTTATTCGCAGAAGGTCCTATAGCATATTTCTCCTTGTGCTTCCTCTTTGATCTGCCAAGTGCTTAGCGTGCAGATCAGAGATCCTCACTGGCAACAGTAGTTTAAACAACAGTAGCATTCATCACACGTCTCTCATCTTTAAAGACGATGGATTCTGTCCACTGTGTTAGTTTGTTGGTGATCTTTAAAAAAGAAGACGTTTTTTTTAGAGTGGACTATGTATGCATTTTGCCCCCAGTCACATCAGTCTTAAGTCAATACTTGCATTTGAGCTGATACAGTATATCAGTTTTGATAGTGTATTTTTTTATGTCTTAATTGGTTTTATTTGATTGTCATACTTATTCACACATGTAGCATAAATGTAACCATGGGAACCAAACAAGCTTTACAATTATGTAAAAGAAAAAAAATTGAGACGAGTATTTTTATATAGTTGACACATGATTAAATATTTGCTTTCTTCTCACTAGTACCTTGCACTTACCACATGTACTAATACTTACACAAGGAAGAATATGTCCAAATACACAGTATTTGTGAACGTAAAATAATTGATTTTCTTGCAGGTTGATGCTCCATTTTGTACAATATACATATATGCTGTACAGTAAAGAAATTTTAAAACTACAAAAACTCTTTTAGATATACATTATTTATTTTTACCATTTTGTAATTTAGACACTATACTGTAGCTTCAATATTGCCAGACTTACTGGAAGTGCCTATATTGGTATTATGTATCATACAGTGAATATATTTGAAGATCATTAGAAGTTGTCACAAACTGAACCATGTGGATGTTGTAATGTGAATACATTGAATTACAAGACTATAATTTCTGTGGTATCCCTGTGTCTGTGTTGTGTTTATTGTTCATCTTTTGATTTATATTTAGGATCTGATTTATATTAAAAATCTACAAAGTACATCATTACATTATTTTTCTTAAAATGTTCAGGTGCGCTGCTTCATCAGGACCATCTTTGTGCTTGAGTCTTGAACCTAGACTGAGTCTTAATCATTTCCTAATCTTTTTAAAGTGTTATTTAAGTGCAATTCTCATATATTTGTCTAAGTTAAAAAGGAAAGCCAACCACATACACTCCTCACGTTCCTCTCTGAGCACAGATGGAGTATGTTCATGTTGTATTAAAGAGGAGGGTATGAATAGAAGATGATGATTTTACTTAAAATATATATATATTTCATTTTTTTCCTAAATTGATTATGATTTAATTTCTTAATAATTATATTTCACTAATATAGAAAATGACAACAACATTAAATAACAGACAGTTGTGAACTATACCATCTGTGAAGCTAAAGGAAAAACGCATTCACATCCTTCCTGTTATTATTAAGACAGCCAACAGTTGGTGAAGAACTCCAAGTCAGGAAGTAACAGGGACACCAAAGACTTAAAGACCCTTGTGAAACAGGTAAGGATCATAAACATATATACTGTACATAAACAAGAGCAGTAAACTGCTGCACATGTGCACTTGTGTATTCTCACAGTTGGGATCTCTAATTAGACCAAACATGTAAAATGTTACTTACATTTTTTTATTCTCAAAAGAGAGCATAAGACAGATCATTATCATCATATCAGAGAGATATGGTGGTATGGATGGGCCATACCATAACATATACTGTGAGAGAAAACTGCTTTCACTCTAATATGTCTGTATGTACTGCGGTAAACCATTGTGGGCAATGATGAAGATTCAATTTGCAATGAAGAACCTTGTTTTGTTAGGTATTACATTACATTATATTATTAAACATACATTCCTGCCTTAATTAAAACATTTCTTAATTGATTTGCTGGAAGATGTATATATAGGCTGATATTCATGTTCAGTGGCAGAAGTCATAATCACAAAATAAGAATTACAATTTTGTGTCGGTGTCACTTTTACTGAGGTAACAGCCAATTCTGCATCTTATTTTGGGCGCTTAATAGGTTTTGTTTACCTGGAGAGAGAAAGAGAGGCATTATTCATAACAAGTGGGTCTGCTGTATATGGACCAGTTATCCCCATGGAAACAGAGAAACTTGAGAAACGAGGTCTGACCACCTGGTGTGTCAGGAGGCTCAACAGGGGAATTATGACCTTATATATAAAGCATTAAAGATGCATTGGCACCCACTTGTTTTTGTTGGCGTATTAAAATCTCTTATTTTCTTTCTTTTATGAAAATTGTCACTTTGAGGTGAGTTGAGGACAAATCTTAAACCAATGCAACAATCCAATTATACAAAGAACTGACCTCCATTTTTTCAAACTTGATTGAATCTTCACTGTTTGGAGCCTGTATGATTAGTTTTAATGAAGCTGTCAGGTGATAGTAGTTCAGTCAAACGTTGAACTTATTGGATGAGGATGCTAACACATTTCAAATTCCACTTCTTTACACAAAGTACAAGACTTAATAAAAAACGCAAATAAAGGTGGGTATAATTTAGTGGCAATCCCATTTGTCCTATTTTAACATTAATATTAGTGGGGTTTTTTAAGATAGAGGGACTATATTCTACAAACGCAGGTATACACGGATGAGAAGAAATGTTCAATAAAAATCTGCTACATTAAAGTATCTGCATTATTTAGAATAATTGACGTGTGCGTGGTTCATGATGCAAGACAGTTAAATAAGCTTATCGATTCAATTCACAGTGAATATATAATAGTATAAAGGTATGCACTCCATTTAACTGTAACAAAGATGGCAGTGAAGTCCACATCTTCTCAATCCGGATCATATATTCAAGATTTAATTTTCTTCTATTGTCTATCACATAGTGATAGAACATGGTTAAATTAGGGGATTACAAAGTTACAATAAAAACACAAACAATTCCATAAATAAAGAGTTTTATTTGTCATTATGTGAGACATCTTTGAACGCTGTAAACACTTCCTACTGCAGGAGGCAGAGGGGGAATAATGTATCTATGCATGTTGTCAGAGCAGACTGATAGTCTATATAATGCCACAACATGCTGCAGGTCTAATATTAATTATTCATTGCGGAAATTTGAATCATGGTTTCGCAGGGTTTACCGATTTGTTGCAGATGTTTGCAATAACGTTTCACCGCTTAAAGCTTATTAGAGCTCAGTGAAAAGGTGGGACGTGGTCTGGCAAGTAGTTTTCGCAGCTCTCTTTAGTGCATCACGTGTGCTTCTCTGTGAAAACGGTGCTCAGTATCCACCCTGTCGCTTCCTTCCAGTGAAACACACTGTTCTCCGCTGCAGAGGAGCATGTACAGCATGAGTAGGGGACTTGATCAGATTGTGTGCCGGTGAAGCCTTTTGTGAAACAACAGGATTCTTCTGCCTCAATTTGTGCGCATATTTAAAAAATAAGAAGTTAGAGACGTCGTGAAGGGAAAGCGTTGAAGCTCCGAGTTGGGTAAGTATCATGATGTTATTTTTAGTTTGTCACTGAAAACATTATAGGCATATAGAGACAAAACTTCAAGGCATACCTTGATGTTTTGTTTATTTTCAAGACTAAAATGAAGTTGTGATGATTTAAGATCATTGCAAATTCAAGCAGAAACTATCCCAGTGCCAGGCGCGTTTCCATCCACATGTTTTTACGTGCATTTTCAATTTGGCGATAAAAAAAAAAGAAAACAGAATGAAAATTCAAAAAGAACAAAAATAATTACGTTTGGCTGATGTTGAAAAGTGTATCGATAAAAGCAATATGCGAGAAAGTGCGATGATAACGGAGTGCGCAAATTAATTATGACGTAGGCCAGCATGAAACATGTGATTTAAACGTCACTGAAGAGACAAAATATGGCGGCAGACGAAAAGCATCAACACAACTTTCTATCCAGAAAAACAGGTGAAATGTCCATGCTTTATGGAGTGATATAAAATCTTCAATTCAGCTTTTAATCCAACTTTTTAGCATTTTTGGCAAATTCCATATATATATATATATATATATATAATGAAATGGACAAATAGAAAAACAAACTTTACCTTATTTCTAATGGATATAAACCTCTATTATATGTATCTAGTCAGGCCTAAAAATTGAAAAACAACAAAAACCCAAGCAATATTTCATGCACATAAAAATGATCAACTAATGTTCCTTAATTATTTAATGAAATGATAATATTTATATTTATTATTTTGTTTTTATTGAATGTAAAACACTTTCTGCACAATCCCTTCACCAAATGTTTTTATTTTATTTTATTACATTATGTCATATCTGAATTCCCTGGTTTCATATTTAATTTTTTTTAACTTGTTTTATGTTATTGTTTAAATTTCATTGTCAATTAAAAAAAAAGACAAAAACATTAGCTCTGTGTGGAGCGATTAGGAGACTGTAACGTTCCTCAAATGAATAATTGAAACAAACATAAGTTACATATTTACATTATGGCTGTGTTCCTTTTAGTATGTACTTCAGCTCCCCTTACAAAGTACACACTGTACCATGCATTATGCATACAATTGAACATACTATTTTGTCATAACATTACGGCCTATTTTATAAAGAAATCTGTTTGTTTGACTGACACTCTTTTAAATATGTGATCTCGTTACGCTCTCTTCTTATGCAGTGTTTAAATGGCACTTGACTGGAGAATCAGGGCCACCGACTGCTTATCTCGAACCTTAACCATTACAGTGCACACAGCTGAGAAACAGCAGGGGATTTGTAGTATCCAGAGATGCTTATCTGGTTACTTACTCAATATGCAATGATTAATTAACCTGAGTGCATTTGGTATTACCCTTAATTCAACTTCCTCCCTGTGTGTTGGTGTATTAAACACCAGAGTTCATTTGACAACAATCTTACTATCTATCAGTGGGTTTCAAAGAGTTTGGCCCCCTAAAATATATTGATTTGCCTTCATGAACCTCTGTGATTTTAGGTGCAATAGCCATTCTTTACAGCAGCCCAGCTCTTATGGATTACAGTCAAGAATCTTGACAATAATATATGGAAGCCAGTCACTGCCTTTTAAAGCACAATTAGTCACTTTCAATATTTTTATTTTTATATATAGGGCACTGTACACTATATGGGAACTTTTTATCTGTTTACCAACAAAACATTTCATGACCATGTGCTCACGCATATTTAGTGTGATAGGTATCCCCTTTGTTCGGTTTGAACCCCATAATCAGATGAGTGGGATTTCTTTTCACAAAATACTCCTGTATGGACCTGAATAGGTAATCCCGTAATGTCTCTGGAGAGAAGGCAGTTTAATTGTGTATACAGAATGTAACGAACGCCTCCGTCAGATTCAAGCTTCAATACAAACTGATGAAATATTTTGACTGTTTTGTGTGGGGAAAAAACTTGGCTCACAGTCTCTGCATGTGGAATGCAGGTCATTATTTTTTAGACTCTTGTTTTGCCAAAATACCATGCTATTGAATGTCTTTTGGTTAGAAGAGCATGAAAGACTTTATGTCATCAGCTACAGCTACATTTCTTTCTTGCACAGTTCAAAGCCTCGCTGAAGTTTGGTGTACGGAGGAGGGATCCATAGGGAGGTTTCATGTCAGTGAATAAACCCTCTGTCTTTTAAAAAGTGTCACAGCTCTGCTCTCTCTGACTATATTTGTCTCATCTCTCTCAGCATTGGCAAAGTTCAGAAGAACTTCTGAAGGAAACCTGTCCGGACTGACATGAAACCAAATAATTATGATTACAGCTCTTTGCACATTCTTCCTCTTAAAATTGACATTTGCCATTTCTAAAAAAGCTCTCAGTATCATTACTGCTATTGATGAGATTATTCTGACAATCAGATTAAAACATGTCTTGTATGAACAAGCCCATTTACTGGCTTGTTAAGACTTGTTTCTCAAATTTATTTTTGAGATTTCCCGTAGGCATAACTGGCCTATATGTTACATTTGCTATGAATGCATCACGTGATATTCCCATTCCATTTTGAAAACTGAAAAGCCGTTGTCTAAATGAGTATAATAATTGTCGGGGAGCAACATGGGCTTGACAGATTTCTAAATCTAAAATCCTTCCATCAGGTTTGAGGGAAGACATCCACAGTGAATCATCTGAAGAGAAACCAGAGCTCAGGTGAAGTGCAGCAGACATGAAGAAAATGGACAACACAGCCACAGGCAGCTGGACTCTACACAACAACCCCATCTCCTCCACAGCGAAGAACTCCTGCCACCCCAACCTGAAGGTACTGGACTTTATGAAAACAAAATCTCTCCCCTGACTGAGCCCTTCTGAATTCATGAGATGCATGTCTAGTATAAAGGTGTGGCCTGGAACTCCTTTTGTTTTTGTGTTTTGCGTAAAAAGAACATTTCAAAGTGCATATGTCGCTTGTGTGTGAATATCTTAAAGCTATAGCTCTAAACCACTTTAGGTGTCTTTTGTGTGTGTTGATGCAAAGCTCTGAACGTTGCATGTTTCTGGTTGGGCTTAGTTGATGGCCATGCAAGGTGTTGAGTGCAACAGCTCTCTGTGCCCTTTGGACTGGGTATTAAGTCGCCATGAATAAAAGTTTGTGCTCCAGTAAAAGAGGTCAGAATGCAAGGTCTATACCTCTTTATTGGATTAGCAAACACACTAGACGATCCTTAAAAAGCTGCTTTGTGAAATACTTGTGCAACTACACGCAACAATAATAAGGAATTTCAGTCATGCTGCTTTTTTTTCTATGTGGGTTTTCCTTCCGTGTGGGGTAATCCTACAGTGAACCTCTCACTGAGGTGCTTTTGATACTACATGCACTTCTATAAACAGGGTTTTTGTGTGCTAATAGTGTTGCTTATATTCCCAGCAGAAGTCTGTATGTTTGTATAGCCCACATTAGGATTCTTCTACATACTGTACCTCACATGAAAATTGTGTGAGACCGAGGTCATGAGAAACTGTTTTCTATTCGTGTTGTTAGATTTCTTTTCTTTTTTTAAATATGTAACTTTATATTTCAGAATTAAAAAAGTATAATATCTATCAAATCAGTGGAATTCACAAGTTGACGACTACTACCTTAAAGTAAATAATTAGTCATAACCTAAATTGAATATGTATTATTTCCTAAATATACAGCACTTCTTCTATTTACACAAATACTTTTGTAAAACCACATCATGAAAGCTTAAATGAAATTATAGCTTTTGTAAATTTGACCTTTGTAAAAAGAGCTTTTGAGGAATGAATGTTATTTTTTCATTAAGTGCCTCACAATTCGTACAGATTTTGTGCAAACCAGATTTAAAAACAGAAAGACCATGTAACATAAAGTCATTTAAACATTAATAAACATAACAAATGCATAGATAGCCATAGTGCAACAATGAAGTAAGAAAGACATAACATGAGGGTCAAAAAGTAAGTTTTCTGAAATGATGTTCCCTCACACACCTCATGATTCCACGTGTTAAAAACTTGTGACGGTTTCTTTAAATGATGGCAACTGACAGAACGCCGCTGGTGTAAGGTTTCTAGATCCCCAATTCAACTAAATGAATGCAGTCATATGAGAACCACTCTCCTGCTGTGGTATGAATGGTAATTATGCACTTGACATTAGAGCGAAAGCCTGCCCTTACATTGAGAGATGTATTACTGCCCAGGTCGTTGCCATAGCTACACTGACACCTCATCATTTACATCACTCAGAGGCTCCTCTGTTTTTTAAAGGGATAGTTCACCTATAAATGAAAGACACTTATTTTTCTTCTTACCTATAGTACTATTTATCTACACTCGCCAACCGTATCACAGCGCAGCAGGAAGTGTGCATCTCGTATGGATCTCTTGTTGATGGGTGTAGTTCGGTGGAAAGAAAATAGTTCTTACATGAAACTGATCACAACAAGGTCTGCGGATTATCTTGAGTAACTTTTTTCAAATAGATTGTTTAGCATCTCCACAGCCAATATCTTTAACACTAAAACAATGTGAATTGATAAATAACCCTGACCTCAGCTGTCGTTTGATTGGAGGAGCTTTGGGTCAAAGACAAATGGCGTTACAGCTCACATGACCTAAAGTTTGATAGCATTGCCAAGATGTACAATCCAAGCTGTGTGCAACGTCCACGATAGCACTGCTGCAAGGATTTCCATAAGCAGGCTGGTTTTTGAGCCACTCTATTAAGCCTGGCTCAGGCTGTCAAGTTCATACTTATGTTGTTGATCTACTTAGCCAATATAAAATGTGGTACAGTATGCTTAAATACTTCAACATTTACTATTTAATTTGTGCTTACACTTGGAGGCATGACCTGAAAAGATCAAATCTGTTTTCAGTGTTATATCACCAAACCTGTACGTCTGTTACTGCAGCTGTTTATAGCGTTCCTCACCATCAAATACTATTATATCATTAATAATAACACAATTATTGTCAAAACCATCCAAATTCAATTCATTTGTATTCGAATGACATTGATATATATTCAGTTAACTGAAAAATGTGGTTTGTTGGCGTGTGCTTCTCTTCCGAGCTTGGGCTATTTTCATCCCTGAGAGTGCAGGCTGTGGTTTCCTCTCACCTGTTTCCAATTATGTTGCATGTCAGTCGGCCTGTCGGCTCATAGTGCAGTGGATGAGTCTGTGTCCTGGTAGGTTTGGCTTCTCTAATCCTCCCTTTGTTACCGACTGTCAGTGTCCACGGGTGGCTTAGCTTAATACGCTCTCCGGCCCAAGCTTTAACAGCCAGCTTCCCCTTTACAAACGTGTATCTGCGCTGCAAATTCACATCATACGCACATACATAGACACACACTCACTCAGAGAAATACATGCACAAAGTCCCAAGCTAATGCTTAGCTATATGTGCTTTCCTTTCATTGTTCAGTTTCAGTTCTTTATTTTCACTTTTCAGTCCAAAGTTTGACTTTCTTACTTTTCGTGTTTCCTTTCCACTGTGGCTTTGAGAGGTTTGAGCTACAATGTTTCAACTGTCTTACCGCTTTTACTAATTTTAGTAATATATTATATAAGATTAAAATATATAGAATAATACAGGTTGATGTTTTGTTGCCACATTGTTTGACACAGTGTCTTCTCTTTCTGTACCTCTGTAGATGTTCCTTGCAGCCTTGTCTTTTGCCTACTTTGCCAAGGCTTTATCTGGCAGCTACATGAAGAGCACAATTACGCAATTAGAAAGACGATTTGACATCCCCAGTTATCTGATCGGCATCATCGACGGGAGCTTTGAAATAGGTGAGTTTCTCGATTCCTTTTTGTCCATGTGTCTCTCTATTTACTGGCTAAATAGTTTTGAAGCATTTAGATGCCTGCGAGCACTATTGCATGTATGCATCCCCCTTTGAGCTTTGAATAGTCACAATGATTGTGTACCTTAGTGATTCTTAATGAGCGAAAAACCCTTTGAAGGGTATAGCATGTAGGCTTGGAATAGAGGGATTTTGTGATGGTTTGTGCTGTTGCACAACAGACATGACATATAATGTTGAATATTCATACCCACTTTGATCAAATTCCACTCAGACCTCTGAGAGGACTGTTACTGTGACCGAGATACTATGTGTGACATGCAGACATGCAAACAAACATTATAGTGCCCACCTTGGGGGACACATGAACAAGCTGTGCACTGTCTACTTGTAATATTTCTCCTTGTCAGCCTAATCAGAACATTAGAGTAACCTGCTGTAAACCTCACAGCTATATCCCTCCATGGTGCTTCTCCATAGGCAATGATGGATTTGACTTTGTCGAGGTCTATGCTAATTGAAATTCTCTCAACAGTAGGTCTGATATTGTATGCCTTCCTCTTCTGATCATCTCAACCTTGTAGGGAATTTGTTGGTCATTGCCTTTGTGAGCTATTTTGGTGCCAAACTCCACCGACCCAAGATCATAGCAATCGGATGTGTCTTGATGTCTTTTGGGACCTTTTTGATCGCCATGCCTCATTTCATCATTGGCCGGTAGGCAAAGTGTTTTGTCTGTATGCAATTCACAAATTCCCTCCATGTACAGTATTTCTTTGATTTAAGTCTTCAAGCTCCGTTAACACAATGTGGTGACGGTCTTCCTTGCACTTTGAAAATGATGTGTGTATTTGTGCTTCACATTGTGAGTATCTAACGATACCCGATGCTTTCTCCCTTCCCTTGTTTAACAGTCACATTGGTATTTTGTACGCAGCTATAAGATCGAAACATCAGTTAGATGGTCAGTGAATTCAACCAATAACCTCTCTCCATGTCCAGCAAGCTCACCTGAGTCCACCAGCGCAGGTGACAGGCCCTCTATACTGCTCTCTAGAGGTAAGAGTAGGAGAAAGGTGCTTGGTAAAAATAATGTAGTAATATAGAAAGATAATGTATGCATTAATTGATTGTGATTTTTGTTAATGTTTTGTCAATTTTTGAGAGTTTGAATCAAATTTTTCCTATGTCATTTTGAACTGTTGGCTGTGAGCGAGAGTCCAGTGTTTCGATGTGGATCTACGTGTTTCTGGGAAATGTCCTGCGTGGGATTGGAGAGACTCCAGTGCAGCCTTTGGGAATCTCCTATATAGATGATTATGCACAAACAGAAAATGCTGCCCTCTATATTGGTAATGCACCTTACTCATGTGCTATGTTAGTAGCTTTGCATGGTACCAAAATTAGGTCACTTGATTTTCAATGAAATTCCTTCAGGAAGTGTTTTTTCTTTACATTTGTATAATTAAATAAAATGGTTTTATATCCAGGCAAGCAAGAAAGAAGTGCCGTTTTTCTTTTTAGTATGTATCTGCAGATATATAGGATGTACTTTGGATCATTTGGGAGTAGGTGACGATGTTTAATAAGTACTATACAGACTTTTGCTAAAGGAATATTAGACTTAAATTGAATGGAATATATTGCAGTACAAATACCGAATAAAAACTCATCTTAAAAATGAAATCATTGCTGAATTAGCCGTAACGTAGGATGTCGTTTGTATGTTAGTAGGTGTTGAATGTGAGTAAATGAAAATACATTTATTTGTTTGTATATTCTAGGATGTGTCCAAACCATATCAATTATCGGACCTGTCTTTGGGTACCTGCTGGGGTCGCTGTGTGCCAAGATCTATGTTGACATTGGCTATGTGGACATGGGTGAGTAAGCGACCATGATGACCATGACTGATTAAATAACAATGTGGTCCTTAGTAAATTGTTGTTGCGGATAATCATTTGTTCACGCTGCAGAAATGCACTCACACTCCCCTTTGGAGAGTTGGATTGAGATAGTTTACTGTTGTTAAAGCTGTGCAAGACACAACACACCTACCAAGAAGAAATGAATTAGGGTTAGGGTAAATCCTGTGATGCAGTGTAATCTGACTAAAAATCAAAAACTTTGAAGCTGTTATTGATTCAATTAGAAATCTTTATTAATCCCAATGGGGAAACTCATTTGCCACCAAATCAACTCAAACAATAAAGATACAAACAAAACAGGCATTACATTCACAGTACACAACAAATAAATGCCACCATCAAGAGCCACTTGAGATATTTACCTGCCCTACATTTTAAGTCTACGTAAAGCACTTTAAAACTGACTCTGTATATCATTTCTACTTTATATATAAATCCACACTGCCTTGCTGTATAAATTAATATAACAAAAAAAAGAAAATGCAGCTTTAGTAAATGAGTTTATTACAGTACACAAATGTGCATACAGTACGACAATTAATCAGGATATCACAATAAAGTCCCATGACTTATTTCCATTGGAGGCTAGGCTAGGCTAGGAGGCAGGCAGGAGGAGGGGATGACGAGTATAAAGAGAAGCAAATGAAACTTTATGAATCCACATACTAACCGTGCTAACATGGTTCTTATCTCTTCGCAGAGACGGTGACCATTACCCCTGGTGATGCCCGCTGGGTTGGGGCTTGGTGGCTGGGTTACCTTATTGCTGGTACCATCACCCTCATGTCTGCAGTTCCTTTCTGGTTCCTTCCTAAATCACTGCCCATGCCTTTGGATAAACACGACACCAGCTGCACTCCAGAGCAAACCAGGTTTATCAAAGATTCCCCAACCATGGAGCACAAGTTCAGACCTGAGGAGCCGGCTAATTTACATCAGATGGCCAAAGGTATGATTATAGTCACACCAAGTTTGAATGTTGAGTAGTGGCATCGTAATCTGTATGTGAGTGGAATCTTTAGGGATGTTAAAACTTTCCAATTTACTGCGGTCACTGTGTTTTTCACCCGAGTCTCTCTTTCTCCAACAACTGCAAGCTGATTTCTTTAAATAACTTTATTACTTCTTATGAATTTAAATTGTCCTCAGATCCACACACAGGAGCAACTGCAAGCATACGGTTTTAAACACCATTATAAATGTGATAGTGATCTGTGAATTGTGAAAATATTAACAAAAGAAAAGTCTACATTGTACGTTGTTTTCATGAACTTCCCCCACGCAGAATTTGTGCCCACATTGAAGAGCCTCCTTGGGAATCCTGTGTACATCACTTTTTTATGCGTGACCATCATTCAGTTCAACTCTCTCATTGGGATGGTCACCTACAAACCCAAATACATTGAGCAACACTACGGCCAGTCCGCATCCAAAGCTAATTTTCTCATGGGTAAGCAGGCTTTTTATTCATAGTGTTTAGGATGAATGTTGTGCAGTCATTTTATCTTTTGTAGATGAGTTACAAACTCGTTCAAAGCCTGTGTTGCTTCACTGAAAGGAAAGTATTTAAGAATGCAAAGTGATGTGAGCTGTATGGTCATCATAAGAGTTTCATGAGCCAGCTTTTGATGAATATTTTATGCGCTAACTCCCACATCCCTCTTAAGTAAACGCCACAGCTTCTAAATGACAGCCAGGTTTACGGAAATTGTTGGACATTCTGAAATGACTGTTTGGCATCTTTTTTCTTTAATGAGACTAATTATTCGGTCAACTTGATCGAACTGAACTCCACATAACAGAATGAGTGAAGAGGGCGTTGGAAGATGAGAAATGCATTTCTTATCTTCTCTACCATCAAAAGTCAGTTTCATCTTTCATGCCGTGTCTTCGGTACACTTTGCATGAAATATAAATGAGGCTTCTACTTTCATATGAATTAGTTTTCTGACTTTGATCCCTTTTGGGGAGCAATGTTGCTGCCTGTTGTTGCTTGTTCACGTTGTTCCCTGATGCTCTATCCCTTTAAGAATCTTGTTGTATTCTGCGGTTTGGCTAGGCATGATCAACATCCCGGCTGTGGCCCTCGGGATGTTCTCTGGAGGGGTTGTCATGAAGAAGTACAAGCTGGGTATCATGGGAGCAGCTAAATTTACCTTTGGGACCTCACTACTGGGCTTCTTCCTGTCGCTCTTTTTCTTCGCCATGGGCTGTGAGAACTCCAAAGTGGCAGGCATCACAGTCTCATATACCGGGTATGTGATGTCCGGATACATACAATACGTAACATTCAGAAGAAGGAGCTCGGTTTGGATCGGCACAGCGAACACAGCTCCCAGGGTTCTTTTGGTGTTGATTTTCTTTGTCTCTATTTTTATCTTCCATGCACAGTAACAGTTTTGGCTTCTTATTTGATAAATGTTTCATATGAGCTGTCAATAATATATGCATTTTCTTCATGTTGTCACATGCAGAGTGGAAGACTTGTCTTATCAGGAAGAGTCTCTTATCTCTGAATGTAATTCGGGCTGCTTGTGCTCAAGAAGGGATTGGGATCCAGTGTGCGGAGAGAACGGGATCACCTACGTGTCCCCCTGTTTGGCTGGATGCACCTCCTCCACTGGCTCCGGCAGGAACACGGTCAGACACACACCACTGATTCATTACACATCCTGATATTCAGTATAACTGTTGTATAACTAATGCAGCTTAATATTTAGGCTTAATTGCTGCATTTTATTCATAGCACGCCCAACACCACTGATGCCTTCAGAGTAGCACATTTCACTTATATTGTCTCTAACTATTTACCTACTGGACGAGTTGTTCCTGCTGTACTGCAGCTCATCTATTGTTCATAAACGCTTCTTCTTTTTCAGGTGTTTGACAATTGCAACTGTGTAGCGCTGGCTGACAACCAACAAGGCAACCTGACGGCCACTCTGGGCCAGTGTCCACGCAGAGACAGCTGTGACAAAATCTTCCCTTACTTCCTGGCTCTGTCTGTCCTCAGCTCCTTCATCATCTCTCTTGGGGGAACACCTGGCTTCATGCTGCTTGTCAGGTCTGTTGACAATCCCCTGGATGGTATCACTACACTTACTCCATATACAGCAATATGTTGGAGCAATACATCATGTCTACACGTCCTGCTGTTATCAGAACATGTTTTTGAAAATGATTCAGTTTCATCAGTGGAGATATTTCACAAATAACTAAAACTGTCATAAATCAGAAGTTTGCATGAAAGCATTTTTCAACTTTCATTTACATTAAAAGCATTTTGTGATGCTCATTCAGAGCGTTTTGTTACGTCTTCCAGTACATAATGTGTGAACCATTGTTCTTCTTTAAGTGTTTCAAGGTTTAAAAGTTGAGTCTCCTTTAAACCCCTCAGTCTTGTCTCAATAGGTGCATTAAGCCTGAGCTGAAATCCCTTGCTCTTGGAATCTATTCGTTGGCCACACGCACCCTCGGTGAGAACCATTTTTGGTATTCTCTACATTACTGTCTAGTTAGTGCAAATGTCAAACACACAGAAATCTCCTAAGAGCTGACATTCAGCATACTGCGTGTTGGAGTGAGCGGAATAACTGGAATAATGTGTGTGTGTGTGTGTGTGTGTGTGTGTGTGTGTGTGTGTGTGTGTGTGTGTGTGTGTATGAAAACAACCATGTCACCAAGAATTTGAACAAGTAACAAGTTATTTTGAATTGTGCAACAGCTGGAATACCCGCCCCTATATACTTTGGAGCTATAATCGACACAACCTGCCTCAAATGGGGGAACAACATGTGTGGAGGAAGAGGAGCATGCAGAATATATAACACCTCAGTTTACAGGTAAATTGAAACGCTGTGTGTAATATCAGCCTGGATGCATTTTTTGACTTCACTTTGAAACAAGACACAATGTCTATAACCAAGCTAGCTGCCTTGTGAGGCTACAATGCGTATTAACAAAATGTTTAGATGGATGAAAAATGGAGACACATGTTGCTATTGTTAGACCCTCGCCACTAGTTGTACAACAAATATAGCAGAACACATACGTTTGCCACTTGTAGCGTGACTCTTGCCCAGTTTCTTCCCTAACAGTTATGCTTTCCCTTTTGCAGGATAGTGTACCTGGGCCTGACTCTGGGCTTAAGGACAGTCTCCTTCTTCCTTTGTTTCCCAGGCTTTGCTCTACTCAAAAGGCATATTAAGAGAGAGGAGAAAAATGCGCTGACCAATGGGAGTGCAGAATTGGAGTCCCTAAGAAAAGAGGAGAACAGCTCCATACACTGCGAGCCGTTTATACCGGCCTCGGACTGCAATCCTGACAGAGAGACTCGCTTGTGAGCTTCAGCATTACCTTCTTGGAGCGCCTCAGATGTACAGAGGAACACACACTGTGGACACTTTTCATAGCACACAGAGTATATATTTGTACAGGATTTGTGTAGACGATTAGTCATTTTAAGAATGTAATTGTGCTGTATTTTCTATGTTGGTCTTCGTTTTTATGATTAAACTTGGTAAAGTACATGTTTGGATTCATGATGTATTAAAGTGCCTGAATGACGCTGTCATGTCGAATTGGGGTTCTGCTTTCAGTTCAGAAGAGAGACATTAAACAGGTCTGTAGACTGTTTCTGAGGTGGAGGAGCTGGGATTGTGGCTACACTAAGTAAAGTAAGTAAGCAAAGTAAGTGTGAGTAAAATAAGGTCAAGAAGCAGATGAAAGCTATAGCAGCACAGGAACAGCTGCCCTCTGCCGTTGGCATAGCGAGGGGAAACTATCACTTCCAGTCTAGACGTAACAGAAAGCATTCCTTCCCTTAGATGTAATCCTATGTTGTGGTATCAGGCTTTACAACATGACAATGAGAGACACAATATCTGGGCTTTTTATGTGTTTATTTTTCATGCTCACGCCTTTGTCTTGTACCAACCAAAATCAACAAATGTCAAGAATAGCCGGGACAACTTAAAATTCTTTGTCAAATTATACGTACTAATGTTCTGAAGGTCGATCTGCCATTCTTCCATTCCAGGAGGCTTAGTAAAGTTTAAAAGGCAGATCATGTGCATTATTTTTAAGAATTTGAACATCTGTTAAAACAAGTCAAGTGCTTTCCTCCCACTGAACAAATGCTTTGGTCTAGAGGTTTATATGAAATGCAAACACATGTGATATGCTTGCATTACAGACGGTTAGAATTCATGACCACCATACAAATGCACTGACTTAATGTACAGCATGTATGCATTAGTCATTATGTGCTTACAGGAGGACTCTTGTGGTGGTCAGGTCTATTCAAATCATTAAGTAAACCGGTGCACGATTTCTCTGCAGTGAAAGTTTACCATAATAGTATAATGCATGTGTTTAATCCTTATCAAAAATTAGCATGAGCGCCTGAGACAACATTTATATTAAATTATACACTTTTAATACTTAAAGTGACATGCAAAATGACATATTTTATGTTCATGATAAAGATTTTAGTAAGAGGATGACATGCTGCTATTTATATGCTGTAGCCAACTGTTGGTTTAAACCCATCTATTAAAACATGTGGCTCAGTTCAAACCTCAAAGGAAGATGATCGTCGTAAAAGATAATACAAACATACTGCACACAGTTCTAATGTGATGAGAGGAGAAGGTCTCCATGTACAGAGGAGAACCCTGAAAACAGCTGTCACTGTGTTCCTGAGGTTACTGATCTTTTTTGTCCACATTTTGGAGATTCTGTGGATCAAGCACAGGATTAAAAACAGAATGTCTCCAGTATGAGGAGGATTAATATACAGTAAGTATTTTGTGACTTGGTATTTACATGCACACGTAAGGAGTACATATGTGTGTGACCGTGTTGTTTTACCTGGAGTTGATGGTGTTCCGACAATAGTCTATCATACTCTTGTGCCAGACCTTTGGCCTGCCTCCTCATGGCCTCCACTTCAGCATGAGACTTGTGCACAGCTACACACACACACACACACAAACAATACTACATCTTTAAATTGCTCTATGTATCATCAATGGCCTTTAGAATGAGCTTCTTTTATAATAACACAGCTTGCGTTTGTATGCAAAAGGCGACCTCTGATGGTCAATTATCTGCAAATGTGTAAGTGTTTTCTCATAATTCTAGGTTTTCATGAACATTATTATTATTATAAGAAAAGTTATTTGGTTTTAAAAGGTATAACTGCATATCATCCTGAATGAAGGAAGTGATGGTTACTGACCTCCCTCAGCAGCCTTCACTTGATCTGCCAGCGTCTCAGCCTCCAGCTTCAGTTGCTGGTTTTTTGCTGACATGGCTTTTTCCTCCACTAGGAGAGCCTGAGAACAAAGGAATATCCTTCATTACCAACAGCAGACAACAGAGAAGATACAAACACAAAAGCACAAAATGCAAATCACAGAAACAATACAGCATGGATTAATGTTATAGTAATGTTATACTGAAGGAACACTATAAACTGCAAAGGTAAGTTCTGTCATCAGACTCTGATTAAGTCTTACTTGTTTGAGCGTTAGGTTGTCGTCCTGATGCTGCTTGGTTGCTTTGACAGCACTGTCCATCTGTGCCTGAAGACCAGCACTGTTCTCCACGGTGACAGCAACCTGGTTTAGCAAGGTGACAATCCGACGCATGATACTGTGACAGGACAGGAAGGTAGGAAGGCAGGACAAGACAGTACCTCAGAGAGTGAAGTGGACAGGTGTGGTGGAATGCTAAAGTAATGTTTGTCTTTTACTAAGGTCCCAAACACATTCTGTTAAAAGATGTGGACGGAAGTAACACTAACAGCCAGAGGAAGAGAGAGAAGCCAGATATGTAGAGGTTCCTCTGGGCTCTGAACAGCTTCATGTGGACGTTGTCGAACAAATTTGGGTTAACCATGGCATCGTGCATGGGCTCAGGACCGGAGTACTTCTGCACCTCACGGACAGCATCTGAGAGTGGGCAGGGGACAGAAGCATGAAGGATGCAGGCTGGACTGGGCTGGACTGACAACATGCTGTCAGTCTACACCAGTGTTATTCAGTGTCTGTCATTCACAGCAAGTTCCTTACCAAGGAAAAGAACAATAAGAACCATGATCATAGTAAAGAAGCATTTGTTCCAATATGGAGATAACCAGTTCCATATTCTCCAGTTGAAAACAGAACGCCATCTACAAAGTGAGTAAAAGGGACACCGTGAGTGTAACATAACAGCGGATCTACCCAGAAAGGACATGCATGCACTCTGCTGGTGATTTGTATGAAGTGTCTCTTTCCATATTTACAATCAAACTCTTGCAGAGGACTTGTTTTGTTTTTGAACAATGGCCCGCTGCACAGGAAGCTGAGCATTAGTTGCTGAAAGAACTTTTGATTATGTTTTGGTTTTGTGTGTTATTTTGCAGTACCTCCGTGCTGATATGAAGGGTATACACAAGATGAGGTTGACTGCAATCTCTGCATAGAGGAAGAAAGCCACTGCCGTCCACTGGAGCGTCATTGTGACTGATTTCCTGAGGAGATTAACAGGTTTAATTACCTCTATGTAAAGAATGACTAGACCTGGACTGCAATACACAGCTTTATAACTTCAAGACATATCCTTCTGCTATATATAGTATATACTACTCTGCTATGCAACTCTTTTATATTGTAGAGGGACATACACACACATATTTCTATAGGCCTACTACATAAAACAGGCAATCTGCAGCAGACATTCAGCCCATTTGCTATTTATAGGCTTTTACCTCTAACTCTATTCGTACTCCTCAGCATTATCGTCTCATTTTGTTTAAGAGCGGGAGGAGGTCAATGTATTCCAAGCAATAAAGAGAGTTGTTGGCTTACCAGACAAAGTTGTTCGATCAGAAGAATGGGAAAGTCCAGAGACGCATGCGCTCACACACATTCACAACAGCTGCTGGTGAGCATCTGAGGAGCGACAGCCCTAAATAAATCTCTGCTGGCTAGTTGACATCATTGGTCACCCCTTAGGATTTGTTAAAGATCACATTGTGACTGACCAAACTAAGCATAAGCTTTATTTTCAGTCTGCAGAATGAGTGCAAGATTTGTCTTTTTTCTCCTGCACCAGTTTGTATTCCTGCTGTGTGGTGTGTGTGTGTGTGTGTGAGCGTGTTTTCTGGAGTCTTCTCACATTTCATGTCATGGTACAAAAATAGTAATGAGAGGGAGGGACACTCAGTCTATTTATTTGAATAATAATTGAGCCGTGTTGTTTGTTATGTATCCCAAAACCTCTAAAATAAACAAGGAGACATAATATTTTTAATAAGACTTTGGATATGCTGACTTTCCTGACAGGTGTTTTTCCACACAGAAGAAACCAAGCAAAGGTCCACAAGGGGGCAATGTTATCTAATGACATAATATGGCTTTTACACAGGGGACAGGAAGTCCAGTATGTTTTGCAGTTATTGCAGTGAGTTCAATCCAAATATTCCCTGTGCCAAGGAGATATACAGACAGCTGACAGTGTGGAGAAAGGGCTCAGTTTACACACCAGCTGAATATAAATAGTTATCACTGAAATAGCAGATAAAGACTCATTTCAAAAGCTCATTTATTACAAAAAGGCTTGGAAGGATTCCTCTTTTTGCGTATTTGCGCGCCCTATAAAAAGGAACACAAACAGCTATTGGCTTGCTCATCTAGCTCATAAACATATAAATTGCATGGGTGTTGCACATCAACGACAGAGACTGAGGGAAATTATCCTTTTGAATAATGAGTTTTCTTTTTATCAAAATTCAGCTCCTACGAAGGCTATTCTGTGTATTTTTCCCCTCTCCAATGTATTCAGCTTGCAGAGTGTATTCACGGGCTTCCTCTGTGAAAGAGACTGATAGCCGCTCTCCTCTTTGACTGTATGTCCCAGGAGTGCTGAGGAGCAAAATGTTTACAACTGCACCCTGTGATAGCTTTTTGAAAGTGGCCAAATGACTGTAGCAGAACTGAATGTGCTTTGATTGCTCTCCTCTCCTCACCATCTCAGAGGTCGCAGCTCAGGAGACTGAAGTCATTACCGCAAAATGCCTGCAATAAGCAGATGGCCAGGCGACGGGGACAGTGCGCTTGGTGAGAGCTCCCTCCATTATATTTATTGTCTGTCTATACACATTTCTGTCATGACAGGTAAAGTAGCCAATGTGACATTTCATATGGAATTCATAAACAGTATCTTAAATGTTATTAAAGATTGCTTTCATATAATTTAGTTTAGTTTAGTTTTATTGAGCCAGGGAATTTTGCACAACTCCTTGTCTGTTTTTTGATTCCAGGATATTCCTGCCAACAGAGGAAATATAGACCCTATTCGGTATTTTGGGTGTAACCACAGCCTTGCATCCACTTTTCTCATGTATATCAGATATTTTCACTCTATCCCCGAGGGGTAGCATAGATACCCTGCAAGGGAAACTCATTTCAGCAGCTTGTATCCTTGGATCACAAACTTTTGACCATAGCTGAAGGTTGGAACATAAATCGACTTGTAAATTGAGAGCTTTGCCTTCAGGCTAAGGTGCTTTTGTCGCTATAATGTCGCCCAGCATCCAACATCTTTATGCAATTTGGTACACCTACTTGCCTGTCTCTGCCTCCCTGTAACCCTCATTTGTGAACAACTGACAGACAGTTACACATGGATTTTAGGACCATCATGAACTCCATATTTGTAACAAATGGTTCCAAGAGCTAACTGCTGGGCCCATATGAGCAAACACCCTCAGCTGCCAAAAAGGTGTTTTGTTCTGTTCTCTTACCAAAAGTACTTACAAAGGTTAGACAAGGACATAATTCCCACACAGGGAGAAAGATAAAGAGGTTAGGTTCAGTCTCTTTGAGAGGAAGATCCAGATCCAAATTCTCTGGAATGAGTCAACACCAGAGTGGCTTGGCCCGGATAAGGCAAGATGGCTGACTTTATGTTTGTCCTGTTGGATGTATTTGTGACTGGCCCCTTTGCCTGCACATTTACAAGGCCCCATCAAAGCTAAATGACACAGAAACATTTAAATACATTTCTAAATTATACAATTATAAAAATAATTAAAAAGCAGTAGTAGCCTATTTCTACATCCATTTCCTTCCTTGACTATTGGTGGCGCATTTCTAGAAGTGCCTGTCAGAGGACTGCTGCTGGACCTTACCAGCCACAGGTGTGTGAAGATCAGGTGGAGATGGATCCAGATACAACCACCAAGCTTTGTTGCGCTGGATATCCTTCGATATAGGAACTTTAATAACACTGGGCAAAACAGAAACCGGTGCGCGGGTACTAAGATCACCAATCAATCAGCAAGATCATCTCGAGCTAACGTGCGTCCATTCAGGTCAGTGTTATATTTTTAGCTAGCTGTTTGGCTAACTGTAATTTTCGTTGGCTGCTTGTTTAACGTTACTTTTTTTTCAGCATATATTTGTTGTTTAGTGTGTTAATGAAAACGCAGAGTACTGTCTACATTTTAGTATTCACTAACCGAGTAGTTTGGAGCTATTTAAAGAAGTTATGAGCTTTAATGAACGGTCAAAAAGCTACCGTTGGCCAACTTCCGATGCTAACTTTCAGGTAACGTTTGTTTACTGAGAGACATATTGTGGTACTTAGCTAGGTAATCACATTGTTTATTTGGTGTTACATATAACCAATATGTAGTATGACGTACAAGATGTACGATAATTATTACGAGTTTTAAAAATGTTGTTAAGATCTTAACTGCTGTCATTACCATTCAATACACTACAACTACTTGATATTGTTGCCCTTGTAGACATGTGTTGGACTTGATTATACTGCTGTAACTGCATTATCTGTCTTTTTAGTACTACAATTCCTTGTTACTTATTGGCCAACAAACAATATACCTACATTACCTGTATAAATAAAGGCTAAATAAATGTTTTAATATGCCGATACAATATATCTGTGATAAGCCAATGCTCTTAGTCAGGCTCTAGTTTAAACCATTATGGTTGGACTTGTTAAACAGTAATAAAACTAGATTTCCATCTGTTAAAAGCTGTAATTAAGACTGTACATTTCTCATATGACACATTAACAACAGTACTTAATGTATCCATAGTTGGCAGTTAAACAATGACTGAACTATTTTAATCATGGTTGCAACGCTACATTAAGCTACAGCTAAATATGTTAGAAAAGACTATTAAGCATGTACAGGCAAATGTTAAAATGTGTTCCTTTTGTACGATTGTGTAAAAAATATGTTAGGATGTGGAGGATGGATGTGAGTGATTTTGAGACTGAGATTGCATCTGAGCCCAAACTCAGAAGCAACCCACTAACAGTGGGTGTTGCAGTTTAAACAACGTCTTCTTTTTTTGGATTATGATATATGGACTGTGTTTTTTGAATAATGAAAAAAGATTAGATGATGAATTCGCAGTATATTATGTACTTGCTGTATAGACTGTTTCCCAGCAACGCTATTTCAAGACGTGCGTACACATATGGGGAAGCAGAGTTTCACAGAGAGCTATGGTGAGAGGAGTTGAGGGGGAGTAGTTGTGCGAACACAAAAATTATGGGTGGAAAAATGTTCAGTATCAAAGAGATTAACACTTTTCACTACAGAGTTCATAATGATATGCATCTATGGTCTACAGTGGCGGGCCGTGCATTTCACACCTAGGCCTTCAGTGATGTCCTACACAGTCCTACCTGAATTATTCTATCTCTTAATACCATCATTATGACGCCATGGCTCTAGAAACTATACATTTAGACAGAAACGCAGTATAACCAGGCGTTGCATCACCTTAACATAGTCAAGTACAACAGAGTTATATTAATATTTCTGAAACATTTAGTTGTAAATAGCAGGCATTCCCAGCAGTACAATGTGCAGTGCCTCTCGAAGGCTGTGATCCAGGGGTACCGCTCGTAGTTAGTCATTTGAAAGTGGCAGACAAACCCTTTTCCCGGCTGTGATAGGCTCGCTAGCGTCGGAGTTGGCCGTTCTCTTCTCACGATGTCTATCTTTTCTTGAAAAGTTCGTCTTGAAAATGGTGTTGTAATTATATCTGCGACCAAATCGATCTCTTCTCCTCCTTCAGCCATTGTGGGTTGAAAAAAATAGCTTGTAGAAATCTACACAAATTAGCTTGTTCAAAGTTTGCTAGCTCTGCCTCTCAACCAAAAGACGTGCACGTGCTTACGTTATCGTACGCCTGCTAGCTGGCCCCGGTGTCGCCAACTCGAAATCTGATTGGTTAACGCCACAGTTTTGTCTCCGTTCACTTTAAGCTACAGGCGCCCGCACTGTTGCTTCTGAAGGCCTCAGGGCAGATCTCTTGGACCCTGGCAACACATCATGGCTGAAATATGATTGGATAAAAGCTCTAATATAAAGGCCAGACCTCCAAATCTCGATCTGAGGCTGGAAGCAGCGCAACCAAGAGGAAAGCTATGAAATGAAGAGAATAGACTACGGGGAATAATTTAATACATATTTGTGGAAAAAATATATAAAAATTAAATTTATATTCTGATGATGTTTAGGCCATCAGAGAAGGCCTTGCTGGCCCTGATGGCATGGTATTATATGGTCAGATCCCTGAGGATAGTTATTCCCATAAAATAGTACTGGGAAAAACACCTGGTTTAAGGTAAAGCAGCACACACGAAAGAGTGTTTGACATGGAGTATGGAGTATGAATCGCTTCATATGACGTTAGTTAGAGTTGCAGTATCAGCTGTTTACACTGTACATAGCAAAATAATTAATAAGTGAAGAAAAATGTCCTATACAAATTTACTTGTAAAAAAATAATGTTTCCCGACCCGTTACACTTATATAAACCAAAATATCTTCTCGGTTAATAATTGGCAGGTTTATAAAATATAAGTAAACATTAAACATTTTAATTATTAAAAAAATAATTTGACTGTCAAAATAATTTAATAATGTTATAGGTCGATAGTATAGCCATGAGTAATAATTATTTAATTAATTAAAAAAAATAATTATTATAGCAATTTGTTTTTAATAACTTCTGTGTAATAACTTGACTAAAAGCCAATCAGAGTTAAGAATCAGAGCTATAGAAATCGAAAATGCTTCCAGTTGATCCATTTATATTCAAAATTCTACATTTCTACATTGCAATCAGGAACGATACACCGCACCAATTATTAGGAACAGATTTCTCCAAAATTGTCCCACAAACTGAAAATGAAGTGATTCAGATTGCTGAATGTTTTATTGGGTTGATACCAAGTTTTATCTTAAGCTTCAGCTGGATGTTTGCAGCACAACAGAATGTTAAGTGTGTATGTCGGTGTTTGACTTTTTATTGAAAAGCCAGCTAGTGCTAACCTTTTGCACTGATGATTCGACCCGAATGACTTTTAAGTCCATCCAAACCCGACATCGTCTATGCAGAAAATGAATCAGGACACCGGACACTGAAAATAACATCTGAGAGCAATTCTATTGTGACACAAGGACACTTAGAGGAGAACGGAATCTGTTTAAAATGTATAAGTCTCTCTTTTGGCTTAAATCAATACAAATCTTCACCATGTAGTGTCAGACTCGAGATGCCAGGCTGTGGTATTGAGCTCTGTAGTGGTGGTCCCATTCATATCTCTCCATGTGTGGAGAAGAGTGGCGGTATAATCACCAGACAGTAGTCATCACTGTGGGGAGAGCTGGAGGGCAGCAATCTCCTCTCTGCTGACTCCCCTCTCACACACAGTGGTTGACACTCTGTCACTGCCTGATAAAACAATTGGACTGACACATAGCTGTGTGCACATACTGTATGGGCATAGCTGCACATGCTGGAGTTTACACACATTGCTGAATAGATGCAGGAACAAAAACACACAATGACTGGCAGGTGCACACACACACACACACACACACACACACACACACACACACACACACACAGGGACTGGGCATCCAGCCATGTCGGCACTTCTGAATTCTTTTTGTCCTTCACATTTTGGGTTTATTGCAATAAGAATATACTAGTCGGTCCCTTTGTCTGAGCCACATTTCCTAAAGGATGATTTCGCAATATAATAATACATTTTTTCACCAAATGTAAAATTCTCTCACACTAAAACGTCTCTATAACCATGCTCGATAACATAATATATTTTTGTGCTATGGCCAATTACCAAGTTTTTAAAGTAAAGTATTGTCTACTTGGCGTGCATGTAAAGTTGATTTTCCCTGTTTAACCCCCAGGATTAATTTGTTCTCTGATGTAGACTGGATATAAAAGGAGAGCACTTCATGTGTCATTAAACGCCTGCTCTCAACTGATATGGATAGAGAACAGTAATCTACACAGAGCATTGATTTAAAGGCAGACTGGTGTGTTGTTTTTCTCCATTACCACACAACAATGCCATTAAGGTCGTAGCAGGTAGAGGTCATACTCCACTGTCTACCTTTTGGTTCCTGGTTTCTATCTGAGGAATAGATTTTCTTGTACAGAAGTTATATGTTGTATATATCAGAGTCATACAGCTTCCAGCTCTATAAAATATCCTTCTATCTCTCTTAATGTGGCTGGTGAGAGTAACATTTGGAAAATGACCACAAGCAACAATTTGTCAAGCTGTGCTGGCTGGTGTGCTCAATTCACTTTCTTCTTCTCTACAATATCAGAATTACAGTTGAGTGTTCGCTGACCTAATGCAATAGAGGCTCCATACGGACGCCGTAATATGATTTCCCAGGCTTTTATTCTCTGTCTGCGGCTGGATAGAGAGGAGACCTGAAGAGATGGCATCTGAATTGGGGATGGCTGCCCATTGATTTGAGAGAGAGAGAGGGAGAGAGAGAGAGAGAGAGAGAGAGAGAGAGAGAGAGAGAGAGAGAGAGAAAGAGAGAGAGAGGGACATAATGTATGTGATAGGGACAGCAGCAAGTACAAGCCTTGATGTGGAGTGTAGGGGGGAAGAAAAAGGACACATCAGGGTCAAGGGATTCTAACAGGGCTCACAGTGAAGCCTCATTGAACCTTTGCTATCGAGTATGGTAGTATACTGACCAATTTTCATCTCTGCAGGTCACCTCGGGTTAGAGATGTAGTGGCGGCCTGCTAACCTATCCAATATGCTAACCAACAATGCCGACCTTGAGATGGCGGCCGTTCGTAAACCTGTCACATAAATGAATCGGTCCCACGTGGGCCAAAATGAAACATGAAACTGCATACAGTCAATACAGTAGCAATCATAACAATAAGGGTAGATGATAGTATGTTCAGCGGTGTTCAGTGTTCAAACAAAAACGCTAACGCTATTAATGTTTGCCCCTAACAACATTATATTATTTTGAATTATATACAGAATGAAAAGGAAAAAGAAGACGCATGAGATTAGACTGACAGTGTGTTTGTCCAGCTTTTGTGTAAGTTATCAGTCATATGCTAACAGGGCATGTTTATGCACGTTACATTGATTTTAAGCTTCATTAACCTATATCTTACAAAATGTTAAACCCTTAATAAGCTAGTTAATTTGATAAGCAAGGGTATGTCCAGGCTATGTTGCTTTTTATTTTCCTAATTAAACTGAAATTATATTTTAACATGATAATGAGATTGAGACAAAATTGAGGTCACTGGTCATTGCCTAATGTCCACCACAACATTTTACAATATACCCCAAAGCTCTGGATAATGTTTTGGTACATATCCAGTATTAAATATGAATATGTCAGGAGCATACTGCAGCACATTTTGAAGCTATTTGACAGAAATATGCTATTTTAAGTAAAAGTGCATCCACTCTGATCTTGAATCAGTGTTATTTGTGGCATAAGAGTTTCAGAGTTCCGTTGTTGCTCTCATGAATGGCTTTTCCCCAAGTTGGAGAAATTACTAAGCCAGTCCGTGTCTTTTTATAGGGTGGACCAAGGTTAGGAACGTCATCTTGCTGTGCCAGAGCCAGAATCCAAACAAATATAGCTACAAGCGTCGATAAAAAAGGTGGAGCTATCCAGCCTGTAAATTTAACAGACTAAAGAAAAGCTCCTAAGTGAGAACACCGCATTGAAGGTATTTCTTTAATACAAAACCGTTTGTGCCATTCTTCCCAGGAGAGTTTAGAAAAAAGTTTAACACTACACAAGATGCAATACTTTGTTTCTCCCTTGATGGCCTTAATGAGAATCAAGTTAAAGATGCTGTGAGGCTTGGCTTGTCATGTAGTTGTGCCCAGTGGCAATAACATAGTAACACGTTAAATGAACATTGCTCTGTTTGTTACAAAAGCATCATCTTACATCAATGAACATGATTCATTTGAGGCTAACTGCTCTTATCCAGTAACAAAAATGAAGAAGCGAATGTCAGATGAGATAATGCAGTCAATAAAATGACAGTTCAGTCAGAACAATCAGGCGATGAAAGGCCTGTCTGGCTGAGCCAATGCACGCTGCAGCTCAGGATGGAAAACAAATTATGAGCACAATGTGTAGTTAGTGGAAATAGTATTGGTCTTTGAGAGGTAATTTTAGAAGGTAATCAATACAAATGATTTTTTTTCAGCAGCACTGATGAAGTTTGGAATAGTACTTGACATTTGAGCAGTGGTCTAAATTATGTATTCAGGAGTGGAACACAGCTGGCTGGTAGTGTATCATTGTTATATAGGTATCAGAAATAATTCTATACATTTTTGTATTGATACCCCACCTTTTTTTAAGTTTGCCTTCTAAAAGTTGGACTCGTACACATACAGTATCTTCGTTAAATGTATCCATTGGCTCAATGTTTCATCTCTTTGGTCATTTTCTCTCCCCTGTCGGCTAATCTGTTTCTGGCTGTGATCCCATCTCCACTCTCAATCACAGACATGCCCTCGAGGTACCGTGACATCCACACTGCCTGTTTACAGCGGGGTCATAAAGAACCTTGCCTGCATCAATATTCCCATATCAGGCGTCTCTGTTGTGCTACAAACCACACACACTGGCAGCCAGAGAAGCATCTGATTGAGGTTGTGTAATCGCTCTGGTAGCCAACAGCCCTCTGCTCTCAGGATCTAAAGGGCTCTTCAATTGTCTACTACCTGAGACAGCAAAAGTGTAATACGCTCAGAGATATACTGTGGAGTAAAGCGTGCATATGCATTTGTGTGTGTGTTAATGCATGCATGTGAATGCACTGTACAGTGTATATTCAGATTTTTAGAAGGACTGTAATCCTTGACCCAGAGATCGTAATGAAGTGAGCTGCCGAGCTAGCTGAGCATGGCTTCATATGCTAATGGTATTGTAACTCTGCATATAGATTTGGTATTAGAGCGCAGACTGAATGTAATAAGCTGAGTTTTTTTTCTTGTAGATTATTACCACTGAAATTCTTCTGCAGCTGTATGAATAAATTATTCCTAATTATTTAGGGCAAACTTTGTTTGTAGATAAATTGAGCCAAAAATACAAGGCTGCCTGAATTATAATCTACCAGCAGCAGCCACCTGGGAAAAACAATTTCACTGTCTTATTCCGTGATAAACAAAGGAGGAAACGCACTATTGGTAGACATACAAAGGAAGGGAAGAAGAACTTCATTATCTGTTATTGTGGATTGTAAACAGAATATTTTAGGCTTTAAGATTTTGCAGTACTTCTTTATTGCAGTTATGGATTTGCTTATTTGGAGAGCATTGTTGTTAGGCTAGTGTTATTAAAAACAGACAATTTGATAATACATCCATTTTCAACATTTTCCTTTAGTTTGATTAAATAACTTCTTTGTGAAAACATAACATCTGAGGATTCTATTCACTTTGAGAATCAAAACATTATTTGTTATTATTTATTCATTGTGTAAAATATGTGCTCTGGCTGTCCCTGTCCCACCATAAAGTTATGCTTAATTCCTCAAACCAAAATAAGGCAACTGTAGATTTTCCATTTGGCTCAAAGACGTGACTGTTAAAGTGAAACAGACTAAGCTTTGATTACATCTGGTTTATGTCAAACCAGGTGATGAGAACCATGGTCTTCTGTTGTGTCTGTGGAATGCAAGTGTCCTTCTTTAACTCTAAAAGCAGTGATTGTGAACAGTACCCCCATAGCCTTTCGGCTATAGCAACATAACACACACACACACTACTTTTGCTACTTCCTTTCCTGTTTCTCCATGTTTGACCCGTCTGTCTTCTCTCAGAGGGCTCCCAGGCAATAAGGTCAGTGGTCACGGAGAATTGCAGGTCTGGTGTGGGAGCAAGTGGCATGGTGATGGATGAGAGTAATCTCACAGTTGTTACATAATCACAAACACTTTACTTGGGGGAAGGGGACAATAGGAATCTTTTTGCTGCGTTAGGTGAGTGAACACGAAATTTATTATAAATATACATATACATAATAATTCCTATTTCTCTCTCTCTCTATTTATATACCTTGTTTACCCTATGCTGTACCCTATGTATTATGTATGTACACAATGCACTGTATGTTGCTACCGTTACAAAAAGCCATGCAATATCTACAGTATAGTATATGGTATATCTATGAAACCTACTTTTGTTCTCAATAAATAGTAATAAATTATCCACCTCTTGTTTTTGTACATTCTATTACACATATTATTTACATTACTGCTTTGGGTTAACATTTTCCCTTTTTCATCATGATCTGATGCCAGTTTTAGCTGCTTGTATTGACTGTTTACCCTAAAGATAACAAGTTGCTTCACTCCACATCCTCAGAAGACAGACATTTCTTTCGGGCATCTTTGTCCTCAAATGTCACCTTTTTGTTCTTCTTTGGGTCGATCCAGGAGTTGTGGATAATGGCATTATTAGGGGTGGGATCTGCCTCAATGATTGACACCACTCGCTTCTTCATCTTGCTTTTCAAAACTTTCTGGAACTTCTGCCTAGTGAAGGCATAGAGTAGTGGGTGAAAGATAGTAGTCCCATAAGCCATGACCAGGAAGCCCAGTCTCAACTTGACCATTAGGTCACTGGGGCCCACACTCAGGATGACTGTGTTGAGTATTGTGATGGGCGTCCAGCACAGCAGGAAGGTAGACACAATCAGGAGGGACATCCTGAAAACCCGCTTTTGGCGCTCTCGCCTTTCTCTGTGGCGCTTAACAGCCCTTCGCAAGGCGATGATGACAGAGACAGAGGTACGCATACCAAGTGTGGGGTTGCGGCTGCCACTGCTCTGAGATGCGTCTGTGGCCTCTTGCTGTGTTGTCATGGCTGTCATGGACGGACGCTTTTTCCTGCGAGCCTTCTTCTTCTGTGAAGCGTGGAAACGTGTGCCAATGCGAATATTGAGTGCCTGCAGGATCTTCGAGTAGGTGATGAGCATGACAACGACAGTAAGGAAGAAAATAGGAATCTGAGCAAGCAGGTGGTAATAGAGGCCAAGTTCTGTGTAGTACTGGTTAGTGTGGACCACATTGTCCACCACTGTCTGGTTCAGATCAGCTTGGCCATGGGCGAAGAAGCCCACTTCAATAAAGGGTACGAGGAAACTAACAAAGGAGAGCACCCAAATGGCAGCCAGCAGAGTCAGGGCACGGCCCATTGTCAGCACTCTGTTGGCTGGTTTGACTGAGATGTCGTAGCGATCAAGGGTGATGGCAAGCACATTAGCAGCAGTGGCGACACTGGCGAAGGAGACGCACGCTTCATGGAAGCAGCAGACGAGTGCAGTGTCCCCCTCCAGGGAGAGCAGCACCACCACTATGGTGAGAGGGATGCAGCACACACAAATCAGCACATCCAACACATGGAGGTTCATAGTGACGATGTTACTGACAGAACTAATGAGGTTCGACTTCATACAGTAAAGGGCAAGCACAGTGAGGTTAGAGCTCAGGCCCAGGAGGATTTCCAACATGAGGAAGCCAGTCAGGGAGACCTGGAAACTAACAGGGTAGGGATGGGGGCCGGGGGTTACCGGACTCATGGTGCGGCTGATGGGCTCAGTGTTGTCGGTGACCGTGACGTTGCTCATGTTGGCTTCTTGTTCAGGGCAGGAGAGGATATGCATTATCCTGCATGTAGGGAGAAGAGAGAAGATCATTTATGAAGAGGAAAAGAAGAAGTCTGTGTTTTTGCATCTCTAAAAAGTTGTAATTAACACACATCTGAGAAATCTTGGCAGACGTTATGCAGCCAGTTATCAAATGATTAGGAAGCCTTTTGAGTTTCAAATGAGAAATGCTGAGAGCAGACACTTTAATATTGCTGGAACTTATTTTCCTGCCCGGCCCAGTAGATTAGATTGTCTTACTACGCGCATGGCATGACTAACTAGTAACTATCTTGCCTTAATCAGCTTCTGCTTTTGTTATCACCATCTTCGATCAGTCAGTTGCATCCACAGAAAAGGCACAAAACAGAAACACTTTGGAACAAATTAAAGTCGAATAACCTCTTAGCCGTTAAGGCTTTGTAATGGCTAGTTGTGGCTTAATGTTCTTTTGAGCCTCTGCTGAACGACACATTCAAGCGGACATAGTTTTAATGTATTAGCCGTTACCGTATACATTCTGAATATAGACCAGAGGTCATGAAGGCAATGATGAAGAAAGCTTATTTTAGCTCCATGTGGATGGGATTAATACTATAGGTGGGAGGTAGATAACAAAATACATGCTATGGTCCTGGGTAACTAAATGTGTCATGTCTGGCAGCATTTTAGACATTTCCAAATTGCAGGAGGTGGTTCATAACTGACAAGAATATTGTGCCAGAAGATGCTATGTTTACTTTGTCACCAGCAGGCTTCCAACTCTCAGAGATGCACTTAAAATGACAAGATGTCTGTTCAGACAGGACTTCAATTAGTTAAGCAACAACAGTTGGTATTTGAAACTGTAATTAATATTAGGTTTGGTGTAAAAATCGAATACACTTTAACTCAACAATACATTGAAATGACTGATAGCACATCCACTATTAAAATCGTACAACCTCCCCTTAAGAAATAAACCCAATCTGAACAGGGTTCTAGATGGAGAAAAATAAATGTATTTGTTTTTTTATATTTACCCTTCCCTCCAGCACTATCTGAATATCAGGGCTGTGTAATCAGGCCATAGAGTCCATGTTGCATCCACAGAGATGAGCATCACGTCCAAAGATAGCCAGTGGAAGTGTTTCCGCTCCAGCAGAGCCCTCCAGCAAGGCTTTTCTTTTCACTGCTAGTCCCTCCCAGAAAGGCTGACAGACAGAAAAACACCTGTCAGTCTCGCCAGAGACTGTCTATGGGCTTCCAGCTTTTTCTTCCTGACCTCAAATGTAAGAAAGCTAAGGAATCAGCCACCTGCACCCAGTGTATTTCAGAGAATACGGCCTAATGTCCTCTGCAGGCTTTTTTTCAGATCTCCGGTCCGTTTGCTTTGGTGGTGGCGTGAGCTCTGATGGATGAGTGGAACAGGGATAAGATGTCGGAGCCACCTCCTGTTTATAATCTCATGATATTCCCAGGCAGGAGAGACACAGCCAACCAAGAAAACAAAGAAACACAGACTCTTTCCCCAGCGCAGGGCTGGAATGTACTGCTCATACGATGATCCAAATCCGTGCTTTTTGCTTTTTTTTGTCCCCAGTGAAAAGATAGTAGTCAGATCTGTAAATACAGAAAAACAGTTACATCCATTAGCTTGTACTCCAACAGGCGGAGTTTGTCAGTCGGCCATGTAGAGTCCTCAGTGTACACCATGGTAATGTCCAGAATCTGTAGGAGAGGTCAGCGTGTCCGGGCAGCATCCAGGCCCATGCTCCCTCGGAGCACTAATGGAACAGACCTTCACTTTTCACCTTTTTAATTAGTGTCTGTACGCCTGGCTCCAGCTGCCATTGGCATGTAAATCCAGCACAGGTCTCCAGTTTGTCCTTCGACATGCTGAACCCTCAATCACTGGAGATGGCATGAGTAGAGCAGATTATTAGGGAGCATGTGAGACCAATCACCATGACATGTGTGATCAGTGAGACATTTGTGATCACCCGTTTGTATATGTGCACAGAGGGGGGGGGGGGGGTTGATCCAGCAATTCAGTAGAAGGTCATTCTCATGAGACAGTGGGGCTGAGTTGATCAGACATAGAGCCTAGATTTGCAAAAAGATCCCAGACAAGAATTGGACTTTAGGTAGCTGCATATAATATCTCACTGTCCTTCAACGCCTCATATTTCTCTCACAGTGACCTGAAGAGAAAAGATAGAGTGGATGATAGAGAGAGAGAGAGATGGGAAGAGAGCGAGTCGGAGAGGGAAGTGTGGGGGATGCGTTAGTGAAAATAAACATATCCTCAGCAGAGAGGCAACGAGGAAAGTCTCATTAGCATAGCAACAAGCCCCTGATGTCTTATCATGTTGCTGTGCATCACTTGATTTACTTTACATCTTTGTAATTAACATAACAGTAGCACTAATAAAGGGCTGGCACAAAAGCAACTGACATGCAAGCATCTTGTTTTCAGATTGAAGATTAACTAGTAATATTTTCTGCGTTTCTGTGTAAAATATTATAGGAAAATGCTTAATGATAATTATTGTATGTCACTTGAACAGCCTCAGTGGTGCTAAAATGGTCATAACATTTTCATGACAGGCCAGACTCGCTCAGCGCAGTGTGATTCCACGGGGAACTTGTCATGAGGACATGGAGCCCCCCTCGTGTGTCACTATATGTGATCCATGTTATTCTCTTCAGAGGAGCATGTCGGTCATCCTCCAAGGTTGTTTCAGTGAGGGATGCCATACTTAACTATGCCACAATGTCAGCAGAAATGATAAACGGGTACCATGCTTCAGTGCCAGGCAAGAGAGAGGATCATGCATGTTATGAAGACGCACAGTTTTAAAGTGTACACTTGCAGATTAAGTTTCTCGTGTCATTCAGCCTGACAGTTTGGAATATGATATATGTGTAGCAGTAAGATACAAACAGACGCGCTCACAGTATGTGAAGCATCCTGATGCATAAACAAATGATCCAAAGCATTTTAGAGTGTCATGTTTACAGTAGCAGCTACTCGGAATTACAAGTTAAAGACTGAACGTCACTAATAGGTTTCTTTTCCATAAACATATGTTTCTTAATAAGTCAACAATACATTATAACTGAAGTTACTCACTGGTTTCCAATCCCATGCATTTGTTGTGGTGGAGATGTTCGCATTGAGTTTTCTTTGCTGTCACATTCTGCTCTGCTTAGTGCTGTAAATTAAAGCAATAAGTCGAGTGCCCCATCAAGACACAGCGGAGCTCACCATGCAGGGTAAACACAGATGCTTCAGAGCTGGTCCCTACACCACGCTGTCCCCTCTTCTTGCTGCTCTGCAACAATCTAGCTCGAACTGCTGGTTATCTTCTGCTCCTTCCAGCAGTAATCCAAGAATTGGAATTCAATATTGATAAACAAACAAGGGTCACACAACTGACAGATGTTCTTTCCCTCCGGAGTCCCAGACAGAGAAAAAAAAAAAAGTCCATAGAGATTAGTCCTGACCGGGATGTTGGAATCTTCTTCTCCCTTTATCCTTCTTTTAATTTTTATCCATCCATATGGACAGTTTGTGTCTCACCAACTCTCTGTTGCGCTCCCTCCCTGCATAACTGTCTGGATAGGAGTGCAAACCATCACACTCCTGGTATCTCTCTATCTCCCGCTCTGCTCTCTCTCCCTCACTCCCTAGTTCTCTCTCTCTCTCTCTCTCTCTCTCTGTCTCTCTCTCTCTCTCTTTCCGTCTCTCTCTCTCTCTCTCTCTCTCTCTCTCTCTCTCTCTCTCTCTCTCTCTCTCTCTTACTGCAGAGGTTTGCAGTGCTCCCTCAGTCCTGATTGGTCTTCTGTAATAGGCTTAACCCTTTACTCTCCAGCGAGGGGAGGTATTTCCTTTTGTTCTGACTCTATCCTCTCTTCCCTGACAGTGACTGTGACAACCCGTGTGGGGCTGTAGTGATTTGGAAAAAAGCTTCTACTACGCTTTTGCACGGGGACTTTAGATGACACTGCGCTTAGCTCACAACCTGCTGCAGAGGCAGACTGACTGTTCAAGGAAAAACTGCAGAAAATATGGGAATGATGTATTAATTAGCTCTGTCTAAATGTAATGAACAAGTAATGTGTCTGTGCACCGTAGGGGGAATGATGAGGATGGAGAGCCAGCAATATCTTTTGTATTGATTTTGCGCACATACATAGGTCTTAATATGCATGCGCAAGTGAGCATGAGAGGCAGCGACACTGACATGAAAGAGATACATTCTTGCAGCTGTGAGTGGGAGAAATGGATTATGCAGAAGAAAATGAAAGTCAGAGAAGAAGAGATAGAGGATAGTGGTTCTTAGATTGATAGTTTCAATTAAGTTGCTCCGTCAGATCAGTAAGGGGTTGACCACCCTCCATTCCTTTGTCATGGCTCATTTGTCAGCTGCAATTATTGCCAGAGGGCATATTGGTACCTGACAGCATCCAGTGAAGAAGAGGGGGGCATCTGTCGCGCTTGCATGGCTACTTGATAAACTAATGATTAAAGGCCACAGAAAATACATCAGGTGTTATTCTGATGGTGACAGTTTATTAATTGCACGTTGTCAGGCAGATGTTTGTTTTCAATGCTTTCTAAGTTGACTTGCCGCACTGGAACATTGATCAAAAGCCTAGAAGAGGTTGTGAGCTATTACCTTGGTAGTGAGGAATGGGCTTATTTCCCGTTGCTGTGCCAATGTAAAAGAAATTGGAGGTTAAGGGGGAAACCTCAATTACAATTTGATATTTTCGAGGGCTTTGGATGCCCCTGATCATACAGAGATACAAGTTTCTCCTTTACTTGACACAAGAAAACCAACTCTTACGTAAATGCGTACACAACACTAATTCTCAATGGATTGTAGCGTTGCATGATATGCATCTTGTGTTGAGAGGAATTGTGTATGTATAGATGGAGGAAAGATGTGAAGTTTGTCAGATGGGTGGCTTTTATCCATGGAGGTTGGTGTGTAATTGTTGGGAAGTGTGTGCTCATCTTTTGTATATATGTATTTGTCAATAAGGTTTGGTGCTCATTTGTCCTTCCTTAGAATTGCATGTTTGTGCTCCTCGATGTTTGCACCCAATATCAAGTACCTGCTGCCTGCATGGGATCCATCTGTACGCCTCTGGCTGTCAGACAATAATTACACAGCACATCAGTGCCAAACAGCTTTTCAGTCAGTGCCTGCAACTCCTGGCACTGTGCGTTTCATAAGTAGCATCCTGAAGTGAGTAGAAAGTAGACAGGTCATGTACTGTATATGTAAAGACGGGACTGACCAATTGACAGCCTTCTCACAAGCTCTTTAGGAATCCTCCTAGATTAAAGAAGCGGTAAACATGCTTATGCAAAAACACCGCATTCCCAAAACTTCAGAAGAATGATGTAAATATTTAATTCCCATTAATATTTCATCTAGCTTTTCTTTCTGTCCCCAGACTCCACTGTCTGATATTCACTACAGCTTTTCTCCCCTTTCACTTTGAGTGCCTGTAGACGTCCATGGATATGCTGTCTGCGTGTACCTGTCGAAATGTGTGCATTTCTTTGTTTATCCCACACCCTCTGTGCTGTGTCTGTCAAGAGGTCCCTCTCTGGCCTGACCTCATCCGATAAAGAAGATACAGATGTGCCGTCAGTGGCCGTCTTATTTCAAACCCATGCTTTGCATGCCAAATATCAGCAGGCAATCGCGCAATAGTGGGATAGAATCCGACAGACCCTGAGGACCCATCACACAGACTTTTATCTCCTCCCTGCAGCAGATATCCTGCACTTCCATTTGTTGCCACTGTGATTTGCTCCAGATTGCTCCAGAACAGTGCTAGCCCAGCGCTAATGGAGTTGCTGGTTTCAAATGTTGTAGCGGTCTGCTGTCTTCTGATCTATTTAAATTGGCCTTTTTCGCAAACCCCGAGGAACTCCTGGTCCAAAGGACCCAGGTGGTCATACAGAAATTGAGAAAGACAAATAAGGCAATATATTCTTCCTATATTCGGCTATTTTATCCACTTCCCAAAACATAGAGCACCACTTTGAATGTTGTTCCCTATAGGATGTTGGACAAGAAAGTTGAGTATAAGATAAAGAGAGAAGAGAGGACCGCATTCTAAGGTCCTCTGGTTTTTATCTGGTGTTTGAATACAGGGCAGTTTGCTTTGGCCTCAGTCCATGCAGAGTCCCTTTGGATTCATGCTCTGTTGTTAAGAGATGAAAGTGCCTTGATCAAGTAAGAAAGATAGGAGAAGAAAAGAAGCCCATTCTCACCTCCTCCCATGTTAACCTCTTCCCGTGTACTCAAGATTAATGAGCAGCAGCTCAAGGTAAAATGCAACCTCAGTCCTAGAGGAAATGTTAATGTATCCTCTTCCATCCCCCTACAGGTTCATTAATGCTGAAGTGGCTTCATTTGTGCGTGACATTTAGTGCAGTACATTGTGCAAGGTTTTTTTGGTACCATAGGTAAACTTTATTGTGTAATTATTGTTCAGTAAGTTTTCTAATTGTGTCGTGCACTTAGAATAATGATGTGGTACAATGTAATTGAAAAGGGTAACAAAACATAGACAAAAAATAGAAATTATTGCATTAAGGTAAATGGTGTAACTTATTTTAGACCAGAGAGGCTATGGGTGTAATTATTTTATTAATTTATTTTCCTCTGATGATGAGATAAAAAAAAGAAGAACTCGACATAGCAAAATGTGTTCTCCTGATCACTCGATGGTTATCTGTCAGAAAGTTACGTGTTTGTTTGTGTATGACGTAGCAATCATCTGCAATTATTATCATAATTCATTTTCTGAATGTCACTGTTCACATTTGACATGTTAGTATGTATGTGTGCAGCTGCAACCTATTAAACTGTCTAATGCAGGTTTTAGACTACACAGTATCAGCTTGATGATTGCTTAACCTGACAGAAGTGGGGTGTTGGGAAACAAAACCTGTGTAGAGTGTCATAGTGGAAGACAACCGTCACAGCATCTGGGACTCGTCTGAGTCTCCCAACATTGCTTTAGTATTCCTATGCATGCTGGTGTGGCAAGCCTAGAAAAGTGAGCTCCAACTCTACAATGGCCGCCATATTGGATTTCTTCTCTACGTGTTTATATTGTATTTAGCTTATTCTCCAAGCGTGTTGTAAACAAACCTACTACTCTACAATGAGTTCTGAACTCCTTTCTTATGATGAGGTTCAGATGTGGAAAGTCGAAGCTTTGAAAGTATTTTGCGGAATTGAAAGGTTTCAGGAACAAAACTGGAGCTTATTGCCAGGGTGTTTGCTGCATCAGAGATCAGCATTGAGGAGCAACCAACAGCTAACGAAAGACTTTCAATCACAGAAAAAGAAAAGACTATGCTTTTGGTTATGCCGAGTGGCGTTTCAGTGCCTGATCCCTTGACATTGCAGGATGGCTGGGTCGATGAAAATAACAGTATGACTTCTTGGCCGCCGATATACCTCAGTGATATAACATTGTTTGTAATGTCTGACCACCCAGGGAACCATGTCGAGTTTCATAAACGAACTTTGAACGAATACAAAGAAGGCAAAGCATTTAGACTGTTTGACTGGCTGGTTGAAACAAATATCTTTCAATCCTCTCGCAGATTCTGAGAATAGCTTTTTGAAAGCAAAATGTTCTCATTCAATGAAGATTTCCCACACGCCACATTCAGCATGGATCTGCGCAGTCAAGAACTCTGGCGGTATCATAAGTGCTTATTGCAGTATATATATATATAAATATATACCTAACTTCTGTTTATTAATTATTATAAAACGCAATATATAGAAAGTACATTTGTCCATATATAAATCAGGGATCAGGGAATTCATTGTTTGGTTTTCCTTGCATGAAATACTCACTGCAAATCCTTTCACCACACAATGTTCGGTGTCCAAATCCCATAACTAGAAGAGCGATGATTACACACTAAAAACTAGCTAAATACAATGTAAACACGTAGAGAAGAAATCCAATATGGCGGCCCTTGTAGAGTTGGTGCTCACTTTTCTAGGCTTGCCACCCCAGCATGCATTGCGATTCCACCGGAAGCCCGAAACTCCAATTCCGTCTATAAGGAATTTGTTTGCCTGTGGTTGACATCAGTTTGTTAGTACCCTATTGTGGCCAAATTGAGGCGTACTGAATTTGTTTGAAATCAATCTGGGATATATTCACCAGAAAATAAGAATACGTGTATTGGTCATTTTAGAGGGACACTTTAAACCTTATCTTGTCTTGCTCCGCCAACTAATGTTAACAACATGCTTTTTACACACCATGAGCATCAGTGACTTTCCTTGGCTCTGTAGTACCTTGCTGTGACCTTGTGTGTGTGTGTGTGATCAGGAGTGCAACAGAATTATGCATTCTAACCCATAGAGGCCGGTGCTGCCATGTTTCTCCTCTCCTAAATCTAGTGTGGACATACTCTTAAAATTATCTATATTGTTATAGAATTGCTCACATAAAATGCACTTGACATATAGCTCATAATTTGCTGTAATATTATTTGTTTCTGTAATTTAATGTATTTTATTGTCAAGGTCCTACAGCTCTCTCTCACTCTCTATCTCTATCTCTATCTCTCACTCTCTCTCTCTCTATCTGTCTCCTTCCCTCTGTTCTGGTTAGTTACGAGCTCTGTGTTCTACAATTGATTTATAGTCCTGGTAGTATTGCGGGTCAGTAGGGTTAGAGCCATAAAATCGAACTAGGTGTAGTCAACTGTTTAACCCTGCCCATGGGGTTAGAGATTGAAAATACAACCTCTTCAATCCCCAACATCAACCTACACACATCGCCTGGGACACATTTTTTGTCATTTCCTGCTGTACTGTGACCTCTTCACTGTTCTCTGTCACAGAGACGAACAGCTTCTTTTCCATCAGCCCCTCAGAAGTCGGCGACTTCCTGTCACGGCGCAACATCTGTTTACGTTAGCAATGTCAAAGAGCATCGGCCAAGGCGTGGGAACCGAAGGCAGTGCATGGGGGACCCCACACTCACCCACGGGGAGGTGCGAGATCAGTGGAGGGCTGAATCCTGGGGAAAGCAAGTAGAGGACAACCACACACACTATGCACAGATTCAAGCTCCTCCCTACAGGCACTCGGCCATCAGAGCACTCAGTGTTTGTCATCTCATTTCATTGATACTGCCCCAGGGAAAAGGCACGGTTACTGGAAAAGGCACAGTTTTCTTAAAACAGCCCCTCTCCTTCAACAACTATATGAAGGACTTAAGTAACTAGTTTGTATTCATTGACTAACTTGAGTGTGAAGGGGTCAGCGGATTGTGAATAGCCTGTGTTTAAAATGCATATCAGGAAAAATTGATTATGCGTGCTTTGTGCAAAGGACAGTTCCACCCCTAAGGCTGTATATCTGTGTGTGTGCACGTGTGTTTGTGTTATAAAGAGCTGAGACCGCCAAGCTGTCTATGGGCTAAGCCTGTCGGCCCCATTGGCTTTCCTGACTGACTGTCTACTAATACAATGCCGTATATCTGTGTTCACCCACAGGGGACCCAACAGAGAGGGAATTCCCTTCTTAAAATAAATAACTTGCCAAGGAGGACCACAAAGACTATTAGGCTCTGAAGGCCACGGCAACATAGACAAAAGACTTCTTAATAGAGCACGATGACATTTACGAGTACGCCATTATGGAGTAATGGTTGGCATTTCCTTCAAGTAATTTGTCCATGTTGGGTTACTCCGCTATTACAATTTCTCCACTTTTAGCTCTGTTCTATCTACTTAAGGAACACATTGTTTTCTCTTATTCAGGTGTTGGTTTAATGTCGTCTGTTTTTGAAAAATAACTATATTTTGATTGCCATGAAAAAGTGACTTAACGGTCCTATGAGGAATGAATTGATGGTAACATGTGTGAGTAGTTTGTAGTGGAGGGAGAAGATGCTAACAGCACCGATCATTCTGTACAATAATGTACATACATGTTAGGCTTTGTAGTTGGAACACTGTGGCCTTGTGGTTGCCAGAACCAAACAACAATGCTTGTTTTTCTCTTCTGCATCCCTTGAGTTGTAGTCTTTAGGGGGATGGAGGGATCAACCTCAAATAGATGGGCCAGTGAACACCAACAGGAGGCCCACTAATAGGTTACTCTTCCTTTTACACGTACGCATGTATTCACACAGAGGGCTGCAGACAAACAAACACATTAAAAGAGTATACATTTGTAAGTTTGTGTCAATAAATAGTCATAGGTTATCGTTATCAAGACATACAGTAAGCTATACTTTTTGAGGAAGATCATCTCTTCCACAAAAATGTAAAAAGCCAACTAAGGGATTCCTGCTATAGTATTTTCACACAAGAGCATATTCCCGGCACAGTGATTTATTTGGCTCTTGACAACTTACCTATTTTTAAATTAAACGTAATGCCTCCAGGGAAGGGTTCCAATATTACACCTTGTAAATATAGACGACATAACACAAGCTTTTTGCTGTTGTTCCCTCCCTTAAATTGCCAATTTTTTTCGCACCCGTCTTGTGCCTTCGCCTGGTTCTCTTCCCTCACTTCCTTTGCTAGCACCGACAATAATTAGCCAGTGCTAGCTGTCGACTTGTGCCTGTCCCTAGTCGCACCTTGTCAGGGAGGCCTCTCCAGTCTGCGGTCCAACACTAATGGGCCCCTGCCTTGGCTCTGACAGCCAGGATGACCCTTTCTTTCTCAGCTATTACCTCTTCATTAAAGGCTGCCTCGAGCTACTGTGGTAGAAAGATCAGTACCTTTATCTCGGCGTCTGTCACACCTGGATGGTGGGAGCGTGCTTTGACTTGTGTCTCCTCTCCCGTTCAAAGTGTGAACTGAATGGAAAAGCAAAACCTAACTTTTAATCCATAAGGTGTTAAGAGTCTGGGTGTGTGCCACAAAATGTGAAGCCCGTATCTTTTCCTGCTACTTCTCCACTTTCTTTTGAATGGAAGGAAATAGCTGTCAATTATATGTAATCAAGCGTTAAATGCAGCACTAAGATGCTCATTCTTGTTCTGTATACTGTAGTGACGATGTGTAGCAGTTAATTCAGCTCTTTATTGTACCTAAGGGTATATAAATCAACCTTTTGACAGGTGTGAAATGAAAGATAATTTATATTGCCATTTTTAGAATGAGTCTGATGTCCTTAAATCACTGCAGAATATTTAGCCCTGTAGAGCATCAGATACACCAGGTCCATACACACTAGTCCATGCGTCAGTGGGCTGACTCGCTGAGGACTGTGACAGCCTGTGTGGGTGGCAGCAGTAGGGTGTTGGCCGTGCTTATGGGTGTACCAGGCTGTTGCCCTTGATTGTCTGGCACAGGGTCAAGGTAGCACAGGACTGGTCACTACCATCAGCACTTCTCACTGTCAAGACACACACTGCAACACCACTGGGTGACTAAAAGTGTGCTTGATGCATGTACAACGGAGGATTGTTGTTCTGTGCATCACTATGAGTCATGTTAAAGTAGATTGCTGAACTATTTCTACATAATCAGTAGATTGCTGATGCCACAGTGGCTGACTCATACACTGCACTATAGCATGTACATCCTGTGGTGTGTGCTTTGTTGTGTCCTATGAAGAAACATTTCTATTCGGTACAAGAAATCAAGCACTAGTTCATTTGAAAGTATCAGGAACCAAGAATATTATTCAGATCTCGCTGTGGCGTTTGGTTATTTAGTGATCATTTGCCATGAACAAATGTTTGCCTCCACTTTGAATTAGTCTCTCTTTCAGCATGGAGGATGCTGATGCTCTCACGCTCTTACTCATCTCTGCAGAATGTGAATTGATCGTACTTTATCCAGGCAGAAATCCAGGCAGGGTGAATTGAAAATTTAATTGAGAGCGGGGATGTAAAATAGTGATGGGTGAAAGGGCTGAAATTCAAACTGGAAATTATTTAATATTCTATCTGTTTGATCTGACTGAATCCTAAATGTAGAGGGTATAATCAGAAAAGTCTGTGTCTTGTACTCCAGCACAGGGCCGTCTAAAAAATGCACTGTCACTGTAATCTATTGCATTGTCTTTTGCCCTATCCGTGAACTGGGCTATTATTGTTCAGTTGGTAAATGCTATCTGGAGGAAACTGGCAGTAATAATATGTAGCAGATTTTGAATTTGACACCAGGCTCTCGGTGCATAAAGCAGTCCTAGTAATGTATTTGGGACATTTACCACAAATTCAACCAAAAATATTAAAGGGATAGTTGGCACGGTATATAAACAATATAGAGAAATCTATGTTGACAATATCACATCACGTATGGGACACTTTTAATAAATACACTTCAAATGCTCTGCTTGTGAATAATGTACACTAAAGCTATTCTATAATACACTAATGTCATGTTAATGACAGCTCCGTAACCGATAGATATGTTCCTATTTAAATATCTCTTGTGCAATGAAGGCACAGGGACTTATAAACAGGCTGTTTAGTGGGCCCTGTAGAAAGGAGCCTCGTATCATTAAACAAACAGATTAGATTTTGGTTCCACTTGACAAATTGACTGTAATTTCTTTTGCTGGCTGGATGATCGGTAGAGATTGGATTTCTGCTGGGCTGTGTAAGAAATTCACAGGGAGGTATTAGCAAAACAAACATCTAACAACTGCTCAGTCTTGATTCAAACACTCTTTTTGCATTACCCAGACACTGAGAATCACTTTTGCATGAAATAAAACAGTTTTGGGGGAACTTCCAAATGAAATGATTGAGCAACAATGTTGTTTTTCTTTTGCAATTTGATTTACTCCAGAGGTAAGGATATATAACTGAAAGAGATGTGAAAAAGATGTTAAATTGATTTAAAGTGATGAGCTGTCTTCATGACGGGAGAGTCAGAGTGAGTAATGGGTGGTGTCCCCAACAGGAGAAATCTCAAACAGGAAATGCATGCTCTAGTGCCAAACATGGCAAGCAGATGGCAAGCAACAGGGCCTTGTCAGTCCAGTGTAGGGTTGTGCGCTTGGAAGAAAAAGTATGAAAAAATATTCCAGGATGGATGATATCAGGCCATCTGTCTGCATTACAACAAGGTGTCATTTTTAAGAGGGTGAAAACTCGCTTTTTCTTCAGATCTGATCTTTACAGCAGATAACGCATAACAACTGTGGTTGTGTCTTTGACTTTTTATACAGCTAAATCCCACAAGATGGAAGATGCATAATGATGTCTGTTTGAACATTTCTGAATTTGTTTGAGGATACAGCGTCGTGTCCACTGGTGTTCACTCACAATCTCCTTGTTGTACTTTTACTCTGCCCTTTCTTTTGTGATCTTGCACTGTGGTTCTTGGGGGGGGGGGGGGGGGAGGCTAGAAGTAATGCTGTTGAAGAGAGATGATTCGTGACAGACTTAGGAAGGAAGCTGCCTGGTGAAGGAGGCACTGAAGTTCACACACGTGTACTAGGGAGACATTCCGGCTGTTACCAAGTGGAAAGGAGTTTGTCCGCCTACACACTGAAGACCAGGAGATGTGTGTCTGGGCCTGAGGCTGCTGGCTTGCTCTACTGTAGCAGGTGGTGCACATTTTCCATTTACAAGAAAACACTAAGTGTAGGCAGCAAAGAGGAGGTGGTGTCATCTATTCCTGCATCATACACAGCCGATCTGAACCGCTTTGTGGCAGCATGGACGGTCACGCTGTCAGGATGTTTTTTCTGGCACAATGTTTGGACCCAGCGATGTTTCCAAAATTGCACAATATAAAGTTGATTCAGATTGAATCATTGATATCCTCTTAAGATTCTTAGTTAATTTACAAGTTTCGAAACCTATTTTGTACGTTAATAAAAAATGACTGAACAAAGGTGTACAGCATCACCCAGAAACTAACCTTAGCAAAGTGCACCGAACTTCAACACAAGCAACACGCTGACCAAATAACATACACTTCAACAGAACTTCAGCCAACTCTGATCAGACGAAGAAAATAATTGGATGTACAATCTGTTTCGTTTCGGTCTCCACTGCTGGAGATATAATGTTAGTTGCAACGCAGTGGCGCACTGCCAAAGTGTATGGTTTGGCACACAGTGCATTTGAGTCTGAATTAAATTGTGTCTTCAGGATTCAGAATTGAATCTTGACATTTACAAACATTCCCACCCCTGAAATCAAGAATATGGATCAGCGTCCAGAAACTTGCGAGGAGTTTTCTTCATGAATTGATTGTCTGAGCTTATGCTCATCCAGTTACTCAAAGTACCTTTTATCTTGTCGTCAATTGAATAGCTTTTTTGTTAATGATGTCATGGGATAATGAACTTGGCTGAGGAGCAAATAGACCCAATCTTCGGGATCATTACAAAGGTAGTTTTATCCCTGCTGAATAGTAGTGGCTTGTCTTTACAGCTGTGTTCCACCTGGAGCCATGTGGATCATTGTTATATGTGAATGTTTTTCGAGTAAAACGTAAAATGAGGTTCTTTGTACTTTAGGATCTTTTGATTTGAGAAAAGGTTGAAACCTTTAATAGATGTGCACTTTTTTTTGTGTCAGTCAAAGTAATCCAAAATGTCATGCAAGACGTTTCAACTCAATAGATAAGAAACACTCAGGCTCAGTGCTGTCTCTTATCATCATGACCCAGAAAAGTCAAGGAGAACTCAGGGGGGCATTGCCCTAATTCAGATGTATTCCACATGCCGGACCAATAGAAGTATGAGCAGTGAGTAAAAATGCACTGCAGAACTGCAGAATTTGATATATTATTAATATTATAGAGATTATTGAGCATTGGTTTCTGCAATGAGGATTAAGGTGGGGCTGCTTGGGATTCATAGTCTCTGAGCTCTGCACTCATAGGTCAAAGTTAAAACCTTGGTTTAATTTTGACTGTTCCACATTTTTCACTGATATTATTAATGCTCTGAGCCATACTGCATGTCAAGAACCCCATCTAGCCTTGCAATACAAAGTAGAGATGAGATCTGTGTTGCATGGGATTATGCCCATAGGTGCCAATTGTAAGTATTCTATCCCTGTGTGAAGCTCAAACACAAGAACACACCTAATCTGCCAGAGGTATGGAATATGTTGTTTCACATGAGCTTCATGCTTTCTTAAAGCTGCGGGAGTTTATTTGTGGCGTCATTGGAAAATGTAAAAAAGAAAGAAAAAAAAACTGCCAGAATTTGAAAATACAGCCCTCCTCCTGCAGCTCTCCCCTCCCAGCAGACAAGCACAGGCATATTTACGCACTTACCGTAACCTGTAGGAGTACAAGTCATTAGTTTCAAACATCATTCTGATCGTGATTGTGATCCTGATGCCTGATTGGGGGCCTGTAAAGCGCTTTGCGATGATATACTGTGATTCAAAGCTCTAGCAAGCTACAATATCGGCAAAGCATTTCAGCTAGCCTCACAGATACGGTAGCTAGCCTCACAGCTACGGTAGCTAGCCTCACAGCTACGGTAGCTAGCCTCACAGCTACGGTAGCTAGCCTTGCGGCTACTAGCTCAAAACTAAACGATTAGCAACATTTTCTCTCCATCTCTTCCACATTTGGAGAACAGCTAATAGGAAGGCCCTCTCTCTAAAATGACCTGCGATTGGCCAAGTCTCCTGTCACAGGCTAGATTTCCTAAAGCCTGAAAAAAGAGCCCTGACGAGGTGCAGGAGTTTAGTTTTATCTTAGACCACTTGAATTTCAATATGCTGAAAGGTTATTTTGGAATTTCTTCCCAAAGTATACGGCCAACCCCAGCCCTATTACTGGATTCAAAGGACGTACCATCCATCTAGAGCACAATGTATAGGCGTTTAGGATTGCATGGTACCGCAAGTTAATGATTTAGCTGCAGGTCAGGCTCTGATTTCTTTCTTTTTTTTATGTCGGGTTAAGTTATACACTTGCCTAGAAACTTTCATAACTCAGTCTACAGCCAACTTCACCATCAACACGACTGTCACAATAATATTTCAGTGTTACATTGTATAAATGCAAATGAAGCAGCACTAGAAGGATGGCCCAGGCTTTTCTGTGTGCCCCTGCACAGTGATATTTACACTAAACTGAACACTGATGCTGAGTAATGTTTGATGATGGGCCAGCTTGTCCAATTCCCAAAATGTGATACGCTCCAGTGGCTCAGGTCATTATACTCTGAGCCGGCATGCTTTAGAAAGCACTTTTAATGATAGGAGTTCTCTAATAAAGCGCTAGACATTAAGGTCCCGTGGAGTTGTTACATGCAGTTGTCATGCTTGAAATATTATTCAGTTGTTAGTTTCACCACTGTATAGCTTTGTTGATTTAAGCCAAAGGCATAATGCTCATATTTTGTCATGGACATAATTGAAATACATCTACATTTGAAAGTGTGACTCAGTGCTTAAACCTCTTTATTCCAAGGAGCAGTTAGATTGTGATATTCTCTGTGTTTTACAGGAAACAGAGATACATCTTTGATCCAGAAATAATTTCACCTCACAATTTCTGTTGACCCTGAAACATTGTTTGATGAAGACATCTGATTTCTTGCTATTTCTGGAGCCTCTCCTTCACTGTTGACGTGTTAGGTGTCAGGTTGGTTTATTCAGGCAAGCATTCACCTGGCACATTGCTCAAAATGTCAATTTTTTCTGTTTTAAATCTAGTTTTTTTTTTTACCTCCAACACCCCCACCCTTTCTCCTTTAAACCCCACTCCCGCCACCTCCCCTTGGGCAATGAGAGCTAAGGTGGAGGGAGAGATGGATGATGTTGTTTTGAACTGTGACATGCTTCCATGCAAGTCATTCCATTATTATTCATAAATAATTGGCCAGAACAGTCTGTGGGAGCTATTTATAGAGCTGATTGCTGTTTTGCCAGGGAGCACAAACTCTTAGAGCTTTATTTTCCCCCCTTTCAAGTTTACCCAACTGAAAACTTAACAGAAGGTTTAGTTTTTCATGAAGTTTCTGATGAAGCACTTGACCTCTGGTTGGTTGTGTTGACCCACTGGTCAGACGCTACAGCTTGCTCGTGTGGTACATACACATCTATGTGTAAGGCATTGATTCAAACTCTTCCATCTCAGCTCTTCCAGCTAAAGTCTCTCCAGCAGTTTAGAACTGGCGTTTAAATATGAGTAATTCTCTATCTCTGTCAGCCAGAGATATTAACTCCTATCTGTCTTCTGAGGATCTATCTTCCACTTAAGTTGGAAATCAATACGGACCGGTGATGCCGGTCACTTATACTGGATTAGGCAGAAGCACTGATCCTGCTCATCTTGCAAACACATGAACCACTGTTCTTTTGTTCCTCCTGACCACAACAAGACAAGTTCCATTAGTTATATACTGTGTGTGTGTGTGTGTGTGTGTGTGTGTGTGTGTGTGTGTGTGTGTGTGTGTGTGTGTGTGTGTGTGTGTGTGTGTGTGTGTGTCTGAAGGTACCTGCAGTGTACTGTTAAATCTTGAACTGTGCCCTTGAAGGTTAAAAGTGTGAATGACAAAAAGAGGGAGAAGGGAATCTAAGCAGAGAGAAAAAATGAAGAAGTAATCAGATTGGGAACAATGGAGTGGATTATTTAGCCCTTGTGGTTCATTATGATAAGCAGAGCCTTCTGGTGAATATTACATGAGAGTGTTAGATTAGAACAGATGAAAGGGAGAACACTAGCCCAGCCAAGTTGCGCATAAACATATTGAAGATTTAATTCTACTTTGTTTGACGGACGCATTTTAAATTCCAATATGCAGTTGGGGAGAGAAAGCACCTTGTGTTAATTCACCTTGCACATGCATGTGGGATTAAACAGGTGGAAGTGCTGGCAGAATGCTTTCACAATCACCCGCCGCTGTCAGGTTGCTGTTTCTGCTGAATCAGAATGGTGGATGTGGTATGTTGAACTTGCTGAAGTAGAAAAAAAAAAAAGGCAGCATGATGCAGGTTAGGTGTGAGCCTATCTGCATGACAATAAAGAATCAAATTTCAAACACAAATCGGAGCTTTGCACGTGCTGTAGCAAAGCATCGCCTCATAAAGCGCTCCATCTTCACCGCAGCGTGACAGCATGAGAACATGGCTGGAATGCAGGATGTGACAAGGCTGTATGGGAGAAACAGCCAGCTGTCATTAGTATGCAGCACAGACCCTTGTCTAGCTGGACCTTTACAGAAACTCTTTCCTCCAGAACAGCAGATAAATTGTCTGTAGTGAATGGAGCAGCTGAGGCAAACCTGTGCCCTTTTCTACACAACGAGATTTCTCTTGCGTCATTGGATTTGCTCCACACACAGCAGTCACAATAGTCAAAAATACAGGAGTTTGTATGAACAAAAGGGTCAAATGTTAACTTCACTGTAGTATTTCCATGAGAAAGAGAAGCAGAGAGAGAACGTTATTAGGAACTGTGCTCCAGCGGCTTAGCTCTCAACTCCTGAGTGAGTTTTATCGGAGAAGGCCCTTCAAGCATGACCACAGTAATGAACCTATTAGCCATGAAATTGACTTTTCTGATAAATAAGGAACAGATGAGAGTTTAGGGGACCAATTCCGCATTTCAACCCCTTTGTTTGAAATTCATAATTACATTTGAGCATTAGGCCTTTTTTTTTTTTTTAAACAAATGGATTTGCACATGTGCACAGGAGTTCTTCGTCGTCAAGTTTTATACTCAGCCTCTTCTTTTAAGTATGCTGCAGAATAATAATTTGACTGATTTTCTGGGTTAAAAACATTAACTCTACACCATAGCTAGTGTTCAGAAAGTTTCCAAACTGCATAAATAATGGATGCCAATAATCAAGGCAGTGCATATATATGCCTTTAATTACTTGAAGATGCATTGAGGATTTGTCTTCCAACACATGAGTAACTCAGTGGGTTGGCTTTACTTCAAAGTCAGACAAGCAACAATGTGCCTCAAGCAAGAACCACTTGTACAAATAATTTAAAAGATTTTGTTGCATTCTCCAAATTTTCTGCACATTCCCAGGCTTGCCATGCCCATCCTTAGTCCTGGATTGTTTTGCTTTAGCAAGACGTTTTTTAGCATCTAACTTCATATCGATCATTTCCCTTGTTTATTCTGTCATGTATTAATATTTTCAAATTGTTTCAGTACCACTAATAAGACTCTTGACAATGCTTAATTTGTTATGTTTTCATCTGCTGCATTCCGACATCGGGACTTCAAGCTCAGCCCTGCAAAAGTGATTATTTTACTCCTTGGTAACGTTTTTGTGAGTGAAACTTAATGGAGCAGAACAGGTAGCCTTATGAAAAGATTTAGGGGCGTAAAATTATGCTACTGATCATATTTCATGAACGCGTACCTACTCGTGAACAGGTGGCGTTTATCAAGTTGAAATGTGCAACTTAAGACAAGTTTATGCAGTTAAGAGAGTTTGATTGGGCTGACTTTGAACATTTGTACGAGCAAGCCTCCCTGAAAAAAGTAAGAGATGTTGAGGATGACAATAGGAAAAAACGTCTTGCATGACATCCGTTGGCTTGTATCACTTTGAGTGCATCACACAGTGACAGTATTTTGACCAAATCGATGCCATCACTGAGGCGAGCAGTTGGGTCTTTTCTAAAACAGGTGGTTCTGGTATTTCACTGGCTAAGGAGTGGAATACCAATTCACTTCAACTGTTGCTTGTGCAAAATTGGGGCCAGACAATCTCAGTGTGTACAGAATGGCCCTCGATAATTTTCTATTTGCATGGATGTCTTGTGACATCCAATCAACATATCCCATTGTGTCCAGTGTCAGACCCTAGTTGATTGATTGTAGCCCTGCTTTGCACCCTTCTGCTCAGAGCTCAGCTCTGCAATGACAGAAAGGACAATGATGAATAATGCATGTCTTTATCAACCCATCTTGCAAGCACAATGCTAGGAGAGAAAGAGATGGATAGATAGAGAGAGGGACAGATGGACAGAGAGCGTGAGAGATATGTTCCAGAGCTGATCAAGATGTGCACGGTACATGCAATTAGAAGTCATGACACAATCTCACCTAAAGTGTCCAACACAACATGTGCATTAAAATCATTGCAACAGATGACTTTCATTAAGTTAACTGCGCTAATATGAGATGACTGCTCTTGCTTTGAAATTCACTGTGAGACTTTGAAATTAGAAAAGCTTTCAGAAGGTGAAGTCCCTTCACTGGCTTATCTGATTAAAGGTCTATTTTATTCTTTGAAGGTCTTCCTATTGCTCTCATCATTTATAAATTGTAGGCCAAAGCTATTTTGTGCCATTTGCTCTTCCAGAAAACACTTGCTACACTAAAGTCTAACTTCTTGGAACAGAACTCAACATCACCTTGGAGTGAGTTATACTGTAGAAAGGGTATCATAGTTACAGCAGAGAAATATCTCATATTAACTTTGGTGAGGAGCCATCCATGGTCAAGGTCTAAGGCCAACATATTGAATTTGTATCAGTTGCTCAGTAGCTTATTTTGGAAGGTGCTTGATCACGCTGCAGCAAAATGATATTACACTCATACAGCCTAGAAAAACAAGACTGTATCAGCCTGCTTCCTTCTGTTACACACCATTAGACAATTCTGTTATTTTTGACTATTATTGTTATTGTTACACCAAGGCCATCAAAGTGATTTTCTCCGATGCTAAAGTGGTTTCATGTAGTGGATGAGAGGAAATGGAAAGAATAATAAGGAGATAGGGTTGACACTAAATCATGTGATGTGTCTTGCGTGAGTGTGTTCGTAATTGAGGCTAAATAAGACGCATGACTCTCAATAAATTGAATGTCAAATTAGGTATGCACATTCACAAGCTGACTAGTGATTAACAATTTAGCAATATTAACATATTTTGCTTAACAATAAGTAATACTTACACATTTCTAAATGTGGCTCACGCTTTTGTCTAAGGAGGTGTACAAATGCGTTACGATCCAGGCCACAGTAGGAGAAGTGCCTCAGCACAGCTTACACGATGTTGCGATGTGATCACACCAGCCGCGACGCCAAATCAGGCCAGGGCCAATGGCCCCTTCCCTACTTCCTATATCCCTACGCCCTCGCTCAGACCACATCCATCTTCGAACTTGGCATTCATTTTAAACTCAACTACACATATGTAAAGTTTCATGACGCATCATGACAAATTTGGCCAGGGGACGTAAAGGAGGGGCATAAAGTTGGGGGGGCCCCTTCCCCACATCCTGTCTCCACACTTCCGACCCCCTTGCTTGGACCTTGGCCATCTTCAAACCTTCCTGATCTCAACTACACATCTGTAAAGCTTTGTGATTGCATCTTGCACGGTTGCAAAATCTGCAAAACAGGATTTTGCACAAATGTGTACTTGGACTCAAGAATGTACTGATTAGAGTTTGGTGGACAAAGTTCAAGGTCAATGTGAGCGAGCTAAACACGTGAATGGCCATTACTCAAGAATTCATACACTAATTATGACAATTTCACACAAATGTCTATTAGGATAAAAATATGGACGTGATGACATTTTGGACTGACGTGGATGTAAACGGCAACTTGACTTGTTGACGGAGGCATACAACCACACATTGTTTCTCCAAGCATAGGGTCTTCACAAATATTTGAATGTATCCACAACTACACTATGAATACTGTTTTGTATCATATTAAATTGAATATCTTTGGGTTTTGGACTGACAAAACAAGACATTTCAAGACATCACCTTGGACTTTGACCGACTGGGATGGACATGTTTCACTATTTTCTGAGATTTTATAGATCAAACGATTAACCTGGAAATCAATCTGAAGATTATATTATATTAAGATATTCGATGAACAAAATAATCATCAATCGCAGCCGTACACTCAACAATTTAGTTTCCAATTCTTTTCTGCTTCAGGTTCCTCATATTCAAAGGGGAAAGTGTTTGTGTGTGGGAGATAGGAAGGGAGGGAGAGAGTGGCAGGGCCGTGGTGGATGGAGACAGCATTATAAGCATGATCAACCCTTGAAACAATAACCATTTACTGTATATTGTACGACTTTACACAGTTAGTTAGTTACAGTAGGAGTAAAATGTTTTCCATATCCTGGAGTAGAGAGGACTAATTTATAATTAGAATAATTTTGACTGTAATGTATCTGTCATTCAATTATGGAATCTGCAGGATACATCAGCAACCGTGACGATCGTGTAAGCAGAAATACAAAATGGATATAAATGCCATAAAATGTTCTACACAGACAGCCCACCCACTCACATGGCGTCATGCGGTGTCTTGTGTGGCGCTACACTGTTTGCAAGCCAACAAAGCAAAGCAACTTTCTATATTGTACCTCAGTTAAAGAGGGACACCACATGAAAGACTTGACTGTTGCATTTCTGCGTATACTTTTTAATTTTCCACTCCTTATTAGCATATTTTAAAAAAATGTGTTTGATTATATCTTCAAGTCCTGGAGTCAGAATTTCTCGTAGAATTTTTAGTTGTGGTTTGCTGATTTAATCAAAATTTGTATTTTGGCAAATCAGAACATCCAGTTTCACCAAAGCATCTTCAATGGCAGGATATTGATTGGTAACACATTGGGTTAAGCTAATGTGTTTTTTTAATGCAGTTATTTAGGCAAGGGCGAGATGTTGATTTTGCATTTGCCCATTAAAGAGTTTATCTTGTCAGTAAGCTTTTAGAAAGTGTTTTATAATGCAGTGAGTATGTTCCTCCAGTGCTAACAAACACTGCCAACATGAAAATAAATACTTTATAGTGCCTAAATACAGAAAATCCTTTATTTTGTCTAAATGTATTCAGTATGAATCTTGTATTTAGCTGGAAAAGATTGACCACTACTGAAAAAGCCCAGACAATAATTACTTTTATTCCAGCAGTTGTTGCCAATTGCAGAGAAAGATTTGAATATGACCCAGTTTCAGGAGATTTACGTGCGTTCTGCTGACGTCACCGTCTAAAACGCTGGAGGCCTGACAACTTCAGCATGAAGGGAAGATGTCTGTTAAACTTTTAGGAACCCGCTGCAGAATGCAGAGTTGTGGGAACATGCTGTTTGAAGTCTTAAACCTCCTCAACCTCAACAGCATAATAAATATAAAGTTACTGATTTCAATGGAATCTGAACTTTTGTAATGTTTTCCAAAATCCTTTGGTCAAAACATCCTATATTAAAGGATCAGTGATATAGAGTAGTAAGGCTGCTACATCATATCTAATCTGATTCTACATCTTCCAGTTTTGACAGGTCATGACAAGGTCGTTAAAGAGTCCTTCGCTGCTTACTTGCGCCTGGAGTCTGTACAAGGATGCATCAATCATTGTAGTTTATTACAATGTGGAGATTATTTTTGTTTAGACACCTAATCTAATAATTTTGCTTTTATGGACTATGTAATAAAATCACAGACTGTCAGTCTCTTGAGGATCTCGCAGAGTTTTGTTCCAATTATTGTGGCCCACGATGGCTAAATTTGCAGCTGGCTTTCCAAAAGTCCAAAGAGCTTGTTGGGATGAGTTACAGTGCAGCCTGCGGGCAAACGCTGCCTCAGAAACACTTTGAAGAGTTTCGGGGTAAGAAAGTCTTCCCGACTGCAGTTAAGAAAGTTGTGTTGTTAAAGTTGATTGGTAAAATTAACAATTATTCTTTCAGCATGGATTCACATACCTACAGTGTACCATCAGAGTATATACTGACCTTGTGAGGGGTATTGGGAAATGTCATTATAAAAGAAATTGTGTTTCCACTATCTGTTCCATCGACTCAGTCATGGCAGGCTGCCACATCAATCTCTTGCCTCATGTCACCTCATTGATTCCAATGAGTAAAGATTTTACATTTGACAACAACTGTTATCGGATTGTTACTCTATTGGTTGTTGTACTGGAATAGGGTGGGACACCGAATCTCTGTTCCAAGTAAGAACCGGTACCAGTTAGTCCTACCCCAAAAAGAGAATTTAGGTTATTTTTATCGGTTTCCTAAACACTGCACATTGGCGCTCTCTCAGGACTGGATGACGCTCCGCATAGCGATACATTTTGTTTTTGTTTTGTCTCGGCACTATAGGAAGATTAATAACAGTTGTGAGCGCAGGAGACTGTGCGTCATTGACCGCAGGTTCTGTACTCTGCACCGCAACAGCTGATTGCTGTTCGGCGCATCAGCCCTCGTAGTCGTAGTTATACGACAAAACTACTAAACCCAATCGTATGTTTTTTTCCAACACGCAATGAATGTTTTTAAGCCTTTTAACTCGTATTTTGTTTTTATTGACCGCCTTTCTGTTTTCATGCGGCGCGCTGTTGAAATTATTATTTTTTTACACATCAAAGTCTGTTTACAGGTATTGTGGAGTACTACTGCATATGGGAAAAAAAGTATTTTGTAGCATAACGCACTCAAAATCTGCCAACAAACTGTGGACGGTCAAGTTGCATTGTGGGTAATGTAGATACCAGATTCTGCCAAGGGAAAAAAAATGTTTGGTATAAAAAAAGATAACAATATCTCTGCTTCTGCTGCTTTGATGTTGATACTGTTGTCCATTGCGAGTCTGTTAATGCTAAATTGGTGGAGTACACTTTTAATTCCTGCATCTTTTAACTAGCCATGCTTCTTGATCTTGAAGAGTTGCCCGGAGCATTGTGCACAATCAGTCGTGATTATATTGATTCTACATTTCCACTGCTTGTAAAAACTTATAAAAACATACAAATCTCACACTCTTGACTATATTTTGGTGATTTTTGTTACCAATAAAATAGCTGCTGACATTACATAACATACTGTTTGTTTCGATGCCATTCTCTCTGCCAGAAAGATTTATCAAACTTGTCATCTCCAGTAATGGTGGTCTGCTCAGTGAAATACAAGACAGCTTCCTGTTCTTGTAAAATGTGTCGCTGGTTGATGGATTTCATGGTGTGTTCTTGTCCTTGTATATTGAATCCTCCCATTTCTGAATTCCCCTGAGGCGGCAATCAGCCAACAGTCTGTCAGGGGCTAATGGCTTTCTAATTGAGTCTCCACAGGTACAGTGTACCTGTTGTATGAGTTAAATGGAAACAATATGAGCAGGACACAGATCTCCACCATGCTGCTGCTGGTTTTTCTTCTTCTTTTTTGTCATTTCACAGTGACCAGCATGAAGCAATGTCCTCAGTCTACAAGAGTCGTCCTTTGTCTCGATCTGGTTTCCCCCCCCCCCCCCCCCACTGCTTCACGCTGGTGTGTCGTGCTCTGACATCTATTTGTCTGCAAAAAGCGTAAAAAGAATGCATCAACATTAGGGCTGTGTATTGTGCAAGAATCTGTCAATATGATACAGATCATGACACGGGGGTTAAATATATAGCGATATATTGCGATACTGTAAGCAAGGTGAAATATTGCAATTTATTAAATATAATTTTAGGAAAGCTGTTGTATAAAGAACACCACAATATGCATACAATCTTTTTATGCAACTATGTAACTTTTACTCATTCATCACAGTCTCTGTATCCACTATTTTTGGAATAACATTAATGCTTTCGAGCAGTGGCGGCTGAGGGGGACGGCGCTTGTTTTTGTTTTTCAAGCAGCACTTTATCAAAATAAAAATAAAAGTCTTAAAACACACAATGTTTATTCATCTTTAATCTTTATTCAAACGCACTCGACTCGTCCATTCAGCTCGTGCAGTTTGGCATGTTTCGTGCTGTAATGCAGCTCGAGAGCCTTTTTCATGACCGCAAGCGCGTCCACACAAACACTGGCCTTTTACTTCCACAAAGAAATAATCGTTCGTCCATTTCTCCTGGAACATTCCGCATCCACCTTTCTCTTAGTTACACTCGCCACGCTGCGTTCGCTGATGTCTATGACCTTCTCGTTTAATATTGAAGTTTTTGACATGACGTGACCACGTGATGACACGTTCCGCTCGTGTTGTGTTCAAGGACCCTGACCTTGGCCAGGAAAAACAGTCAGTCGCCAGTTATATTCTATATCTGATTAGATTTGGATTATTTTTTTTGGATTACATTTTTTGCGTGTGTTTATGAATTACCTCGCGGGTCGTACACACAAACGCCCCCCAAAGACACATGAACACACCCCTTTCTAAAATATTGCTTCCAGCGCCCCCCGATGCCCCCGTTGAGAACCCCTGGTTTATATGTATACATATGTATAATTGTGTGTTTATATATATATATATATATATATATATATAATGTTTTTGAGAATCGATACAGTATCACAAAACATAAAATCACAATACTTAAGTATATCAATATTCCCCCCCCCCCCCCCCTAATAAACTCACCAAATATTCACCTGCTTTTGTACAATGTTTATATTGTAAGTGACACAATACAGTATTCATGAGATTTTAAATTCATTTTTGGTTTCCAGGTTTGTGTAAAGAAGCGCATAGTGTAGAATCAATGCACTACACCCTGTAATATGGATTCATAACTTGCATGCATCTTTCCGGAACTTCCTAATAAGATGGGACAAAAAGTTGTTTTTATGTACAGTATGAAGTTTGCCAATTTTGCGGGTATATAGGTTCATTTTATGTTGCACAACTGCATCAGTGCAAGAACACTCCCCCTGGATCTTGCACCACCACACATCGTTCTTTCATTATTTATTTTTAAAGCCTCTCATTCTACACCCTGCATTTTGTCTAGCCTCTTACCAACTTCAATCTTCTTTCCAATATCCCTCTCCTAAGGTCCATTTTACTCTTTCCATTATCATTCCCTTGGAGTGCTTTCTTTTTGGAGCCCACTTGTCTTCAAGTCCATCTCGATGTGCCATTTTAAAAGCCGTATTTTATGACCAGACTGAAGGACTCCAGCGACATCACAAATATCACATTGCTGTATTTTCCTCATGAATCTCATATTTGTTTGTCTAATCTGTTGTCTAAGCCTTGTGGCAATACTGATGTCCTGACTGTGTTCACTTAAGGCAAAGTCACATTGCTGCAAAATACCTAAACCTAAAGTATCATATCTCGTCTCTCGTCTCTCGTCTTTATTCAAATCAGCAGCTCTCCGTATTGATCAGAGTGGGGAGTGCATTAGTGTCAAAACATGGACTCTCGCTCTCAGGCTGGTAAAGCAATAAAGAGCTATTGATCATACTGCTCATCTGACAGCTGTCTATTTGGTATGTGTATGTGTGGCTTGGTGACGTGTTGCTTCAATAATATCATCAACAGCTGGTGCACTGCAATGTCTTACTGTGCTGAAATTTGATTATGAATTAATGGTTTATTTACAAACAAAGTCTGTTGGGTAGCTGAGCGGTGTAGTAGATGCGAAATGGATCCTGTAACAAAGCCTTGGGGGCGCCCCGGAAGCCCACCTGGTCCGAGTCCTTACCGCAGCGGGTTAGATTGCAGCCTTCGCCCTTTGTTGCATGTCATCGTGCCTTTCTCTCCCCTGCCTTTATCAAATAAAGCAGAAATACCTTTTTCTTTTTCTTTTTTATAAAACAAAGACAACAAGCTCTGGTATAAGCCATAATGACAGAAAACATAGCTCTGCTGAAGTAACTATTTATTATAATCAGAATCATTTTCTTAGTCTAACAGCCAAATCGATGAACATGACAAACAGAATGTAGTTTATAAGGACGTCCCGTTCACGTTTATTTTGGCTCTTATCCCAATCCGAGTCCTTTGGGTATTTGCCAATACCAAGTTCAATACAATATTTATATTAACGTAGAAGTAGAAGACATGCAATGCTGATCACATACGTATCTGGCACATTAAAACAACTTGTTTCAAAACTATTACATTGATCTGCTTGATCTATGATACGACTGAAACGTTATCTGGCAGGTTACGACTCTTTAAATTGACGTAACGCAATTGGATATAGAGAAGATGTATCACTTTTGCCATCAAGTTACTCTAGCAATCAACGTTAATTAGGGACAGCCGATATGATCTGCTGACGGCAACGTTTGTCATTTCAACCGCAAAACCGAGTCAGCGCTACGTATAGATGAGAAGCTGCCACCTTAATGTTTTGTACACTGCTACACTTTGCCAATCTGAAAGAGCTTAATGTGAGAAAATCTGTGTATTATGCCCACCTGGACATCAGAGCCACTTTGCCCAAATCATTTTTAATATTCACACGCACATTTATCGCCTGTGCAGCAATATGCCTGCACTGTAAGAATTAAAGGAGAACAGCGGTGCAACACTCGCAGATCGCCATTTGATTGGCTTTATTTTTTATTGATTTTTAGAATAGGCTGGAGACATCTCTACAAATTGACGCCACACGTTGCACCTTATAGCCATTATTACAAATGAGTCTGTATTAGTCACATTTATTGGGGGAAAAGTATAATTCAGGTTCAATTACATTCCTGTCCTGAGTTTTTGCGTCAGTGTTGTACACGATGTCCTCATGGTGTCACTTTATCTCAGGGTTAACGCAGCTAATTGGCCACTCTCTTGTCTGGCACTGGGCTTTTTGTCTCCCTCTGTAACATCTATTAATTATGAATAAAATGAGATCTCATAATGTCACCGCTCACATTTCTCGTCCTATTCACACCCTTTGAGCTACTGACACATGGCGTGATTATTTCTTTGCAGAACTTGCAGCCCTCTATGAAGAAAATGCTTTGAATATCTGAAACAAAGGATTTTTGTTTAGACAGGTTTTTGACCATTATGTGCATCTGATAACTTTGTTTCTCTTGAAGTGGTTTTTGAAATGGAATTCACAGATACAACTGTGTACTTCTGTATCTCGTTCCTACTCATTTTGTTCAGAGAAGTGGAGCATAAAGTGTGTGTGTGTGTGTGTGTGTGTGTGTGTGTGTGTGGGCATGTGTGTGTGGGCATGTTTGGAGTGGGTGTTGTTTAAGAGATTGTGTGTGTGTGAATCATGCATTGTTTTTTGTTGTGGTTCAGGGGCATGTCGTTGTTTTTATTTGACAATCTGATTACGTGATTTCAAACATCGTGTGCTGCTCAGGTTAAGCGAAATGAAAATGATACAGTCTGTGTTTAACAGGTCTCTTTAATGATGTTGCACATGATGGAAGGGAGGGTGTGTGTGTGTGTGTGTGTGTGAGTGTGTGTGTGTGTGTGTGTGTGTGTGTGTGTGAGTGTGTGTGTGAGATCGTGAAAGTGAGAAACAGGAAGGCAGAGACGTGGCTGAGTGTGTGTGTGTGTGTGTGTGTGTGTGTGTGAGGGAGGTGAGAGTGAAGGAGGAGAGATGTGAATCCATGATTAATGCAGCATTGCCCTTGTATGTTTCAGAGAGGAGGGAGGACGGAGGTGAACCTCACTGCATTAGCATTCTGCCTGTACTCCTGGAGGAGTCTGCTGTGCCCCTTTACAGATGCTCCACCACCTTCCAGATTATTGAATAGACACTTTACAGACACTTCAGTCTGGATGCACACCAACCAGCTGTTTTCCAAAACTGTTTAAGGTCCACCGCATGCTTTTTGAATTGACTTTATGTGTTTAATATAGTTTGTTATGGGCTCTCCGTTAATCTTATCTCATCAGTGTCGTCTCTTCATAGCTCTCTTTTTAAAAAGCAATTTTTCAGTCACATGTCTAATTTGGGTAATATGAAGATACATGAGAAGTGAAACAGTGTTGCCTTCGAATGACAAGGTTGTACAAGGGCCTGATTTTAAGCTGACTTCAAAACTCATCACATATTTAAATCCGTGCTATGCTGTGCTGCCAAAAGCCTTTAGGGTGTTGTTTGGAGTAGTGACAGCAGGCACTGAAGGGTTACTGGTATGCAGAGCAAGGCGCTCCAGCACACAAAGGAGCTGCTGGCCTGACGGGGCAACTTCTGACATTTCTAGTACTGTGCTGCATTATAATTAAAAACATGAGCCTAACAGCAATCTCCATCCCAAACTAAACTTTAGTTCTGTGCATCGCTGAGCAGCTCCAGCTCTGTGTCAACGCTACAGATGAAGGTGTCCCAATTTACATCCTTTTGCCGTCATATGTGATACAGATCTGAATGTGAGCAACGAACACCTGAGAGCAGCCTTTTTCAGGTTTTGTCATAATCTATAGAGGCAATTAATATATTTAAACTACTTAGGTACCCACTTATTAAGCATAACTGAATTTACACAAATATGTACCAATAAATATACAAAAAATAAATAAAATCCAGACTCAATCCCACTTTTTTAAAGTCTTGGACTTGTATTCGACTCGTGCTTTGTTGGACTCGTAATTGTCTTGGTTTGGGGTGTGACGCATATTGAAAATGAGTAAATATTATGGGCCAGTGATCTACTTTTACATTTGCTACATTTGCTATTTTTACCTTTGTTACAATTAGACTGTTGGCTGTAAGCTGGTATTCAACCTGTGTGCGTGCAGTTACCTAGGGGACGAGGGGAGCGGAGGATTAGCATTAGAAAGACACTGTTGCACTACTATGGTGTTGAAAAGGACTCGACGTGCTCTGGACTCGGTCTTGACTCGGACTTGACTGGACCTGCTCTGAGACTTGACTTGGACTTGATTAGGTCGGTCTTGTCTGAAGCCCTGTGTGCTTGTGAGGCCGCATATTAAATCTCAGAAAAGAGAGTGGGCTGCTGATCAGCTTCACATTAATAAGTTACGTTGTTGGAGCATCAAACCCAAAAGACACAGATTAGCAGATACAGTCATTAGGGGGAAACGCATGTTGACAGCTCATTGCATTAAATGGGAATGGAAAATGAATAATTACATTACATCATTAATAATCATGTACCGAGTCAGTACCTCTAAATAAAACAAACGTATGTAATAAATGACACCAGAAGCTAAGTTATGCTGCTGGTTTCAAAGAGTTTGATTTCCATTCACTAACGAGAAGCTAGCCAGAAAGACGTGTGTGAAATGAAAATTGATTTCTATTTCTTATCTATGTCATCGTGTCTCACAGAGGGTGAGCATCTCCCCAGAAGTAACATTTGTATCAAAGGAAGGGCTTGTTCTTAGTGTGCTATGTAGCCGTGTTGGAGCTGTTCAAGCATGCCTTTTGATCCATAGAGCCGAGATGATCATATTTGCCGTTGTACTAATCGATTCCTGCGTGTGTCCTCCACTGCTTGTTGTCCTCCTCCTGTTCCTCCTCCACAGGGCGAAGCAAATGTTTGCACACACAGCTTGTTTTGGTAGTTATTTCTGCCCCCGCCTCAGGTCACATATTGAGCTGAACCTGACAGTAATAACCTTTTCTGCTGTGTCTCAGACAGGTACTGCTGATTGTCTCTGGCTTGCTTTATGTGCTACAGGGTGTTTTTGGCACATTACAGTAACCATCATTCATAAATGATTACACATATGTGTAGTCCTTTAGTAGTATAATAGTCTTGACTGATTCATCAGCTGATCTATATTATCAGTATCAGTATTTCTATATGTATGCCAATTATTAACAAAAACTTGCAGTGCAGACATTATTTGTTTGAGCTCATGTAGAAGCAGTCAGCATTGCATTGTTAATGTAATCACCCACAGAGCCCCGTATAATGTCCTGCTGGGTCACAATGCTTCAATAATAAAATGGAAGGGATCTTTATCTATAATTATTATTGTTTGTTTGTGTGAAACAATGCGTATCAGCTGATATTGTTTTCACTCAAATATTGAAATTGAACCCAGTATTGGTCGGGTTCTATTATCAAATATTAATATAATTGAATTATTAAGCCATTAAATAATGATATGTTAATGAACCAATTCATTTATAATTTATTTTAACTGCTCAGCAGATAAATCAGTGTGTGATTGTAATACGTTTACAAAGGCTTTGACAATTTGACACAAAAAAACAGTGTTGAAAGCTAATTTGAATTTAAAATATAAAGTCTGCTCCTTCCAACCCAACACATCTCCCGCTTGTGACTACTGCATATTGACAAATCTACAATTCAAAACAAAGTACAAGAATTCAAAACCATTTTTTTAATGAGAAAGAATATTTAGAATTGATTGGATATTTTATCAGTAAGGTGATTTATCTGTATATAATCTACGAACAGTCAAACACACGTCGATTAGAAGGTCAACATTATAACGTTTCTTCTTTACATGCTGTGAAACTAAAAACTGTTTTTAAAACTAGTACACTTTTATGAATTTGAATGATCTTGATATAAAAACAGTCTGCCCTGTCTGCTGGTGACATCAAGTGTTATGTCTTTATGTATTCCTTGTATAGTTATTTCAAATAGTTATGCACGAATCTTGTGTTCAGCCGAATGTAAATCTCTTTCTGCATTCAGGCATCAACCCACATTCATCTGTTCACATCTTCTACCTTTGACACTATCATCCATACAGTATTTACCAGCACATTTTATATCTGCATAATACTGTGGATGGTTTGTGTCTGTATTGTGGGATTTATAAACATTGTTAGCCAAAACAATGTTGTCAGCTTTGTTGAGACATAACCATATGTTAAGCTAGGTAATTTTCACAAGTTGCCCTACATTATCATATTTTTATCTGAAGCCTTGCAGAAACATAGTGTTTGGAATTCATTTTTGAGCAATGTTTGGGAATTTAGGGGAAAAAACAGGAATGAATAGATAATCCAGATAAGCATACATTAAATGCCAAAACCTAAAAACAATGACCATTGTTTATAGTGTTGAAGTGTCAACTAACATTGTTGTATTGTGCAGTGAGGAAAATGTACAAGTCTCAAAATGTAGTAAAATGTATCTGTGATGAAATGTTGACGTGTCTTCAAAAGTTGTTTTCATGAAAAAACAGGTTTCTGCCTATTCATGTGTTGGACTGCCTGTCTGAGCAAAGATGGCCTATTTTGCACACAGAACAAGTATTTTTGTTGCCCTCGGCTTCAGTGCACTGTGGAAATGGATGACAGTGTCTATATAAACAGCGCGGTGGAGTTATGCTCAAGAGACTCTAAAAACCTTTTTTTTTTTTTTTTTTGCACTGCTTTTGACTTAAAATAACTTTTTGCAGGATCTTCACCAATGAGGCTCTTTGATTACAATATCTTATCAAAGATCCAAATATCTCTCAAAAGAAGCTGTTTCATGTATTATAATTGTGGGGAAATATATAATATATATATATATATATATGTATATATATATGTGTGTGTATACCTATATATTATATATGTATATATATAATATATGTGTAAATATATATATATATGGGTGTGTGTGTATACATATATATATATATATATGTAATATATAATGTGTATATATATATATATATATATATATATATATATATATATATATGCAATATACTGTACATAATATATATATTATATATATAGAATATATGTATGCATGCATGTATGTATGCATGTATGTATGCATGTATGTATGTATTATGTATGCATGTATGCATGTATGTATTATGTATGTATGCATGTATGTATTATGTATGCATGTATGTATTATGTATGCATGCATGTATGTATCTATTATGTATGCATGTATGTATGTATGCATGTATGTATTATGTATGTATGCATGTATGTATGCATGTATGTATGCATGTATGTATGCATGTATATATGCATGTATGTATGCATGTATGTATGCATGTATGTATGTATTATGTATGTATGCATGTATGTATGCATGTGTGTATGCATGTATGTATGCATGTATGTATTATGTATGTATGCATGTATGTATTATGTATGCATGTATGTATTATGTATGTATGCATGCATGTATGTATTATGTATGTATGCATGTATGTATGCATGTATGTATTATGTATGTATGCATGTATGTATTATGTATGCATGTATGTATGTATTATGTATGTATGTATGCATGCATGTATGTATTATGTATGTATGCATGTATGTATGCATGTATGTATTATGTATGTATGCATGCATGTATGTATTATGTATGTATGCATGTATGTATGCATGTATGTATTATGTATGTATGCATGTATGTATTATGTATGCATGTATGTATGTATTATGTATGCATGTATGTATGTATTATGTATGCATGTATGTATGCATGTATGTATGTATTATGTATGCATGTATGTATGTATGCATGTATATATGCATGTATGTATGCATGTATGTATGCATGTATGTATGTATTATGTATGTATGCATGTATGTATGCATGTGTGTATGCATGTATGTATGCATGTATGTATTATGTATGTATGCATGTATGTATTATGTATGCATGTATGTATTATGTATGTATGCATGCATGTATGTATTATGTATGTATGCATGTATGTATGCATGTATGTATTATGTATGTATGCATGTATGTATTATGTATGCATGTATGTATGTATTATGTATGTATGTATGCATGCATGTATGTATTATGTATGTATGCATGTATGTATGCATGTATGTATTATGTATGTATGCATGCATGTATGTATGTATGTATGTATGCATGTATGTATTATGTATGTATGCATGTATGTATTATGTATGCATGTATGTATGTATTATGTATGCATGTATGTATGTATTATGTATGCATGTATGTATGCATGTATGTATGCATGTGTGTATGCATGTATGTATGTATTATGTATGTATGTATGCATGTATGTGTGTATGCATGTATGTATGTATGTATTATGTATGTATGCATGTATGCATGTATGTATTATGTATGTATGCATGTATGTATGCATGTATGTATTATGTATGTATGCATGTATGTATTATGTATGCATGTATGTATGTATTATGTATGTATGTATGCATGCATGTATGTATTATGTATGTATGCATGTATGTATGCATGTATGTATGCATGTGTGTATGCATGTATGTATGTATTATGTATGTATGCATGTATGCATGTATTATGTATGTATGCATGTATGTATGCATGTATGTATGTATTATGTATGTATGCATGCATGTATGTATGTATTATGTATGTATGCATGTATGCATGCATGTATGTATGTATGTATGTATGTATGTATGTATGTATGTATGTATGTATGTATGTATGTATGTATGTATAGCTATCTAGGTGTCTAGCCTGTCTAGGTAGTAAGGACATCTTTGAGTGAAGTGTTAGTGGAGTTAAAAATACAAGCAGGTAAAAATGTCACATGAGTCAGCCATTAGTGAATGAGATTCTCTGGGAGCTGGAGCTGTTATTGGTTTTTGCCTCGACTCCCAGGACTATCAGCATTACCCAGCACCTAGATCCCAAAGTGGAGTTTGTGTTTGATGCAGGGATTTGATGCCTTTGTGTTTGATGCAGCTTTAATTGTGTTACCTGTGGTGTAGAAGTCAGGTCCTCCACCTGTCTTTGGTGCATGGCATGTTGCTCTTTAGATAATGTTTCCATTTCATTTCCTTCCTCGGAGGCTTATAGTGAGGGTTTATTTTCACCGACTTCCTCCGTGTCACCTTCAGACACGGGACTTTGCACACCTGCGCTCCTTTATTTATCCAGCTGGTTTTTTTGCTGCACTGATGGGCAAAAATCTCTGCAGAATTAGGAATATTTGTTGTAATTAAGCCTGTGAGAAAGCTGTAACGATGATTTATCTTTGAAAAGGTACATGCATAAATACGAAAGGCAATGATCTGAAATGCCACCGAGAGTCATTTTATCTCATCATACTTAGTAACAGCTGGAGCCAGACGGAAAGTGACATTTTGTGTCTGATACAGATAATGTGGGTTTGGAGTTTTAAAATCTGATGATGATCTATTTGCGGAGTAAACAGCATCAATAAAGATTAAATATAGGTCTTTAAATAAAGGTACCCCTTAACTTCTTTTAGCTAAACATTGACTAAAGGAACCAGTGCTGTCCTGATTAGTTTCAGTCATTTTGTGATGTTCTTCTAAATTTAAATAAACAATGCTCTGTAGATCTTTATCAATGCATATCCTGTACATTGATTCATCATGGAAACTTTCATAAGCCTTGTGTGCTCAGCCTGGGTATTATATACACTGTCAGAATCCACAGTTGATGTTTGCCATGTCCACAGCCATGCTTGGTTTATCATTCTTTGCTCCGGCATCTTGGACTCTAAATGATTTTCTCTCCTGTCAAAGTGTACAAATAATCGTATAGTATGCTGTAAATGATTCATTATCACGTGGGTAAAGACAGAGCACACGAGATGATGTAGACTGTGCTCCATCCATCTGAACACGTGCACAGATCCTGTGCTAAACTGCAGCCTCAACGATGGATATATAAATACACCATTTGCTGTGTTTAAGTTGTCTGCCGAGCTGTTTATGCTCAGCTCAATAATGTGCTTTTTCATCTGTTGGCAATTGGTGTCCCCACTTCAGGGTGTTATACTGCACTTCGTAGTTACGTGATTAACCTCCGCCATTTCTGCATCTCTGTGAACGCTGTCTGAACTCCGTTCACCTAATCAGGGCTATGGGTGTACTTAATGATATCTGTATTTCTTTGGGCTCAAGGCTATAAAACTGCCATCTATAGTAATGTAAATACATTACAGTCCCAATCTTCTGATGAGATTTCATTTCTCCAGGATGCGGCGTGTTAGTCCTGTAGGACGCAGATCTACTCGGAGGCAGACTCTCCACGCCTTATTTTTTCATGGGGGAAAAACAGTGCATTATGGTCCTCCTACTGTGCCCCAGGTTTGAGGCTGCTGCTGTCATTAGTTATGGGCTCAGCGTACTGTTGCTGCAACACATTGCAAACCCACACCTTCATCTTGGCTCTGTGATGATGCATTGCTTCACACTTCTCATTAATAACCCCCGCTGCATATAGCTTGGTTTGGGGGAAGAGACGCTGGAAGTAGGGCCACTACGGACGGTGAAGCTCGCAGTTGCTCGGTCCACACGGGGACGGGGACGCAAAAGCAATTGATGGCACGCTGTTGGAGGGAGAGTTGGACCACTTGCTTGGGCTAATCATTGTAATAACCCAATAGTCAGGTTAAATCAACATCCATGTTACAGAAGAGCTTCTGAGGTCCGGCTCTACATTAACCTTTCAGGAGATAACACTGGTGCGAACAGGATTGAAATACGTAGAATGAGTTATAAATAGCGTCCAGGTGTCCCTCCCCTGGACTTTGCAGGGTCTCCTAAATCAATTCCCCAACACCTGCAGTAAACATTCTTTTCATTTGCCTTTAAAATCTTTTTAAAGGCCTCGTTATAAAGCCTCTCACACAGGAGCAGCTCTTCACGACTGCAACAAGTGCCAGTATCGCAGCTCTTGACATTTACATTGTGTTAGAAAAGGGACAAGTGATGATGTGTTCGTGAATCATTCACTCTTACAGATCACCGAGCTTTGAAATGTTTCAGCTCAACGTTACAGGTTTCTGCAACATGTCACTTGAAGGTTTTTTTTAACAAGCTGTTGAAATGTTTCTAGTGTTTTTCAAGAGGAAGTGTAATGCTTGATCAAAAGGTCCTCTCTGGACGGGGACTGAACGTTTGTACTGCACAACATTAGAATGTTTTTTTAATGTGTAAATACAGAAATGATTCCCTCTTGACTTACAGTACAGGCTGGATCACAGTGTCATGGTGTCTGCTGCTAAGTTCTGCTATTTATAGGCTGCTGCATCTACCAGACTGTATGTGCAGTTATTAGCATTTGTGTCGTGATTCATTTCACGTCGTGGCTGATCTGATTTATTTTTCTTTTGATTGTTGTTTGCACTTACACAACGACGCTTAATGCTGTTGATATAATTATGATATTCTTCATATCATAATTAGATCTAAACAGCTGAGCTGGGTCATTGCAGAGATGCAGAGCCAAATATCTAAACTGTACATATTCTGTAGCGTTATAATATACAACTGGAGTTGTTGTGCTTTTACTCACACATGACATATTCTACTCACGGCAACATTTAGTGCAGTCAGGAAGTATTAAGACAGCGATGTGTTTCATCTACCGTTCAAACTAAAGGCTAAATCCCGTCCTGCAGTCCAAAACCTTGTCTGCAGCGAAATACTCAGCCCAAATAACAAAATTTGTCCTTGGCGCTGATTTTCAATACTGTTTAAATTTGCAATGAATAAATACCGCACCCCACACATGCCATAATCGGTTACACTCACACATATCGGTTATGAAATGAGATTTTGCAGACAAATCTTGCGCCGGTGCAAAGGAGGTCTGTGATCTGTTTTTGTCTTTGCATTGTTTTTGTTTTGACATGCCCAGAGAAAAAGCACAAGTCCTATATGAAGAAGATAACAAAAGGTTCACAGGACGGGCTGCAGAGTGTGTACAGCTGCTTATTGGAAAAAAATAAAGCATTTAACTTTCCTTCACATCCCAGTGGTTTTGGATGGTAATCTCTTCACCGTATTGTGTTCCATTTTCTTTTCTCATTATCTTTTCTTTCTGCCTGGATCACTTGGGAAGGCTTACCTGTTTCAACTTATTCTGTATGTGTTCAAATACAGTCCTGTCAGTAATTCTAAATGAGCCTGAGAGTTTTTAAGGTGCTAATCACGAGCATGTGTCACTTGTCACCTGGATGACTGGGAACCTCCATGGCGAGTCCATTTGGCACAACACGGCCCCCCAGAATGAACAGTTTGCTGAGTGGCACTGCCAGGACTCCTCGTGATGTCACTTGGTGGGATACGCAGAGGCTTCCTCATTCATTCTAATTATTATGACAAGGCCAGCTATTTGTTAATCAACAGTATATCAACTCATATCCAACAGATTGTCACTGTATGAAAGGTATCAAATAGAACAATGTCATAAGACTATCAACTACATACTTGATCTTACAGTAGTTATTGCTACACCTGATAAGCTTTCCATTCTGACACATGCAGTTTACATTGGCTGGTAACATTACACAGTATAAGAAGTACGCTAGCCATTTTCAGCTGTTTGAGCAGATGAGCATGAAGTTTGATCCATTCTTTGCTCTTGTCTTTTTGCTTCCCTAAAGGCTTAAATAAGGAACCATCCTCCTTTAAATGTTTCTCTCTTAGACCGGCTTCAGAAGTTGGACAGGCCCACGGTGCCTTCTATGGTTGCCAAGCTGTGATTGGAAGTGTTGTTTTGTGTATGTCCTATTGTAAGGCCTGTAGGCTACATACTTGAATGATCGACACTGTGCTGAGGCAAATACAGTGTCTACCTGAGCACAAAGTTCCAATATCAGAAGAAAACAAAACATCGAAATAGAAAGCTTGGCTCTAGATCGTACTGCTGTTGCACCAGCTCTTCTGTTTCAGCTCATACGAGACAGTATTTGTAGCTTTTCAAAGCAAGATGATGACAAAGAGGTGCCGATAAGGTGTCTGTTGAGTTAAAGCGGGTGCAGCAGTGTGTGTGGGACAGCTCTGGGGAAAGTTACGCTGGAATCGTCACTTCCATACAGCTTTTCTGATTCATATCCACATAAAAATGTTTGGATGTGAATGTGGTGTTGTAAGAGTAGCGTGAGTAAGGGATAGCTCAGTGCGTAGTCGAGCTAGAGAGAGAAGGAGAGAGTGACAGTGGATGTGCTCTGAGCACAGAAGAATTGTCCCGTGTGGTTCCTGACCCTGGCTTTGTGTTTCCACGTTGCATATTAACTCTTGCAAATACATTCAAATCTCCTTTTACATCGATTCAGTGTCTTGAACCACGTTTTTCGTTTTATTAGGTGGACCTGCACAACACTTTCAGAACAAACTATTTAAAATGATTATGTGCAGCAGAGCGAGAGTCGAAACATTATTTCAACACACTATTTGAACTACATGGCGTGTAGCAGTGTGAGAGGATCTTTAGTCTCAGATGAGGAACTAGCTGCTAGACATTAAAGCTCCTGAAACGGTGACGAATTTGTGATTTTATTTTTTGCTTCAGAGATTTAAAGAGTGTGGATTTACACTTGCATAGATGGAAATATACTTTTTGCCCTCAATTTACCTCTGGCATTTAAATATTAAACTCTTTGCGGATACTGCATCAGTTGTCTATGAAGATTAACTTCTGAAGTACAGATCTGTGGAGACTTCCTCAGCAATTCTGAGGAGAGCTGTTTGCTTTTGACCGTGCACAGCAAGTGCTTAACGGTGCAGAGTCTCTGATGTGCCTCCGTTTACAGCCGACAGTTGGATCCTCACCTATTGTAAGTGTGAAAGTCCAGACATGTCGCTCCATCTGTTGGGAGAAAACAGCGATTATTAGCTTGTGTTCGGGTTCTTGTCGCCGCTTTTGCTGGCAAAAAAAGGCATGTGTTCAAAGATGAACTTTCAAGCTGAAAGGATGTTATGGGCCCGTACGAGGGGAGAAGAGGACAGAGTGTTGCATGTGATGATATCATCGTCCCCACTGACCACTTGAATCTATTTTCTTCAGACCAAACCCAGTCGCTCTTGAAATAACCGCGGCCCTGTTTGTTTGATAGTGATGAGAATCAGATAACAAGCAAAGGGCGCCAATACAGCTTCCTCGTTCCCGTCTCTCTCATCCCCAGAGTGTAACTGTCAGCTGTGGCCTAAGCTCGGTTTCTCAGCTTAGAAGATCTCGTTTCCCCCCAGTGCAGGCTACGCTGGTGTTTCATCTTTCCTCTTCCCTCTGCACAGCTCTGAACTGGACAACCTTTAAGGGAAATGGTGCTCGGGGAGCGGTAGTAACATTTGACCTCTTCCTTTTATGTTGAATCGGTACAATTGAGTGTAGTTTTCTCAACGGACAGCATTGAGTACCAGTGGCCTTGTGTTCCACTGTTCAACTTGTTAATAATGTACAACGTATTCTTTTCATTTCATTGTAAAAGATGTTTACAAAATGAGATATTGGAGACATCTTTAAATCCAAATGCCATGTATGTATGTAGACAGACAGATTACCGATTGATGTCACAGACTTATGATACGGCTTCTGCCACCACTACTAATAATTATAATAATCAACAACATCATCTACGTGACCACCAAGGCTTCTTATTTGCAAAGTGCATGTGTGTGTAAGATAAAAGTTCAAATCAAATGCTACTATATAAACACTCGTGCATTATTAACTTTGTATAATTATAAGCCCAAAAAGCCCTAAAAATAACATATAGAGCATCAGATATATGATAATACATGATAATGATGCAGGCTGTTTAACTACCTGAAGCTATGTGCAGTGTTCAATGTGTCAACATACCTGAGCAAGAATAACTAGTAAGTGTTTTTCTGTCCTGTTCATTAAAAACTAAGATAAGCTTCTGTTCCTGAGGTCTTTTTACACATAATGCTGTTTATGTTGTAACATTAAAGCATAAAAGAATGCGCTGTAACAATTGTCTTGCACAGGTACCATGAGGAAAGAGCTGTGTAGTCCGCAGCTTTACTTCAAATGGGCCAGTTTGTGTGTGTGTGTGTGTGTGTGTGTCCATGTGAATACTATGCATTCATAATTCCCCACATTTGTGTGACATGAGTTCCTCAGGCAGATTCATTACATACATTTAGTCCATGTGTGCGGCTGCACAGAGAGGTCTCAGGAACTACAAAGGTGAATGAGCTCCTGACTTTAATGATTGGCAGGTTTTAGAAAGTGTAATGTAGTACCTTTTTAATTTCACGGCCATTCAGGCAGATTGGTTTGTGTAGTGCCTGGCAGGGATGTTGTTATTTTTTTTATCAGAGACGTGGAAATCTTTCTATTTGAGCCTGTAGCTCATTTCCAGAGCAAAAACCTGATCCTTTTTTTTTTCCTGTGCAGCTGGCAGTTGCTTTGTCTGTCTGCATTTTGCCAGCTTTAGGTCACTTCAAGGAGTCAGGTGAATTCCCCTTTTATCCTCGCTGTTGTAATGATACCAGAGCTCTCAACCATCTTTGATGAACTTGCAGTTTGTGTGATTTGAGTCTGAAGACACGGTGCTGCGATAGATAGACTAGACTGAATAGCTAAGTGCCTCAGTAAGTGGATCACATCACACCTGGTTTGAAACAACATAACAAGTGTTAAATACATACATGTAGAGGTAAATAGGGATACAATATCAGCTGAAATTATTCAATCATCTTTGACCTTTACCACTCTATTAGGTTGTAAAGGCCTTTAGGGGAATACTGCATCTCTATCCTGCATAGAGAACGTAACCTCCCAGAAAAGGATGATAGTACAACTAGCAGCCTCTAAATTGTCTCTGTCAAATCCTGCAGAGACCTCATGTCTATCTGTATCTCTGACAGCGAGAGCAGCAGCTCTCTTGGTATTTCCCTCACACTGTCACATTTTCCTTATTTACTGAATCTTAAAAAATAAAAATAAAAAGAACTGAGCTAGTCTCCTGGCACTCACCACTCCAGAAATACCTGCAGGTGGTAACTAGCTGAGGTTTTGTAGCAGGTGTCCTGTCACCTTCTCCATTATGTATGCATACCTGTGGGGGGAGGTGGTAATTAACTCTTGCTTTGTCATTTTTAGATCGTTGCCATGACAGCTCTCTCTGTGCTCCCTCTTTCTTCTCACCTTTCTTTCTTTTTCTCAACTGTCGCCGACTTCCAGTGTCTCTTTCTGTTCCTTTTCCAGGTTACAGTCTTTCTTTTGTCTCTACTTAACATATTTAGTTTGTAGTGTTTACATAACATATATAACATCTCACCTGACATACCTGTCGTGTGTGTGTGTTTGTGTGCTTTCATGAGATTTGGGGGGGGGGGGGGGGGTGCTGACGGGCCGACGGCAGCATCCATCATGGTCAGATCAGGTCATAGACTCTGCCTGGCGACTGTGGCCTTCAGGTAACAGCAGCTGCACAACTCAGCGGCTCATCGATCTACAGAGTGTCGGTGAGATGAGCAGTGTTCACGGATCATTCGGCTGCAGTTTACTGGACATGAAATAAAAGAACTGATCTTTTTGTGCTCCCAGCCTGCAGATGAAAGCAGATGTGTAGCCTGATCCACACTGATGTCCAGGTCTGTGGATGATTTACAGTCGTGTCAGTCAGCTTTTTCTTTTGTTTATGCCACAATGTGTGTATTCACAGCTTTTGAGTTTTTGTCAGTGTTTCTTTTAAAGTGTCAAACTAGTTGTTGTGTTATAGTTCTAATGTTATAATAATAAGTATCATTGTATAGTCCTGTATCTCTCTTGTATTCAAAATATCTAAAGCAATAAATGTATCTTTTTTGTTGATTGACAGACAATTAATCAGCAACTTTTTTGATAACTGATTAATATTTTTAGGTGATTTATTAAGCAAACATGTCAAACTTCTCCAGCGTAAGTATATGTTTCTGTTTTATATCATTTTAAACATAATATTGTTGTGTTTTAGACTTCATTCAGACAAAAACAAAGACATTTTTCATTTCTTTTGTACCTCTTATAGACTAAACTACACCTTTCATTCATTAATTGATCAAATAATCCTTGTTATTTATAGCATTAATATTACATTTATATCAGTCAAATAACCAAACTAACAACTGTCAAAACAATAGTATCCTAAATACTGTTATTTATCATGTTTATGTACATAAATACTATAAAAGTCACACTTTTGGAATAAACATGAACTACTTTAAACAATACTTTTTGTAAAACCAGTTGTTTTCTTTGTTGAGATGTTGTATGAGATGGTACTTTAGACCTCAGTCTGTTGTTTAGTTGTATTGCTTTGTAAAGTGTACTTAACATTATAAGCTCTTGAAGGTTGTCTTTACAACAGGATGCAATCAAGTACAACACTAACACAACACACAGCCTCTGAAAGAAACCTGCATAATAAAGTCTGAAAATAACAGTCTTTACATACGTAGTCATTATTTTTAGTGTTATTGTATTCACTTACATTATAATGTGTCCCATCCCCTGTATGTATCAAGCACAATTTGTCACATTAAAATGACAAGTCTCCTCCTTAGTCCACTGCCACTGCCCGCGGTGAAATATTTAATAACCAGGAGAGCAAATATTAATGTTTGAAAGTAGCGGTGAGATATCATCAAAAGGTGAGCGTTGGTTTAAGAGGGAGTTGACGTTTGAGTGATGATATCTGAGGTCTGGGAAAGCTCTTCTGTGTCTGTTATTGCACTGGAGATGGAGAACAGAGAGGATGTGGACCAGACATGACAACATTAACATGCTACTGGACCAAATCAGTCATGCCTCTCCCTTTTCTTTGGCCCCATCTTGATGATTGCCTTCATCGCTCAATCACAAATCTATAAAGATTTTCAACACCTTACATATCCGATTGTTTGTTTTGTATTCAAGCAGCTTGGACCGGATTTGATGTTAGTCAGAGTTGTTAAGACAAGGCCCGGCTCAGATGTCAGCAGAATAATACAACAACATCTAAATGGTGGCTGCGCAGAGACATCACCGCTACAGAACCAGACAGAGAGACCTCTAAATGTGACAGGCTTGTGAGGGCATGAATGATCCACTTTTCCATCATAGATGTTTTATTGAATTTTGCACACAGAACTACACAATAAGCCTCTCGCCTCACATCATGCAGACTCTCAATTCTGCAGCGATAAAAAGGCGAATGTGTTTCCAGTGGAACTTTAAGAGTTCGACAGAAAATGAGTTTTTCTCCTGCGAGACCAGGAGCTTCTTGCTCTACAGTCTGAAAGTGCAAGAAAACAAACCAACTCAAGAACAGAACTGTGCCAGTGTTTTGGAGGACCGATGTTTGATGTAATATACACAAGTGATGGGCAGAGCAGATATCAGGGATTTGCCCATTCCACATGCAGGCTTAGAGCAGCAGCCTATTAGGTTTTCATTGATGTCTCCAAAGATTCAATAAAAGATAAGTCGCCCAGATCCAAAGCAGGGCTCGCGTACCTTCATCTGTGCTCTTGGCACAGGGTGAATTCTCACATGGTGGTATATTGATGGTGTGAAGCACAAGTTGACTGCCAGGTTTCAGAATTCATCTTTTGCTTTGGAAATATGTGTGTGAGGGGGCACTTTGAACTAGAGTTGGGTGGTAAATAAGATGTTGACCTTATTGATTTGTAATGTGGCATCTGTTCAGTTAGGTTGTGGTGGGAAATGTTACAATCCAGTGAGAAAAACTGCTTATTACTATATTAGATATGTAGCCCAGTTAGCAGCGTGGCTCTGTCGGTCGACCACTTCGGTTCAGACGACAACATCTCAACAAATATTTGATGGATTACCGTGAACTTTGGTATATATTATATTTTATATATTATTTATTATGTATTATATATTTAAGCAATAGCTCACAACAGGCCATGGTATATGCTCATTATATCACAGTTAAGGGCCGTGGTCCAATTTAAATAGTTTTTATTTGTTTTATAATATATATTATATATATATATAATATATATATTTATATATATTAAATATATATATATTATATATTATATATATATATATTATATTTATATATATTATATATATATAATATATATATGTATATATATTAATATATATATATTATATATTATATATATTTATATATATATATTTATATATATATATTATATATAAGCACGTTGATTTGTATTAAATATACAGGATTAACCAAACCTATTCCTCTGGTTATTTTATACATCAACAGTTTTTCATTGATGTGAATCTATATTAATATACATCATTTTATACTGCATATTGATATTTATAATTGTGCATACTGTCGTTATCATGCGTGATAACATTTTCTTTTTAAGTCATATGTTATGAATTACAGTCATTGTTGTTACCATGTCTTGGTCTGTAAAGATCCCAGGCAGCGCACAATACAAGTAAAACAAATTATAAATAACAAAATCCATCGTCGCAGCTTAATTACAAACTCTCTCTGCTTCTCTTTGGAGATCAGTCGGTCAGTAGTGGTGAACTAGTCCATGACATGAGCCAATATCATGTGTGTAGTTGTGTGTAACTCTCGAAGACAAGCACAACCACACCATGTAATGACCGTAACAGCAAGTCGTACCCCCGACAGCTGTTCTGCTGCAGTGGATGTCATGTTAGGACTGCTAGCTTCTCTGTTTTGATGAATTAGTCAACTGCATCATTTCAAATCTCCGTCCTGATACCACTGCAGATCACTTCAGGCAAACAGCTCAGACTACTCTGAGGACTTCTGATCAAATAAGAAGGCAATAATATTAGCTGAGCGTGCAATGATGACAACAATCTAATTATCTTTTAATTAATCCTAAAATATGTCAACCATCAATGAATGATTTCCTGTAACTGGCATTCTATGGCACCCTATAGAATCGTTTTGTATCTATTACGCTCCCATTCACTTTCAGTAGATCACTGGAGCGTAATGTAAATAGTCAGGTGCCTGTCTCCTTCTGTCTCCTTCTGTCTGTCTGAGTCTTGCCTTGATGTCTCATTAGCCATGTGCTCTAGCGTTATTGATCCCTGGGAGACGTTAATGACGTTATCAAAGCTTGAGTTGTATCTTTCGATATAGTAAACAGAGGAAATGAGGATATGAGGCTTATTATGTCGACTGTTTTCAGCCTTGTACTGGCTCGAGCCTCTGTCTGAACCCTGAGGATAATTTCTCTGAAAATATTAATCGATTAGTGTTCAGTCAGTAATGAAGGCGCGGTGCATCTCCTGTTAGGACCATTGTCACAGGAATAGGAATAGCTTCTGCTTTTCTAACTTCCTCTATGTCATTTCCATTATATTAGGGCTTCTTTATCGACTACTTTTATTTTGATTACTCGTTCAGGCTTTGCCAATCACATTTTCTAGGGATGCACAAATTCAACTCTCCAAATATCCAAACTCTGGGTATCTGCTGATTCTATGTACGTATCTAATACCAACTCTGTCGACCTCAAAGTGTGAGATTACACAATTACAATGTTATTGTACTAGACCATTTTGTTAACAATATCCAGATCTGATGACCAAACCAAATCATTGTATAATGAAAGAAACTGCTTTGGATCTGGATCTGTGATTTCTGGTTATTGTCCAATCTGCTTGATATAGTCAGTGCATCCTTAACAGCGTCTTAGAGCATAGAGAGAAGCAGCCAGTGATCACCTTTGAAAATCTGGAACTTGGGATTGGTCGGTCGCTTAAATGTTAGACATTCATGTTCCCAGAGGATGAATCCTACTGCCTTTGGTGATCCTCCAACATTCCCTTCAGCGCCGCCTGACATTTCTGTCTTTTGATGAAATACTTTGACAACAATACTATAAACACGCTCAGGTTCCTCCCCCATAAACGTGATTCTAAGATTGTGAGTATAGTGAATATTATAGTATATATTGTCATGTCATTGAGTGACAGGTAACTGAAGTGATTATCAAAATTCTTAATAGATTTCTGTTGATCAAATGATTAATTAATTGACTAATCCGTTCAGCCCTGCTTTATATGATATTAAAAGGTTATGTCACACGGTGACACAACCCACTCTGTTGGACTACAAAAGCAGTCACCTGGAAAGCGGCTCGGTCCAGATTTAGCTGGGCTTGTCTGTGTCTGCGGTGTAATCCAGGGCAGCAGCTACAGTATGAGCATTATTGTGGGTGGATTTAACTTTTGCTGTGATTTCTGTCGTCTTGGCTGTTCTGTTGTTCAGCTGTCAGACCAAAGTGCAAATTCTATCAGCAGGGGTTTATTCAATTAATTTCTCTGGTGCCTGAAACCTGTGGACCAAGAAAATGAAATGATTTCCCCTCTTTCACAGCGTTCACACAACCATCCAATTAAGGCTCCGAAACACAAGGGTGTGTGAGCAATAGGCAGGCAGAGATGTGGGCATTATGAAAGGACAAAAGACGAACGGTAGTGTGACAGGTTATGGAATATATTTAGAGAAGGAAAGGGACAAAAGAAAAGGAAAATACGGCGCCTTTGAACACCATCATACTTGTGTGTGTAGTGTGTGATTTGTTAAACAGAGATTGTGTTTTGATCTTGATGACTCAAATATCTCAAATATCTATTGGTATCATTCTCATACAAATTGTGCTATAATTTGTTCGACATACTGTAATCAAGTATAACCACTGTTTATAATGCATGGAGTTGTCACATTCACGATAACCTAGCTTCTCGCCAGCACTTGAACACATCAGCGGTAAATCTTCAAATAAGTCCATTCTGCACAATAAGGTAAATGTACTGTAATATACATATTACCTATAGCTTAAGTTTGGATCAGGAAATCAAAGTGTTTTCCTCACTGCATCAGAATCTTAGTTTCAGCTTCTTCCGTGTGATCTGCACTTCAACATCTGACAGATTTCCACCGACATCGTGCCACTTTGGAGAGCACTCCGTATCAACAGTCCACTGCTGGATGAAGGTTAAATTCAGTGAGCTCAGTTGCTCAGTGTTGCCCCCTCGCAGCTGTAATGGGCAGCACCACTGCACCTTGTGCTCCTGCAGCGAGTTTCAAATGACTGGGTGACCGAGTGAAAGTGAAAAGATAACATGCACTGGTCTTTGCCGGCCTCTTAAAGTGAAATATTGACATGTGTTTTGTTCAGGTCAAGTGTTGAGCCAAAGCGTCAGTGTGTTCAGCTGCAGGATTCTCACTGTGTTCGAGGTGAATTTAAAAGCACCGACAGACTACTGTGCATACACAACAGTGTATGTTTCAACAGAGCTCAAGGAAACAGCCATACAATAATTAAATGACCAAAAGAGAAATGATGTGGTATCAGAACATAAGTGGCATAGGTTTGTCTAAAAATATCTCTTTTGTCCCTTCACTCCTTTTACATACTTCCCTACGTCATTATGAGCAATCCAGTGAAACTGCAGAAATCTTCAGCTCTCTTCAAATGTCATGGCACCAGAGAGGGTTGAGAAAGAGAGAGAATAAATCCACTTATCTTCCTCCTTTTTCTTTTACCTGGAGTCTTCCTAATGTCAGTATCTTGCACAGTGATTTGAGTGACAAATGAGCGTGAACATGCAAAGAGAATCTCAAAGGATTTATAGCTACGTCTCTTCAAATCGTCAACAATGTACCAAGATACAAATGAAAACAGGAACTGTACGAAGCCAACTCCTCTTTCATTCTTTTTTTATAATCGGGCATACAAAAGTAACAATCATCAAAAGAACATCACGTATCCGTAACAAAATACCATTTGGAGAGGACTGTCGTACACCTTGTCGTAAAAAAGACACAGAGTCTGGATCCGTCCGTGAATCATTAAAGCTAATTGCCTGTAATTAGGAAGCCTTGATTAAGGTGCAGCTTTTGATTTAAGAGGAAACCAGCAGTGATGATCCCTGTCTGTTTCTCTCCATTCTAACTGCTCACTTTAGCATTCAGCTCCTCTTTAATCGTCAAAAGACCTTATGCATAAATGCAAGCCATTTGTGCAAAACTACACCTTTCTCTGTGGATTGCCCCGCCCCCCGGTGACCTTAAATAAATGAGATGAGTGAAATCCTCAACATGTGATTCTTTTTTTTTTAATCTAAATTAAGATGAACTGCATGTTATGGTGTAGATATCTTTTTATGTTTTGTAGTGATGCGTCCACACAGCGACGCTTCATATTGTGTAATCTACCTCATGACAGTGACACATTTTTTTAATTTTCAAAACTGTGACAAGATTTGAAAAATGCTTTTAATTTCTGACCGCAATAACTACTTTATTCTTCGGTTCTCCGTTTGCACTTACAATGGTGTTGAGCCAGAAGCATATCCGACACAACTTTCCATTTCCTCAAATACTCCATTAAGTATTCAACTCGGATCATTTTGGAGTGGCCTGTTATGGAAATGCTATAATTAGATTCCTTTGCTTGAGAGGCTCGCGGGGTGTTGATCATTGTTATTTCATGAGGACACACAGTGCTATGAATCTCATCCTTTCAAAATTACAATGTTCTTGCAGACAAGCAGGGCCGTCTAAATGTTCATAAGATGAAACATAATAACTTCCCAATGTCCATAAATCATTTGAGGGATGTTCAGTTTTGAACATGTAGTAAGGTAAAAGCTGATCATCTAATTGTTGTAGTTACATTAACCACAGATGCAGTATAATCAATGTCCTCTCTATGTTGACCTCATGTATTGTGTTTATTGAGAGAGATGCTTATATCGTGGAGGAAAGCGGCACGTCTTCCACTGAACAATGTGGCAATGGCGCCCTCTGGCTCTCGAACAATGTAAATGATGACTTAAAGTTGACTAATGCAGTATTGTCCCAATTTTTCTTTTATCATTTCATTATACCTGTGCAAGCGTCAAGCCGCAAGGTACATCAAGCAAATCGTGTGCGTCCAACTACATCACTGGATGTTGTGTCAAAGTCTTCCTTGGAAACAGTCTCCACTAGTGGAAAGCTTATGATAATGTGTTCTTTCAGATCCCTTTTCATCTCCAGGGGAATGGACCAGTGTTCCAGTGAGTACAAGGTTCAATTGAAACCTTTACGGTTGTCCTCATTCAGCCCAAGAGTGAATAGTCTTGGGAGGCTTTGTTAGCACATGTGCACGGTGGCTTTGATGTGGCCGAGAGAAACGGAAGAATCAAAACACACTTAAATGTGTCGTAACCTGGAAACGTCGGGCTTTACTGGTCGGATGTTTAGGTCAGCGTGCTTAAAACTCGAGATTCAGTGCGTCATTTAACGCGCTTGTTCATGAGAGGAATAATAATTTAGCTAATTATTCAAACAGACAGGCAAAAACATTTTAACATGTATTCAAAAACACAGAGCCAAGCTTCCCGACAGGTCGTGATTACAGTTAATGAAAAAGAACCAAACGCTTGTATAAGATGCAAGTTTAAAAAAAATATTTATAATATGATACAAGGATATTTTGTGCAAGAGGTTGTTGGGGCTGTGAAACCTGTACATTATGAACAAAGCACTTAAAATTCCAGAGCAACCTGAAAGCAGAACACGGCACTGGGCCATGATTGTGTCAAACGGCTAACTGTCAAGATGCTAGCTGTATTATACAAATGGTTTCCACCAGTATACAATGGCTGTATATGATTAGATTACATATTTATATAAAGTGCAAAAGAAACACTCACAGCGAAGGCCTGAAGTGCTTTGTGACTGAGTGTAAACCCACCACCACACGCTGGAAGCCTTCTCGTCACATGGCCGGGTGGTTGGGCGAAAAATCTAAAGACATGGCGGGGGCAGCATCACAAACTGTTGGCAATAGCTCAGCTGTAGAATATACAGTTTACTGTATTACAAAATGTATTAAAAGGATGCAATATATTGAATTTTACAAATATAATCAATTTGAAAAAGTTGTGAAAAAGTTAGCTAAAATGACCCTTTTTACAGTTATAAATAGACACTTGTTGTTTACTGCTCCTTCTACACTGAAGCATAGCACCACATGCCCTCACGGTTCAACCTTGAATATGAAATAACCTGAAATAAATGAGAAGGTTCATTCTTATCAGGGGAATAAGATGTCTTTGACATTAAAAGGTATAAGAAAATATATGCACTGTTAGTGACTAGATTACATGTTTTGTTTATAGTTCATAATTCTGGTTTGTCTCTAATAATGTTTCAAGGTTACAAAAAGCAAGTGAATTCAGCATCACAGTTGAGTCTCAAGAATACAGGAGAGCAAAGAGGCATCAAGCGGTCCATCAGACTCTGTCCAGCGCCTCTGTGTGTCACAACGCCAGCAGCTGGGGATTCTGGGGGATTATCTAGGTCTGCTGGGAACCCTGTTGAAAACAACATGAGCTGTTAGTCATGTGTCCACGCTACTGTAGACCGTTATAAAAAAGATACTTGATGTTATAGTGGAGTGACTCCTGTTCTTACCGAGTTGGTTCTTTTACGTTTCCAGCAGTCTGGATTGAGTCTTTTTTGCTCGTCAGCCAGAGCTTTGGCCTCCATGGTGTACAGCCTCCTCTCCTCATTCTTCATCTTCTTCCACTTGTCACCCAGGATGACACTAATGGCTCTGGAGCGTAAAGTGAGAGACAGAAGATCAAGGACCGGCCTTTTTCAGACGATTGTTTTAATAGGATATGTCTAACGTTGTTGTTCTTTCATTTGTTTTCCTCTTTCATTTCTTCTTGGAAAAATGAATACTGCGTGTGTTTAAAATCAGGGTATATGCAGGAATCAATACCCAGAAAAAGTTATTTTATATAATTGCATATAAAAGTCATTTGTATGCCATAAAAATGTGATAAAAAAAAGGTAATATGCCATAAAACATTCATAAAAATGTAATAAAAAAAGTTTGAGTGCAGTATGCCATAAAAGTAATTAAAAATGTTAAAATTAAAATCTCATAGTATATATATATAAAAAGAAAATCTAAAACGAACACATCATAGTAAAGTATGCATTTAAAAAGTCATAAAAATACCCTAAAAATAAAGGTCACAGTATAGTTGGACATAAAAATGGCATAAAAGACTAAAAAAGTATGCCATAAATAAATAAAAATGCCATAGTATAGTATTCCATAAATAAATAAAAATGTCACAGTATAGTATTCCATAAATAAATAAAAATGTCACAGTATAGTATTCCATAAATAAATAAAAATGTCACAGTATAGTATTCCATAAATAAATAAAAATGTCACAGTATAGTATTCCATAAATAAATAAAAATGTCACAGTATAGTATTCCATAAATAAATTAAAATGTCACAGTATAGTATGACACAGGGTCGCCAACTTCAGGGGCTGAAACTGGGACTTGAGGCTTTAAATTAATTGATTCATAAAAATCAATATACAAGTTTAATGGTCCAAGAAATTATAATTACATTAATAGGTGAAGCTTGATGATAATGCTACGCTAGAATGATTTCATTTAAAAGAAAAATAACACTGTGCAAATTAAATTGTCTAGACGTAGCGAGGGACTTCTAATATCTCACACGCAGTGGAAACCACACTGTGGGAGATGATTGGCTAAATAAATTGGTCCGAGGCTCTTTGGAGATAAATGCGTCGCTCATGGGCTCTTTAATGGTGGGTGTTAAACATGTCATCACGACATAGGACTGTGACACATTACACAACCAGACTACAAATGGTAAAACTGCTCTCATAGTGTGTTTACTGTTGGTGATCGCTCTGCTCAATACTCACTTATTACATTAGACCCATGACATCATTCTCTTTTGGGGAAATGTCATTGAAGGGAAGGCTAATGTGAGCGTACCCTAAGATGTGACACGGTGATATAGAGATTCTCTCACCTAAATGAAGATAATTCTACACTGGATCTCATTGAACTTTGCATACCTGTTGTCCTTCCCAGGATACATATGTGTGTACTCCACCCTGTACTTCTTGGCGAAGAGCATGAAGGCATTCATTGGACGCTTGCATTTTGTAGGCGTGACAACGCTGACTGTCCCTGAGGTGTTGCTCCTGTTTGATTTGCCAGTCGAGGATTGCGGGGAGCCGGAGCGCTCAAGTTTATCACAGTCTGGACTAAAGGCACCGCTGCTAGACAGGGAGGTCTTGCGCTGACGAGCCATGCTGCTGAGAACATACACTGCTGAGGAGTCTAGTGGGGTGAAGTCATAACTGCAGGAGAAGAGACAAGAGAGACGGACGTGAATATTGTGTTTCTCTAATCTAATTTGAATTTGAGTGTGTGTACATGTCACTTTAAAATTCTGCTGCACAAACAATTTTTCATTTTCATTTCTCATTAAAAAAATGTTAATATGTATAATAATAACATATAAATGATAGATAATGTAGATAACCTATATAATGAATAAAAGCAGTAACATACTTATAACCCATTATTTTGTTTTTAGGATACAAAACATATTTTTTTATTATTTCACACTGTCATGTAAACATATCAATAATAGCCACTTCAGTACGTGTCTATATTACATAAGGCAATATCACATTAGTTATAAGTGTGTACCTTCTGAAAGTGTCAAAGACAACAGAGTCGTCGCAGTTAATGGCTTCTGGGTGGTTTGGTGGCAGGCACACATTGCCCAACTGCATCTCATAGCAAGGGATCCCATGGTGCACCACGGTAAGGCTCGGATAAAAGGAAGACCACCCTGAAAATAAATTACAGATTACTTTCAGATAAAGCTCTTTATTTAAACATTTCAGATATTGCAATGAAATCAAAAAAGAGAGAACACAACTTGCAGTCGATATTTGTACTTATTTTGAACAGAAATAAAGAAGTCTTGTTTAACCTTTATTTTTGACATAAAATGGGTGATCCAATCGGCATTCGGCTGTCAGAAGGCCTTCGTCAGGGGAGCCAGGGTCAAAGGTCAGTTTAAGAACTGCCTGGCCAAAAGATACCGTCTCTTCGTGGCTCATCAGTTTCATCCCCTGCGAACCGTATCTCTGTAAATTAAGCAAAAGACCAATAAGAGAAGTCTTTCACAGCAAGATGAGGAACTTTAACTCACCACTAAAGAGGAACAGGCGTAAAAAACAACTTGGTGTCTAGTTGCCTGAACTTGGATTCTATTAATTAATAATAAATGAGACCACTACTGCGAATCATCAAGAATGATCTCATTCATACGCTCAGTTACTCACTGTTAGCCTGGCTGCCACCTTGTGGCTATCACAAGTCAGTGATGGCTACTGACATCACATTGAATCATGCACTCATCTACTGTAGTCAGCCAAGCAGAAATACTCAGGGATGCAAAACAATTACAAAAGTTCTGATTCGTTAGGAATGGGCATGGTTTTAAATATGAATAGCTATTTACAGACTTTGTGGGTTAAAACGCACAAGAAAGCAGTCAAGGCAGCTTTATTTATAGAGCCCATTTCATTACAAAGAAACTCAATATGCTTTACAGTTCAAATACATCAAGCATATAAACACAGAGGTATAACAATAAAGAGAAAACAACATATTTATACATAAAGTCTACACACGCATGCACCACTTTCTTAGAAATCAGTTTGGGATATGAATCTTTTTACTCTTGAAATAGTTATCAGGTGGAATAATGATCTGGTAATATTTGACGTTATAAGTTAAGGTCGTTGTCCAGGATGACCTGCTCACCGGCTTTAAGGTTATGTCATAAAAAAGGTACGAATTAATTTCCTGTCGCTGTTTTTTAGGGCCAACAAGAAGAAGTTTTTTACCATTTAATAATACTGCATTTCATCAGACTGTCAATTGGGCTTAGTTCATTGGGAGAGAGAGATATAGAGCTGTGTGTCATCTGCGTATGAATGATAGGATACGTTATGAGTCCTTGTGATATTACTTAGTGGGATCATATATAGGTTAAAAAGTAGTGGGCCAAGGATTGACCCTTGTGGGACTCCAGAGAGAATTTAGGAACTCTTGTGAAAGAAATCTAATTATCTTTACAATAATTCACTACATGTTTACAATTGGGTAGGCAAATGTATTCAAATATGCATTCATTGAGAGTAGTGTTTATAAAGAAATAGAATGTGCCAGAGGACACCAAATGTGGGCTTTACAGACAAAACTACATGAAGTTAAGTCCGAACAAAAAAAAACATAATTTAATACTTAACAACTCTCTGTTTCTTAATGATCTGAATATATTAAATACTCACTAGACTCACTATGTGTTGCATACCTTAAAAGTGGAGGGTGGCCTCAAGGTTTCATCGTCAGAGTCATCATCAGAATCCCTTAGTTCATCAGCTTCCTGCCACTCAACATTAGGACCTCGATGGAAGCGCAGGCGAGTTCCTGAATATCAACACAACAATGTGACATGATGACTAAGCAGATGTGTGTTGACAGAGAAGAGAATGCTGGAAAATGGATGCAATACTGCTGTCTGGACAGCTGAGGTCAGAATTTCTTTAAAATTGTTTGTAGCTGACTGTAAAGGGAGGATCTGGTTATCATAAGCAGAGCAGTTAAGAAGCCAATCATCTGTTTTCACCATATTAATTACAGGTCTGTAAACATTTTGGAAAAGTTTCACTGAAAGATAAAAAAAATTAAATAGTTTGAAATAAAAGGTGTGTTTTACATTTGTGTTGACACATTACAACAGTAAACATTAAGAGACTTAAGAAAACATAAATAGATGGCTCTATTGTTGTTCACTAGATTGTGGCTTGAAGCTATGAATTCTCAAGAAGTTCTTAGAAAAGCTCAGGTTTCACTTAAGTGACGTGTAAGTCTGCATGTGCACTGGTGGACGCATACAGTATGTACATGAGTGTGTATGTATGCACCTTTAAGGAAGCAATGCCAGGCTGTGGAGGGCCAGGAGTGAGACCAGGCCATGTCTTCATCATCAGAAAAAGATGAGGACATTGAGAAAACTCCAGATTCCGATTCACTGCTGGCCTGTTGTAAATCAAATCCAATAAAAACATCTGTAAAACTGATCTTTACATGTCATACAAAGTCTCCTAGGTAATAGTCACTGGCTTTGCAGGCAGGATGTTTCTAAGGTTCACATAGGTTGAGGTTCAAAGTGAAAGATTACCCTGACACGCCTACGCTCCCTGAGGTGGCCTCTGGACGGGTTGGGTGCGCTACTGGCTAATGGGGGACGGGCGTAGGAATGTAAACTATTGCTGCTGCCAAAGATGTGGACTGGAGATGATCTGAAAAAGAAAAGAAAATGTCATTAAATATATTTAATAACACAAGATTAGTTAGCCAGAGTTACTGTTAAGTATGTTCTAACAGGGGTTGTTAACTTGTCTATGTTTATATCACTGTATGCACTCATCAGACTTTGCTGATTTTCATGCTAGTTCGTCTTGGTGCAAACCTCTTAAGTGGGGAGCTTTTCAGCAGGGAGCTCTGAGGACTGGTGGCTATGTTAGCCAGCTCAGCGAGCCAGTTGGTGCAGCTGAGCTGCTGGTGAGACACTCCTGCTCCAACCTGAAATAACCCTGGAGACCTCTGGTCCTCCTCCACCTCCTGCAGCTCTGGCATGTCATCTGGGGAGAAGTCAAAGGTAATATGTGTAATTAATAGGGCTGCAACTAACAATTATTTTCATTGTTGATTAATCCGTTAATAATTTCCCCGAAAAATCGATTAGTCACGGTCTATAAAATGTCAGAAAATTGTGAAAAATGTCAGTGTTTCCCAAAGCCCAAGATGACGTCCTCAATGTTTTGCTTTGTCCACAACTCAAAGATATTCTGTTTACTTTCATGGAGGAGTAAAGAAACCAGAAAATATTAACATTTATGAAGTCGGAAATAGAGAATTGTGACTTTTTTTCTCAAAAGATTAGTCAAAATAAGTGTAGAATGTGACTTCTTGCTGGTTTAGGACTTTACCATATTCCATGTGGCACGCAGGTGAGGAAGGCAGGTCCTCGTTGCACTTGAGTGGATCGAAAGACTCGTCCATTCTCACAATGCTGTTTCCTCTTCTTTTTCCTTTTTCTTTTTAAAGGCTGCAGCTCAGTTTACTCAGCTTCCATCATCATATTCTGCCACATCTGCTGGTTTTATGCAAAACAAAAGATAAGCTTTTACAAACAAAGTGAAACTACTGCACAGTTCTATTCACAATGCTGCTTCAAATATACGTTAACAAGAATCGCTCTTAATTAATGAAACTTGATTCTTTGTTAGGCGGATTTTTGATAGTAATGTGGTTTAGTTAAGACATAATGAGAAGATAAATGGAGTAAAAAAAACACTATCATAGTAGCCTACATATACTCCGTAAAATGTTTCTGACCGCGCATATAAATGGCACACTAGATAGTATGTTGTCATAGCAAGACATGTCATGCATTGCGTGATTACAATGAAGAAGGTAGGTAGCCTTTAGGGAATCCTTTGTCTCTGAATCGACACAGTATACCTCTGGGACTAGTCATGTGACCCGCTGCGTGGAGGCCTTGTTTATAAACTTAAAAGGATGTGGCGCATGCGTACCAGAGCTCATTCATTCATAACTGCGTAGCAAAAGTGAAAAATAGCAGACATTCCTTTTGAAAAGTGGCGTACAGATGCTCAAAAACTCGAAGTAGAAAAAGATGACAGTGTAAGATATGGCTATATGGTCTTACACGACATGCAAAATAAAAAAAAACATCGTTAAAAAAAAAAATTTTTTAAATAGATGTCAAATTAATCATTTTACAAGAAAGAACTAACGGTTGTTTGCGTTATGACGATCGACGCCACTGCACGCTCCGATAAACAGTGGCTTTGACTTCGGAGACGCGGATACGAATAACATCCTGTTAATAACACGTTTCAAATGAATTATCATGTCCAAAAAGACAGATAGGAGCTCGGGCCTGCTGTTTTCCTACTCCCCAAAAGCAGCAGCAGTGTCCTAGCTATAACCCAGAGGCTGTCGGGTCTAACACTGTAAACAAAAGAATGTCAACAAGTTGAGGCATGACGCAACCTCTCTGCCCCGTACGAAATGAATGACACGAAAAAAAAGGAGAGGCTTTTATAATTACATATTTAACACGAAACAAAGCAGATTTTACCAAATGAAGGAGTTGTTGTAATACAGAGAACTGCTGTCGGATGGGCTTGTTATCACCAAAACAACAAGCGCCATCGCAAAAAAAAAAAAACATTGTCGAGCACAACCTGTAATTGGAGATCATATAAACGCGTGACAACCCCGCTAAAACACCACGTTAGAATAGCAAAGGCACGGATCACACGACGCTCAAGTTAAAAATGAGTTTGAACCTTTTATTTCTTTCAAAAAAGTAGTCAACTTCCCACTTACCAAACCAGTCGCCATCAAGAAACTCTCTGGCATTCACTCGAAGGGTGGGAATGAATGTTGACAGAGAAAGCCTCCTATTGGTGAATAAGAACATCAGTAACAAGAATCCGGGTATTCTATTGGTCGATAATGTTGAGAAAATGATTGAAGGCGGGGCCTAGTTTGTTGACCATCGTATGATTGGATGAAAGTACATGCCTGTTACTACCCAGTAACAGCTGATTGGCAATAACAGGAACAATACATGGACATATTTTTCATTTACAATGTTGCAACTACAGCAAGAAGTAGCCAACTTTCTATCACATTGCTTTCTATATTTATTGTCCTTTCCTTTGTAGTTAAGTCATTGCTTTAACTGTTTTACCACAACATATATTGAATGAACAAATGCATGTATGAATAAGGAATACATTATTAAAACATTTGACAATGAGTGACTGCACGGTATGGCTATTCCATAATTGTAACAAATAATTGAAATAATGTGAAACACAAATATAAAAATGTTCTTTATTGACATGAAAAGTTATACATACAGTACTTTCAGCCAGTATTATGGGTTTGCCTTCAAAAATTACCAGCACTACCTGCACAAAGGGGGGAAATAAATTCAGAATGTTTAAATGTTAAACCAGCTTTAAAACAGTTTAAGCTGCAGTAAACCACAGACAAAATACAGAAGACTTCAATTATTAATCTTAAAAAGAGAGATAAGAAGAGATAGAGAAGACCCACTTTAGATTCCTGTTTAGAGGGAACATCAGAACATGTGTTTCCAAACAGTATACGTTGTTGGCAGAGGTAGACAGCAATAATGGATGTCATAATCATAATGTATGTTCCACAGACAAAAAAACAATATGACTTAAATTTTACATTAAAACACAGGAAAATCAATTGTTTCAAGACACCGCCTATAATGACTAGTAGGGCAACTTTTAGCTAAGGGGCAAATTAAATCTGGGCCTATATAATAACAGTAAATACTCAGTTTCAAATTGTACAGCAATGTGTTGTATATTCTTACAAAACTATCAGCTATTTCTCTGAAGTTTGTTTTTTGCAAAAGCATAGTATTAGGCTAACAGCCACAAACACACTTACCAACAATGATATACAGTTTATGAACATGTGTTCAAGGGATTCAATCGTATGATGAACGTCAAAGTAATGCCAAGTCTACATTCTGTTGTGATCAAAATGTGAAATATGTTGATATGTTATCAAATCAACTTCTTTTATAAATTGTTAATCCTTTCTCATGTTGCGGCACTTTTTGTACCAGTGCGCCTCATGCCGCGAGTATTAGTGCTCTTGCCAAAAATGTATGTGACATATTTGCTCACAATTATCCAGTAAGAAATTAGCTTTGGCATCTGATTTCAACAAACAATGTTTAGAAATGTACAAACGATATTATACTGTAGGTGTAACTTTAACACTGTGAAGAAAAGGTGAGCGTTAACAAAAGTGTTCAATATACAAACAGATAATGCATCTGACACTGACAAGTAAAATGTACGCTTACATTTTTACGGTGAGAGTCGAGAGAAATCTAATTCAAACAAGCTTTAAGCAACTCTGCTTTGGCTTACTTTACTTTTGTCATAACACTCGTTGGCAAATTCTGCTAAAAATGAACCGTGTCTCATATGGGATTCTGCGCAGTCTGTGTTATTTATCTGACAAACAAATGTTGTAGTGGATATTCAAATTTGTTGTAAGTGATTATGGGAAAAAACATCCATACAAGCCTCTTTTTTTTTTCATCCACCGATTCATGGTCCATTGGAGCTGCCTCATGCATTTTGTTGCTCAATCTCAGTGCTACTTCCAAACAGGGTCACCAGCTGCTCCTCATAGTTAGCAATGTTTCTCTTCATGATGTCCATACACGGGCCCAGCAATCTCTCAAAGGCTTGTACGTCCATGGCTGACAAAACCAAAAGAGAACCAAGGAGTCAGACATAGTTTAAGGAAAGGTAACGAGAGCGATGTCAAACACAAGTTTCCACGCTCGACGTAATATATGAATGATATACATATAACATGAACATATACCCAAGCATTTGACGCTTCCCACAGCATAGGCTGATGCAGCTCTGGGCTTGTTTGTGACAAGCGCCAACTCCCCGAAATACTGGCCCCTCGAGCATGTGGCGATATCCACCTCCTCATCCTCCTGATCTTTTTTCGTCTGTCAAGAAAGAAAATACACACTATAACACACCGGCCGTCAAGCTCATTTTTTAATGTACTCTTAATGAAATGAAGTGCAAACCTACCCTGCTTCTTTTCATGGTGATTCTAACTTGGCCAGACTCAACAATGTAGAAGCAATCTGCTAAATCACCCTGGAATACAAAGCACCACAAAATAAGTGACTCAGTGTTTATAAATGCAACATGGCAGCAGAAAATTAAATGATCCATCGAAGAACAGATCATACAAAGAGGTTCATCACCTGAGCAATAATCTGCTGTGAATCATTGTACACCTTGGTGGATATTACGTCCACTACCTTCATTCTCTCTGAGAGCTGTGGATGAAAGGATATTTGGTTGACAATGGTTTTACAGTAAACGCATGCTGCACTTTCTTCAGACTGGAGGACAAAGCTAATCTTAACCTCTAATGACGTAAGCAGTGGAAGCGTTTCAATGAATGCCTCATACAGCCTCCTTTTCTTGGCGTTGTTCTTCACTATAATCCTCCTGAATGTCAGACGATCCTGAAACACAGATTTAAAGAAAAGGAAAACATTCAGATATATGTATAATCCTGTCTCCCTGTGTTGTTATATGTATACATATATATTATATATATATCAAAAATGATGTTGGAGTGCTTTTCTCTTTTCTTTTTGGTTACTCATAATACACATTATGTTTTCTGTTGTGCTCGTTTCCCCTCAGGATGGTTGGGTAGTCATATTCATTTACATTTTCCCTACAGTTCGAGACAGTTCTGGCACCCTTTCACCAAACAATAACTCATATGCAACAACATTATTGCAGTATGGGTCGCTGTTAACCAGTTTTTTAAGTAAGCAGAGCATCTTCTGCAAACCATAAAACAACTCAAGCAGTGGCAACCATGTGCTCGTGTGCCCTGCTGCTCTCGGCGATACACCTTTAGAAATATATCAGTTGTGTGGTATTTTGGCAGGATGATATATAGTTTAGATTCAAACAAGTTGAATGACAACAGGCAGTGGTAGCTGGTTACATAGTGTACTGTAGGAAACATTGGCTACAGTACACTATAGCTGGGGGAAAAAAATGTCCCTACCAAATGAACAAACGCAGCTATAACCTTAACGTTAACTAATATCTAACCAGGCTGCCACAAAGTTAACTGTTTACAACTTAAACACCCTTTTCAAATGGTGTCAGATCATCTAATTGGCGTGGTAATCAGTGGTAATCCGCCTGATAGATGTCCCAGACCTAAATCAATCTCTAGTTGAAGCTCCTACTATAAAGTACTGTTTGATCAGAGGCCCTCCACCAGCTCTGTCCCTCCGCGACATCAGGGGCTTGTCAGTTGAACACAACTGGCTGCTTGTTCACAGACTCAAACACGCACTACAAGTACACAGGTCAACAGGGGATACTGCTGCAACCTGTCCCGATTCGCACACAGATGACATAACAAAGCTGTTACCCACAGTTTAAGGACGCGACCCTTGCTGAGTCATTAGTAAACAAGCTGCTTCACATATCGAGTAGCAACTGAATATTCACAACAGCTGTTCTGTAGACAATTTATAAAACAGTTGGATGTTGCTTAATCAAACTGCTGAAATGTAACTTTTAACAATGCAGGGAACACAATTGTTTTCACCCTGACTTGCGTGTTCTCCATGACGGTGTTGACGGCCCCCATTTTTCACATGTTGATCATTTATAACATGTTGAGTACTCAACTACCTAAGTTCATCTGAGGTGCACACGTTTAGCCTTCTTGAGCTGATCTGATCGCTGAGCTCCCTGTATGGGCCACACATTTTTTTTTAATAGGCCTGTATTACATTCATAAATATACATATATTTCCATATTCAGTTTCCACATTCATTAGCTTTAATTTATGCATTAATGAACATGTAAGTTCATATCCAGGGGCATGTTAGTGCACTCTCACGTTCTGTTGCATTCATTGGGTTTTATACAGTATGTTATCTCAGTCAGACAACATGATCTTACCTAATCGTGCCAACACCGCCACAGACAACCTGGATATTAACTGTAAATCATACCAACTGACAGCACAGCATGTTATCAAAACCTTTGCACAAAGCCAACTGTGCCCTTGCATGAGGATTTAATGGTTTACTCACTAGGCACCAAAGGGCTCCAGGGGAGGTGGCGATTATTGTGGCTGCCCTGGGGTTGTTGTACATCAACGCCAGTTCTCCAAAGCTGCCCCGGTTGTCATAGCAGCCTACCAGCTTGTCTGTGCCGTCAACCTTCACGAAAATGTTAAATGTCCCACTGAATGAAGATAGAAAGGAAAACAGATCAGGGGGAAATATAAACACAGGGGAGCCATATTGGTGTTTCCTGAGATCTTAAATCAGCTGGAAACAATGATTTTACAGATTATATCACAAATACACTTTTTTAAAGTTATATATAACAATCAATGATCTGATATGTTGTGAAAGCTACATGAAAGATCACCTTTCAAGAACATAAAAGTTGTCCCCATCATCATCTTGATCAATGACGTGCTCCCCTTCGATGCAGAACTTCTCGAACATGGCATCCAGCACCTGAGACATCTCTTCCTGCGACGGTGTGAAATATCAGTCAAATATATGAATTTCATGTGTTGAAACAATCATGCAAAATCCACTCAACAAGCTGTTTCAGCTACTTAAGAAAAAATCATTTTTACAAATCTTGCATAGCTGAGCTGTGGCAAAAAGCTGCTGGCCACGAGTCATGTTCTCCTTTGTGTAATTTACGAGCATGCGGAGCACAAACCAGAGGAGCACAGAGTGCTTATGGAATAATCCACTCACAGGATCCAAATTCTTGAATAGAAGAATGTCCCAACATGCTTCCTGTAGTCTCTGTCTCTGCTCATCGGTTTTTGGGTGGGTGACCTGCAAATTGAAGCACAGGCCTCGAGATATGACCCAATGATGGCTAAACATTCAAGTAGAAACTGTGTAATGTTAACTGTTTGAATCAGATACAGAGCAACAATTCATATTGTTTGGAAAAATCAACCAAGACAGGATGTTTGTGGTAAGAAGCAAAGTTTACCCGTGGCTCTTTATCCTCGTCATCTTCATCAGGATTGAACGCTTCAGCACACACTGCATGACATGGAGCGACACATAATGATCAGGACACTCACTACGAGACACCAGAATTCATCTACAAGTTCTAATTTCTGCAACAAAGACAGAACCTTTAGAAACAACACATAAACTTAAACACTTACAAAATAAAGCTTCTTTTTCAAGTGACCCAGCAGCACAACTTTTATCAGCAGTCTAACAACAAAAGCCATTTCCCAGAGTTGATTCAGCGGCATTTCAAATCTTTCAGTAAACACTTTTCTCGTCTTAAGAGTGGGGCTTTTGGGGGAATGTGGCAGTGGCACTCATACTGCATTTCTTTCCTGTGTTTTAACGGCAAGATACTGCACTCATAGAAAACTTCTCAATCCTTCTTACAGGACACAAATTGAAAACTGATCAAAAATAGTAAACCCCTGAAACCTATTTGATAAAATATCTATACCCCCTGTATCAGTATTTTATCAAAGGTGTTTTTATTTTATATACAAGTACACCTTCTTTGTTCTATGTAGAGGATGTAAAGTTCCCATGCGAAGTCATAAAAGGTAAGAAATATGTGTTAGTGAATACTTTTACTCGCTTATACTTTCCATTCAAACGTGCAGATATATAGTATTATACAGATACAGTAATGAAGTTGAAGCCAAATTGTTAATATTATCACAAGCAGGAGATTATTATTAGTAGAAGTACTTGTCCTCATCTCCTCACCCACGTCACTCACTGATATTATTAACCCAGCTTGAGACAAAGTGGTTTCACAAACTCTAATAAATCAACACTATTATATTAAGCAAAAGACAGTGAGAAAAGACAGATGGAAAAATACTTCAATATCCCTTGTACTGGAGCAAATCTGACGAAGCCTTAGTCTTCATGTGTCAAAGAAGTGCAATATGTTTCCAGCACTAACACTGTCCAGAGTTTTCCTCTTGACAACTCACCTGATACTCTTCTGATGAATCTGTTTATTACCGGGGCTGCAAAAGCATAAAAGAAAACATATATTACCATGTTAGATTTCGTGATGAATTAAATCTATCTCACAGTAAGTGAATCATTTCTGGAGAGGGCACTGTTAGAGCACTGTGTTTCTGCATCAGTAGTGCATGTGTAGTGGAGTACACCCAGCCCTGTGCTCATTAAGGAGCCATATTCATTTGGGTAAAACCTGAATATGGGCAGCTGCTTTGAAGTGCGTCTGAATCAAATTTGAATGAGAAAAAAATTCAAATTTAAAACACAGCATAAGGTGCCAAGATCTTGGCACTATTGTGCCAAGAACACAATAGTCTCAGTATGAAATATACATTAGATAGGAGGTCTCATCCATTAATAGCCTGCCAGTCATTGTTGTCCAAAGACGCTCACTGGAATATCATTAAGACAAGGCACTGGAGGTGTGATCATAACAATGTTACATTAGTTAGTTTAATGACTGAACATAGTGTACTGGTCCTTATGTTACCATCCAGTCTTGCAGACCCCAACACTCATTGGGATGCTGTGTCAGAGCTGTGGGTTGCTATGCTACATGCTGCACCTTATGGCAATACTGCACTGGTCATTGTGTGAAATGTGTCCACAGTTTAGGAAGCACAATTAATCTAGAGAGTCAGCTTTAAGTCATATTCTGCATTTCTTGCATTATAGCAGAGGTTTAGTTTTCTACCTTTATCTGCTTTGTCATATTTCTCACACATAATCATGGTAGGCCCATTAGGCCTGCACCTGAAACTGGAAATATTCAAATGACCTAGAGGTGCAGGGTCTGTCCAGAAAAAAACACACAGGCCCCTTTTTCCTGCAGCTGCTGTGCCTTAATGCTGTCCTTAACACAAAAACGTGTCTGCACAGATTAAGACCAAGACACGTTGATTATCCATCATTCAGCCCCCGTGACCATATATGGCAAATGACAGAGCCATGGTGGATGCAAGGTGGCGAGCGCTGGAGCATCACTGCGCTCAATGTGTGTCTTCTCATTCTCTCCCACTGAATACACGCCGTGCACACAGCGATACATGCTCACTGTTCGGAATACATTAAGCACATGCACTGACATACAGTAAATATATTAGCCTACCTATGAATTCCTCGTCATCGTCGTCGTCCTCCTCTCCGTTTTCCGAATCGATCTGCATGGCTTCGTCAATGAAATTGACTGCTTTTCCAGATCTTGGGGCCGAATTTTGGTCATTGCCAAATGAGGCCTCTTTGGTCTCACTTTCCTTCAGCTGGGTGAAGTACTGTAATGCAAACTCGAGCAAATCCCTGGGCTGATTCCTCAACACTTCCACGGTAAAGCTCTGTAACAGCTCCGTCAGTCCTTCAGGAATTTCTATACTCATTCCTATTATCAGTCTATGAATGTGGAAAAAACCGGTTTGCTGCGAATTCGAAATAATCAAAAGCACACAGTCGAGATGAAAAAAAAGCCAAAATGAGAAGACGGGTGTAGTCTGGCCACCCAGTCAGCAAGCCATCCACAGCGAATCCTCTCTTTTTCTTGAATGAAAATGGCTCTGGATTTTTCGTCCAAGCATCTTCTTCTTCTGCTGCTTCTGGCTACAGGAAACCCACGCATGTGACCCAGGAATCCATGGCAACCACCTATCCAGGGATTGCGTATGAGCAGCAGCAGCGCACAAACTGCAGTCAGTCGCAAAATACAAATGACGGGAAGGAGAAACCCTCGGGTATATCAGTCTGAGATCGATTTTCACTGAGAGAGAGATGAGATACCAGAAGTCGGTATTATGTTTAACATGTCTTGTTTCATGGCCAAGAAATCTGTGTTTATGTTTTTACAGTAGTTCTGAATGTTTCACTAATTAATAATCTAATGGAAATTGACATCTAAAACAAATAATCTATTAAATACAGCAAGCAATAGTAGCTTTGCTAAATATAAAAAGGTGCTATGATAGATTAATAAATAGGACGTTTGGAAATACAATTTGGAACACATATATATATATATTTTATATATGATAATTAATTTACAATGAGATCAAACAAGTACAAATTAAAATGCACTGGAAGAACAGTGAAAAACAGTCTTGATTTTATTATGGTACTCCAGCTTAATTCCAATCATTAATTAGATATATAAATTAATTAATAGCCGTAAGACAAAAAGCTTATTATAGAGGGACTGTCCCTTTAATAGCTCCAGCAGTTTAGACCCTATTTCTTGTTCCAGAGGGAGATAAAATAATAAATCTGATGCATATTTTAATGTCATGGGACCTTTCAGAACATTAAGACTCTCAGGAAAATAATGTATGCTGCCAGAAAGATCCATTTACACCAAGGCAATTCCCTTGTATGTGAAAACCTACTTGGCCTGATTCCAACCCTTGAAATAAAGCATGATCGTCAACACGCTTCATATGGACGTCTATGGTGAGTCCTTTACATGGAAACTCTGACACTCTGACAAGTGATACATTCACTCATTTAAGTTTATAAAATACTGATCAGCAATTATGCACTTTTAAGAAACACATACTGTGTAAACATCAGGCTTGAACCTGTAAAACTGGGAACTCTCTCCGACTGTGCATTCAACTGTAACTTCTCAGGTTATTCAACTCAACACAACCCAGCACAACTCAACACAACCCAGTTAATCAGGGAGAAATAGAACAACAGAAACGAGAGGGGGGGGAAAAAGATTAAATGAAAAATATGTTCATGATGGTGAACGAGATGAGAAACACCGACAGCAAGAGCAAACGTTTAGCCTCAGTAGAGAAACTGGGGCAGATTAGGTGAATGCACATTTAAAAACCAGCAAGTAAAAGTGTGTTCGAAGTGAATTTTAAAAGCTTCTACAGTATTTAAGTGAAAAAGATCATATGGCAGCAGAAAGCCACATCACCACGTAGCTGTGGATGTAAGGACAGAGTGAAGACTTTGGTCAGAGGATCTGAGGTGAGTGTTCAGATTGGGACACAGGGTGATGCAACGGCTACTGTATAAAAAACCCTCAGATTGCCAAATGTGCAACAACCCTCCTTTGTGTGTGCCACATTGTGAGGATTATCACGCTGTGTTGGAATGAGCAAAGGGTAAAGAAAGATGATGGAATAATTCTACAGGTTAGCAGCAGGGAATTGACGAAAAAGAGCACAGCTATTATCTGCCATGCTGTCAGCCCTCTGTGGCGTCGATCTGAGACCCCTCCCCCTGCTGTGGCCCATATCTGTCAGTCTTTATTAAGGAAACACAACGTTTTCCCACTCAGGCGGACATATGAGCACGTCTGTGGAGTGACCAGTGATGCAACACTGCTGCTGCTGCTTAGCTGCTAGCTCCCAGACTGTGTGCAGCACAACCCCATCATTGTGCCTAATGTAAGAAGACATCAAAGACTGTTGTTAGTAGAGAAAACGCACTGTGCATCAGCCCTGCTCTCCGGGATCCTGAAGATCTTTGCAGCTTAGTAATGCTTCTCAACAGACTAATGAGGCTCGCAGCTTCAGTTATTACACTTCAAAATACAAAGATCTTCTGGATTGTCCTTAGATTGCTTTTGATTGTCATTTTAAAAAATGCAATAAGGAAATAATGAATAGTAGTAGTAATATTAAGTATGTGGTTTACTGATTATACAATGTGTTGATATGTAGTATCAGTACAACAGAAGGCAGTCACTCGACTGTATTTGAAGATTAGTTGACAGACATTTTGATGACTGATAAGAATATACACTCAGTTTGTTAGGTAGCTAAAACAAATGTAATCTAATACAACAAATCCTCATTTTATGAAGGTTATAATGTTTTGTTTTTGTTTATTCATATCTAGCCGACCTCCCGTGATGTCTACGAGGTGGATAGAATTGTAAAACACAAAAACACTTTTGACTGAACAATAATAATCCTCATGAATGTACAGTATGTGTATTGTATGTGCTGCCCTCTGCAGCTAAAGAAAAGTCATGTAGGGATGAAGCTACAACGCAAAATAAACTACAACAGTAGCTTTTAGAAGATTCTTTGCTCGATGTTAGTAGTTCTCACATTTTGTCACCAAAACTATGAAAGTGTGAGAACGTCTGGGAGGAATAAAACAGATGCGACTCTGGCCCAAGATCCTGTGAAAAACATAAACTCAGACCAGGTGTGTGAGCCACACCTCGGCCCGTATTTTACACATCCAAAGGAAATGTGCTGACTGGGTAGCTTACCCTACACATCTATCACATCATGCTGAGTGTTACCTTTCTCAGCAGTTAAACGCAGCTCCTGATACTTATGATGGTGAGACAATGAAGAGGATGCTACTTCATCACCCCTCTAGCCGTCTTTAATGGTGTGAAGTACATTGTTGTGCAATGTACTTAAGACTGAACTGTTTTTTTTGAGTGACACATTTTGTTCCTAGTGAAACTAATTGACAGTTTTTATGAACTGCAGATAAAACCTGCTCACTTGCTATATATACGCAATGTGACAGATGAAAGGCACTGAAGTGCACTTAAACTGTGATAATATGACTACAATTGTTAAATCAAAGAGGTGTCTCCCTCATTTCCACAGTGATAATGTTGCTGTTTTGAAGACACGTGGCTGAATATTATGATGAAAACATAGCATTCAGTCAGAAACTGTAAAGCTAAGTTTTAGCACTGTATCCTATGGTAAAACTAAGAAATCTGGCCTTTTAGTAATAAATGTTTAACTGAATATTTATCATGCCAGTATCATGATCTATCTACAGTATGCATTGTGCAGTTTAATATTTCCCTTCCTTAAAACTAAAGCAGTCCAAAACAAAACAAAAAGTCCTGCAATAAACCCTACCAGCATGAAGCTTACATGTCCAGGTGTACCTAATAAACTGGCAGTGGGTGTAGTTACAGGCTGTCCTACCATAACACTTGTATTTTATTATAAACACATCCTATCGTGCCGTTTATATTCTCAAGACGTGGGTGAGAGTGCCATCTACTGGGCATGATCTTGTAATGCAATGTTAAAATACATTATATTATGATATTCTCTCTTTACATGAATCAATTCTGATTAATCATTCTGGTGCTCAGACGGATCATCCATTAAACACTTTAAACACTTGTTAAAAATAAATGAATGGATGAGCAATAATTTCTTAAAATTAAATGAGAACAACACTAAAATCTTACTAGTAGGTCCTGTAACAAAAAGAGAGATGATGCTGAATAACATGGGGAAACTTACTCCGTCTTGGTGTTATCATAGACTCAGATCTAAGCTTTAAATCCCACATAAACAAGGTAAAAACATCATTCTTCCATCTTAGAAATATAGCTAAAATCAGACAATTTATAAATCAAAAGGATGCTGAAAAACTAATCCATGCTTTTATCTCAAGCCGACTCGATTACTGTAATGCACTCTTTACCGGCCTCCCAGCAAAACAACGGAGAGACTTCAGCTCATCCAAAACGCTGCAGCGAGGCTGCTGACTAGAACCAAGAGGAGAGACCACATCAGTCCAGTGTTAGCCGCTCTACACTGGCTTCCAGTAACTTTTAGAATTTACTTTAAGGTCCTCCTTCTTGTATACAAAGCCCTAAACGGGCACCAAGTTACACTGCCAACTCTCTAATCAACTATGTGCCCCCAAGAACATTACGATCATCCACTACTGGTTTATTAAATGTTCCCAGAAACATCCAAAAGAAAATCGGGGATGCAGCCGTTATCAATTATGCACCAAAACTATGAAACACTTTACCTGCAGACATTAGGGAGGCAAGCTCTCAGTATCTTCAAAAGTAAGCTAAAAACATATCTCTTTACTTTAGCCTTTTAATAGTGATATTTTATATCTCTTTACTTTAGCCTTTTAATAGTGATATTTTATATCTCTTTACTTTAGCCTTTTAATAGTGATATTTTATATCTCTTTACTTTAGCCTTTTAATAGTGATATTTTATATCGTTACTTTAGCCTTTTAATAGTGATATTTTATATCTCTTTACTTTAGCCTTTTAATAGTGATATTTTATATCTCTTTACTTTAGCCTTTTAATGGTGATATTTTATATCTCTTTACTTTAGCCTTTTAATAGTGATATTTTATATCTCTTTACTTTAGCCTTTTAATAGTGATATTTTATATATTTTTATCTTAGCCTTTTAATGGTGCCACTTTAAACTAATTTAAATGATTTCATAAATGTTTGCCATGCCTGGTTTAACATTGAATGTGTAAAGATAACAGATGATTTTCAGAGTGTGTATTGTTGAAAAGTGTGAGATCAAACAGACTGTTTTACCACGGGGAACAAGAGGAAGTTTCTCTGATAAATGTGTATTGGAGAAAAACTGGCTTTAACCGAAGGGAGTAAACCAGTTGAAGGGCCACAGGGCGCATTGTTGATCTCATGCCTTCAAAATATGGCTCTGACAGTTTAAAACATTTACAAGAATGGTGTGATGAATGTGATTTCCCAGCAGTAGGGTCGTTAAGTACGGCACAGATACGGGAAACTAGGCATGATTTCCATATTTTAATTCTATTTTATCTGCTATTTTTATAATGCTACTTCAGACTAATTTACATCAACACTGATTATTGTACTGTAAATGCTCGTGTCTAATCTTGTACTAATTGTTTTTTATGCAATTCTTGTATGAAAGGTGCTATACAAATAAAGCTTATATTATTTTGGGTTTCTCATTGCTGCTTGGTAGGATTTGTAAACCCTGATAAACCTGAGCGCTGCTAAGGTTTGTTTATGGCTTTCAAGTTGTTACCAGATATTGAGATGTAGGATTTGCTTTTATCAGATTTCAGAGTTGTTACCAAACCACACACACACACACTGATAAGAAATATGCAGTTTTCCCTGAAGTCATGACAAAATAAAAAGGACAATATGCTTATGAGGTTGAGATGAAATTAACTTATTTAGTTCTCTGGCCTGCTTTAGATGTCAAATTGATTGAAGTATTGCATTTCATTTGATGCATTAACTAGCTTTAAATTTCTTCTATAAAACCAGATTTTTGGATTGTATGCAGCCTCACTCTTTCCCTCGTCTGGTCTGTGATCAGTTTCTACTCTCAGTAAGTGATTGTTAGAAGTCACTACTGAGATGTGTTCTCTGCGATGACCAGTGCTGCTCGCAGACCGTCCTTAAATCAAATGTGTATTAAAACACCCTTGTGACTGACAAACCGCAATAATGGTAAAATTATAGCACCCAACATTTCCTTCAGCCATTGAGACTCTTACCAGGACATACTGCCTCTTTGTTGATTTAGTTCACCTTGTAGAAATGAAAGTAGACTGAACTGCATCAAGCTCAGTAGAACTGTGTAAGGAAGACAGAGTAGACACCCTCTGCTGTAAAGTATATCAAGCCTTACCGCTATGATCTCGCCCTCTGGACGTGCTGTAAGGAAACCACATGGGATCAGCTGTACCCAGATGATTACTTAGATTTTATCAAAGATATTATGTACTCTTCCTTGAATTTGCAATGCTGGGAAACAGAAAAGCAAGAAGAAGATAGAGCGATGATCAATGTCCAGAATGTTCTGTTTATTAATAAAGTTTATCTCCCCATTATTCCTCAAGTCATGAAATCATCTGAAATATGATCATCGGGTTGATTCAAGGTTTTCACCGTTGATGATTTGATCTGCTTCTTTCTCCGTTAAGCTTCTGTATTTTTTTGATGATGGACAGACAGTTGGCTAAAAGCCTTTTCCATTACGTGACTTTCCTTGTCATTTGTTATTTTACACACGACCCCCATCCGTCACCGTCATCCACAAAATGGGTTTTTTAAGTGCGGGGTGGAAGCAGCCCATCTCATTGACAACCTTAAGTCAAAGCAACTTCCTTTCAGTTACTTTGTATTTTTAACATCACAAAACAGAAGCTTCATGTCCTTTTCCCAGGAAACATTTATTCGATCAAGAGACAGGATCGTTTCTTTTCCATAAACAGGTCAGTTAAATATTAACAAATTTACAGTCATGAGGAATGTAATAAAAAAAAACAAAAAAAACAATGCTCTCCTTAGAAAACCCCAACCCAGGGACCCCACCCAGGACAATGTCGACCACGGTGGCGCTGGAACAAGAATCAAATCCATTTCCAGCTCAGTTGTTACATTAAGTGCTTCACAGTTCGTCTTTGTCCGATGTTATCTGCAACAGAACAAAATTAAAAGTTATGAAGAAACAGTCAGAAGAGAAACATACTCTGCATCCGTTCTTTACTGTACGTCCTTCAGATGCCACAGCATGGGAAGTGCTCTCACCGTTTCATCATCATCTTCGTCATCCATAACTTCCTCTTTATCTTCAGAGTCGTTCTCTGCTGGCTCTTCTGGCTCCTCCTCCGGCTCTTCTTCAATCTGTAGAATAGTCACATCATGTTTAGCATAACAGCCCCACAATCTTCAGTCCTCTGAGCTGACTTTAAATGATCCGACTGAAACCTGAAGGGGGTAGAGCCGCTTAAAATGTTTACAAAAGACAAAAGAGTAACTTTTCCAATGCAGAAAGAACACGGTTTAAATCAAGTCAGAGCTGAGACCCGTGTTCACTGGCTGTGGAAGAGGAAATGTGACTTCACACATGCACAAAACTTTCAAACGCTGGGATCGACTTGCCTGTTCGTCCAGGGGTACATTCATGCTGAGTCGGAGCATGCGCTCTATCCTTTCCCCATAAGCCTTGGTGTCAGCCAGTTGGTAGCCTGAGCGCAGCGTGGCCGTCTCAAACAGAACCACAGCCAGATCTGAGGCAGTCTGGTCCTCGCCGCCCTCCTGAAGGAATAATAAACAGTTCAGTTTTTTGCTGCCTGTGTGGACATCAGGCGTTAGAGAGACGCAGAATTTGTGTCGGCAACTCTCACTACTCAAAATAGCAATCTGTGCATCTCTAGAAATTGCAATGTCTGACTTACATTGACTCGGTTAAGCATCTGCTTGACAAGGGGATGTTTGGGGTTGATTTCTAATGTTTTCTTCTGACTGGCATAATAGCTGGAGGAAGAGAGAGAAGAGGGGATTTACCATTTAAAGCTTAGTTAAGTTCACATTTTCCAACCGTGATAATGAGCATTAACATTGCTGAAAAGCGCAGGATGTTTACTCACTTAGTGGAAATGTCTTTTCCTGTCTGGTAAGCCTGTGCCTTCATGATCCTCTCCATGTTTCCTGACCAGCCGTACTGACTGGCAACCAAAGCGCAGGGTGAGTTAGTGAGCCTCTGAGAGATGACGGCCTTCTCAATCTGTGGGAAAGACAGCATTGTATTAAATAATGCGACCGATGGAATAGACACATTTTAGTCGCCTCTGTGGCTGGTGTTCATTTCCCCACGTCATGAATATTACAAAAATTATTCTCTACCTTGTCCTTCAGAGCAGTTTCCTTCAGCCAAGTGGTGAGAGGTTCATACTCCTTCTCCAGGGCCTCCCTCTTCTCCTTGGTCTTGTCACTCTCGTCAAATTTGACGCCCTCCTTTGCGACGTTCTGGAAGCGTTTTCCGTCATACTCGGGCAGTGCTTGGATGCAGTACTCATCCACAGGCTCCGTCAGGTAGATCACCTCGTAGCCCTTCTTCAGCAGACTCTCCACGAAGGGAGAAGCCTCAGCCTGCAGATGATCAGTGCCAGGTTATGATTAATTAATATTACCTGAAAGACTTAGTTTATCTGAAGTTATTTTATTTCAGCATACATTGTACGCACCGGTTTACCCTGCCCCTTAACATAACTGAGCATTTTAACTTGACCCAACAATACGAATAAATCCACGCACCTCCTTCCTGCTGGTACCCGCCATGAAGTAGATTTTGTCCTGCTTCTCCTTCATGCGCTCCACGTACTGCTCCAGGCTGGCCACGTCTGTGTCACTGTTGGAGGTCTGGAAGCGCAGCAGCTTGGCCAGACGGGTCCTGTTGGAGTGATCCTCAATGACACCCAGCTTGATGTTGGTTCCAAACTCCTTCCAGAACTTCTCGTTGTAGTGCTCCTCTGCGATCTTCTTGATCATGTCCAAAGACTTACGCACCAGCTTTTTGCGGATAACCTGAACAGGGAGAAGATGAGCATTACACCTTCTGTTACTTTCCCTTTACATTTAGTTTGATATTCCTAACCCTCTATTTTATAACTTTATTTTACTCTCTTCCCGACTTTCGTTTTGAAATGTGCTCATCAATTATCTAATTGCATCTAATTAAAAAAAGGGAAATTAATCATAAAAAAAAAGCCTTCATAGACCAGTCAGTAAAGACCACATACATTATAGAGTAAATGATTCATTAAATGTTAACACTAAAGATACAGATAAGAACTCACCTTGAGCAGTTTGTGCTGCTGCAGAGTCTCTCTCGACACATTCAGTGGAAGGTCATCAGAGTCAACCTAGTCAAATATATTTACATTAACCACAGTGCAGATGCCATCTAAGCAAATACCAAACGGTTCATATAAGCACATGAAGGTGTCTGCATCACAAATCACTCACCACTCCCTTGACGAAGTTCAGGTACTTGGGCATCATGTCGTTGAAGTCGTCCGTGATGAAAACTCTCCTCACAAACAGCTGTGACAGAAGCAGACATTCAGAAACCGAAGCGAGGGAATTCCTGAAGACAACTCTATAAATACATTCCCTTTATTAAAAGGATACAGAATACCGCTTGAGGAAAATACCTTGATGTAGTCGTTCTTCTTGGAGCCATACTCGTCAAACAGGCCGCGTGGGGCTGCAGTAGGCACAAACAGAATGGACCTGAAGGTAACTTCACCCTCAGCTGTGAAGTGGATGTGGGCCAGAGGGTCTTCGGTGTCCTGTTATAAGCGTGAAAGACGGTTTCAATTAATAAAATGTAAAACATGTTGAGCACACAATCAACATGGCTGTTTGACAAAGCGCCTACCTTAGAGAAGGTCTTGTAGAAAGCTTTGTACTCCTCCTCCTCGACCTCCTTAGCTGGTCTCTGCCAGATGGGCTTGATATCATTCATCAGCTCCCAGTCCCACACCGTCTTCTCAACCTACGACACCATTAGACAGTTTCAAAATTGGTCCAAAAGTATTACTTCAACCATCAGACCGAATTATTCAGATATTAAAACTAATGATCAACTTGGGCTAAGGCATAATCAAACATGTTACTGCCCCTTCATATAATATAAAAGAAACATCAGGATATATATATCATAGTTCAAATGTTGTAAGAAATGTGTAAAGTTGCTCTCTTACAGCTGAATAAGAGTTTATTCTTTGTTGGTTATTTTATCATATTTGTATCTATAGTTTATTTTGTCTTTTATGCACTGTAACAAAATTATTTCTTAAAATTACGTTTATTCTAGGGAAAACACTAAATTATTAAAAAGATACATTTAATAGTATAACAATACAAATTTTGTCAATATCGTCCAACCCGAAAATGAACTTCTTACCTTCTTTGTCTTAGGCTTCTCTTTGTCCTCCTCCTCTTCCTCTACCTCGGCCTCTTCTTCAGCAGCCTCTTTCTCTGGTTCCTCTGCTGCTTCAGCATCTTCCTCGATAGGCTCCTCAACTGTCTCAGTCTGGCATGTTGAAGGGAAGAAATTATGTAACGGCCATTTTCTTAGTTTTTGACATTTTGCCAGTTTCATACTATAACTGCTTGGATCAAATCTGAGCCAAAGTGTGGGAGGAGGTGTCTCAAATAATCACCTTGCTGGCCCAAACGTAGATGGGGAAGTTGATGAACTGAGAGTATTTCTTGACAAGGTTCTTGATGGTCTCCAGCTCCAGATAGTCTGAGGCCTCCTCTTTCAGGACCAGTCTGTGGTTAGAGAAAAATGGGGAGGATTTAATTTCAAAGGCAATACAATACTAATTTGAGGGTCGAGTTGCAACAGAAAAACAGCAATCAAGGTCCAACTGAGTAAGTGTTACAGTATTCTAGGACAGAATGAGAGGTGTGAAGAGCAATATGCTAACAGCAGTTGATCATAACGCTGAAGGAAAAATTGCTATAGGTGATTTCAGGATGAATAAAAACTAAATGTAAACCCACGTGACGGTGGATCCTCGGCCCAGTGTGTCCCCACGTGGATCCTCAATGACAGAGAACTGATTAGAGTCAGATTCCCAGATGTGCTGGGTGTCATTGTTGTGTTTGGACGTCACGATGACCTTGTCGGCGATGAGGAAGGCAGAGTAGAAACCCACGCCGAACTGGCCAATCAGCTCTGAAGTGGACTGATCCTCAGACTGCATCTCCGTCATCTGGTTGAGGAACTCGCTGGTGCCAGACTTTGCGATGGTGCCCAAGTTCTTTATTAGATCATCTTTGGTCATTCCAATACCAGTGTCAGTGATGTGGAGCATGTTCTTCTCCTTATCAGACTAAAGACAGATCAATACAGTTAAGTTACAGACAGAACAATAACTATTATTATTACCAATAAAGACAAGAGACATGATCAATGTAAGACTTTCTTGTGCATACTTTGATTTTGATGGTCAGCTCCTCATTGGCAGCCATTGCATTCTCATTGGTCAGAGACAACAAGCGGATCTTATCCAGAGCATCTGAGGCATTGGAAATCAGCTCCCTAAGGAAGATCTGAAACAAACAAAAGATATTTGATCATTAGTTCAGCCTTTCCTGAAAATTGTTACAACACACTGAACAGGCATCGGCCGATGACGATTAGTTGGACTACTAGGATGAGTTTGTTGTACATGGTTTAGAACTATAGCCGTCTCTACACACTCAGTGACCACTTTACTACGTACATCTGTAAAATATAATGCAAGCCAATACAAAAGCTTGGCCATATATTCTACCTTTATAAAAAGATAATAAAGTTCAGTTTTGACCGACACGGTCAGAGAATTCAACTTCCAATTATTATTGAAGGTGGTAGTTTCAGACTTTAATGCGGCGTGGAATGAAAGTGAACATGCAAATGTTCTGCTATCTGGATCTGCGAGATGATAAAGTGAGAGACATTTGCAAAATTATTTTTAGAAAATAGATGCAACAAATAATTTTGAAATTACAAGGTCAGATTCTTTTAAAAATAATAATAAAGTCCTACTTTCCATGTTTTAGCCTTTTTAAGACCTTGGAACGATAGATATGCTCAATAAATTCAACACTTTAAGGATCTGCAGTAACCCTGCATATTGAGGCTCTCAATAGTATGCCTACCCCATGTACCAACATGAGGGGGACAGTAATAAACTTATTGGTGAATTAACACTTCTACCACAGAAATCTTCTTGCAAAACTGTCAATTGTATATCAAGGTGCCTGCTCACCTCCTTGTTCTTGTACAGGGAGTTGATAATCAGCTTCATCATTCTGTTGACTTCAGCCTGAAAGACATGTTTTTCAGACTTTTCTCTGAGTTCCTTGATCTGAGCTGCATTCAATCCATCCAGCTGTATAGCCTCCTCCTCTCTGGGGATAGACAGATGCACAAACACAGGTGAGTTCAGGGACATGCACAATAACAAATCATAGCTGCAAACAGAAAAAAAAAAAAAAAAAAAAAGGCAAATCTGTTTTCCCCTCTAGGGATCAGCATCTAAGTTAAAGCCACAAGAATCCATAGTCTTAATGAGGGATGTGCAGTAATCATTGCAAAGATTGGCCACCACTACAATTCAAGGGTTGACATGAGAGTTTGTGTGCACAAGATTGGTCATGTTGACCTTGTGCTGTTAACTCTAGGTTTAGTCGACCTTTCCTGATGGTAGGGACACAGTTCACTCATCAGGCATATTCTGAAAAGATATTCAAATTGACACCTACCTCTGCACCACCTCGTCATCTGTTCTGGAAGCATCTCTGCTTTTACCAAAGTCCTCTTCTACCATCCCATCGACGTCAAGTTCATCCTCTGCCTTCACAGCAGCTGCCAAAAAACAAAAAGGTGTTGGATTAAAAGCGTTACTTCCTAATTACCGCAGGTGTGTCTGGAGAAATATTCAGCATTTAAATATCATTACAAATTAAACTGTGAGCTCTGCACAGACGTGGTCGAAATCACCAAATAAGTGTAATGTTAAGTAGGGTGTGTTTTTCTTAGCCAGAATATGGTGTAACGTTATACCATAGCAACGGTTTTAATAGGGATGTTAGCTTGCATCAAACAGCTTTAACATAACGTTTGAAGGTGTTTCTACTAGAAACTTATAGAAAAGGCAAGATTAGCGGACATTAACGTTGCTTCCAAGAAATATGTAGAAGCAAAGTTAACCATGCTGTCTAAGTGAAGCCTGATAACTACAAATGTATGAAGTCACGAATGAGCACAAACGCAAGTTAACGCTAGCTTACTGGCTAATGTTAGCTACACATTTTGGGTAATAAAAAAGTGAGACAAAATAGAAAAATATTTCCTCTACTCACCAAAGGCAAAGAGTGCAAAAAGAAGACCTATCGCCCAAACTTGTTTCATTTTGACGTACTGCTTGATTTAACGATGTGTATCTTCAGCTCCTGAAACAAAAGCCGGGAGATAAGTGCACGCAGCACTGCCTTAACAAGAGAGACTGACAAGCTACCTCTCCCACCAAAAGAACCCACTCTATTAAACCCGTGACAACAGACCAATGGCAGCGCCCCACGCACAACCTTCGACCAATCACAGCAGAGTCTCTGGTACATGTTGTCCAATCGGATTCGTCAACATAAGTCAAGACCCGAAAATCGTGGCCAGACACCATTGGCCAAGAATGAATAATCAGCACATCACTTCCTTAAATTTATCTCTCAATATGGGAAAACAAATCTCTATCAGCACGTTAGTTAAACTTTGATTTTTATTATGCAATGTGACATTGAAGCTGGATGACATTGAATTTTGTTTATGGTCTATTGGCACTGACTGTGAAGCGAAACCGTGTCTGCTTCAGTCTATGTTAGTCTAAAATTATGTAATGTTTATCTATGTATGTGTAGCCTATATGGTATAGTATTTAGACTATCTGCATTCCCTTTCATATACACGTGTGAATGCATTGTGTCTTAGATATCCTGCTGTGGAAACACACTCAATGAATGATGAGTACACCTTACCTGCACCACTGATCTCTGTCCACAACGTGTAGCTGTTCAGATAGTGAGTTGAAAATGCAGATGATGGAAAAACACGGTCTAAACAATTTGTGAAAAACTGAGATTGTGTCATACTGGAATCACGAATCGTTTAAGGATAAATAGTGTGTAACATTATCATACAAATGTGCACATTATTATACTGCTTGCTCAGCCTGTCTGGTGGGTTTGTAAATGGTTGTGTGAGCATACTACAGGTGTCCTTTGAGCCGTTATAGTGTAGTTACAGGTATGGGTGTGGTGTGTGAGTAAAAAATCGAATTAATTAATTAATTAATTAAACCTATTTATACTCGAGAGATCATTAAGAGGCATGCCTCTTATAGAATAACATCAAGTCAATTACAAAAACAAACAAAAACAAAACAACAACAACAATAAGATATACTTACTGTTACTATAGAGAAACATAGGCAATACCATTATAAAATAATAAAATTTCACAATTAGGGGAAATTATTTGATGGATAAAGAAGGATAATAAGATGTTAAAAAATACAGATTTTTAAAGGAATTTTGCATTTAGGGGAGATAATTTGATAGATAAATAAAAAATGATTCAAATATAAAACTAAAATATAAAACAGTCACAAATGAAGGTTCAAAAATGTCAAAAAGTGAATTTATTTTAAGGAGTTGCCGTATTTTGTTCTCCATTGTTTAATGCTAGAGAAAGAGAAAACCCTGCAGGTCTGTACTTTACAATAAGTCTTAAAAACAATGCGTTATTTCTCTGGTTATGCATAATTAATACATGTAACTTCTAACATATCGCAGCTGTTTGGTCGTCACTATCAGACTGAACTCCAGACGCACCAGCCTTTGATTCGCTGATGGGCTGGGACGTTACCATACGCGGAAGTGACGTAAATCGCAAACATCCAGCGAGACTTTCGGTATTTACAGAAGAGCTCGTCAACTGTATGTACTTGTCTGAGAGTCCACCGCGACCTACACGCGGGCTGCCATCCCAAAGAAAACAGTTATGGCGCCCTTGTCTTTACCCCTGTCGTCTCTTCTGAAGCAAAAGGATTGTTTGCAGAGGGCGTTCATCTTCTGTAATGTGTTAAAGAGTTTACACCACCGGCCCCTCACATCTCGCTTATGGAAACGGAATTTCGGTGCGGTAGCCCATGGAGTCGGTCAACTACTGTCACTCCAACCCAGAACCGAAAACTACGCAGCATCTGTTTGTAGCAGCTCTTCAGACGGACAGGACATGACAGAGATGATGAGGTCTGTTTACAATGAGACCAAAAGGCAGACTGAAGGTATGGACATTAATAAACCAGCAGCATTCATTCAAGCAGCTACAGCTCTGCAGCAGATACAACACTGCTGTTGTCTTATTACCCTGTTATGACTACTGTTTCCAGCAGACTAATGCACCAAGCAGTTCTACAGACTCACATTTGCAGCTTTTCAAACAATATACTCGTCCTGCACATGCGCAATGCTTACGATAACTACACCATGAATGCTATTTATATATATATATATATATATATATATATATATATATATATATATATATATATATATATATATATACAGAAATATTATATACAAGTACTCAAAATGATACTTTTAAATTTGTTTCCAAAAAAAGTCGAAGTTACTGACATACTATGATTATTTGAATTGTTGTCATGCCTAACATTTGATCTACTTTTGGCTTCCAGTAGTGGTAAAATGCCTGAGAGAATATGTCAATATTTTAATGCTAGAGAAAGAGAACACTATACCAGTATTTTAAAGTTAGCTCTATAATATTGAATGCTTTCCTGGATTATGCATAAATTATGAATGGATCTGATAACCTATCAGCTGTTTAATGGATAGTAGAAAGTCACTGAACATCATAAGTATACGCCATGAATACATATATTTACCAGAAAGTAGTGGTACTGCGAATGAAGTAGCAGAAGTCAGCAGGAATCTAACATGCAGTTAGTCCATATTGGTATGTACTGGCTCCATTCAAACATCGAATAAAAAGCATTTATCCACCACCTTCAAGACAGATGTATATAATATTCCCAAATGGAAGGAAACTGCAGAACAACCTCACGTGTTTCTCTCCTCTTAGATTTGATCCCAGCCATTTTACGCAACGCAGTCAACCCCGACACCATTTTTGCCAACAATGAGATGAGCCTACGAGACACAGAGGTATACGGCTTCGACTATGACTACACGCTGGCGTTCTACTCCAGGAACCTCCACACGCTCATCTTCAACATAGCACGGGACATTCTCATCACAAACCACAGGGTGAGGTTTTTAAACCCCCCAAAACATTTACAGTAGAGATGCTATATACTTTATAATCCGGTTTTTACCTACAGTACATCTAATTGTGTTTTGTTGTGATTGAAAATCATGATTTTTGTTTTAGTATCCAGAGGGTCTGCGAAATTATGAGTACATTCCCAATTTTGCTGTAAGAGGACTTCACTATGATGTGCAGAAGGTGAGAAGGTCTTATCTAATCCAAACTGACAATTATGTATTCTTTACAAGCGTTGTACTGTAGACTCAGTGTTTATTCATGATTGTTTTTGTGGAAACAGGGACTGCTGATGAAGATCGATGCTTTTCACTACATCCAGTTGGGAACTGTATACAGGTATCTGCACTGTGTCACTTCTCACATCAGGGTCATTGGTAATAAATAATACACTGAGAAATGTAGAATTCACACAACACTGTGAGTATAATGTGCTTTTCTCATCAGGCTACAGGTTTAGACAGTTAAAGGCAATCATTCAACACTTCAGACTTCACATCTTACAGCTTCTCTGTGGTTTATCATCACTTTTAGGAGGTTGCACATGTTACAGATGAAGCTTTTGATCTTTTGTGTTTCTTCTACAGGGGTCTTGATCCAGTTCCTGATGAGGAAGTAATTGCCATGTATGAAGGTTGTCATGTACCTCTCGAGATCATGAGCGACTTCTATGGCAAGGTGATCATCATTTCCTCTCTTATCTATGACACGCTAGATGCTACAGAAACATAAACAGAATATAATGATGTTAATCACTGTTCTGCAGAGTTCCCATGGCCAAACCATGAAACAGTTCATGGACATATTCTCCCTGCCTGAGATGACCCTCCTGTCCTGTGTCAATGACTTCTTCATGAGGCACAATATCGACTATGAGCCCGTGCATCTCTACAAGGACGTAAAGGTGAACTTATCTTAGCTATAATCTACCGTCTTTGATCAATATCTTTGGAAACTCGGCAAACAATATTTGCAATAATTTCAGTGGCACTCTCCTTTCCCCAGTTATTGCATCTCCCAGGGGTCAATGCGTGTAAAGACGTTACATCCTTCAACATTTACATAAACGTTAATGTTTACATGTTTGCAGTGGGCTGTGATACTCCAGCCATTCAATTTCATCTTAATTTTAGCTCTGAAAACCGGTGTCTAATTTTAGTCGAGCAAGCCCGCCTCCAGCCATCTGCGTCTGTTCTCTGGTGGCTCTGTTACTTCAGAGGGAGAGGGGGGAGAAACCAGCACTGCGTTCTCCCTTTGGGGGAGCTGTCATGCTGGTCGTGTCTATTCTGTGTGACACTGCAGCGTTTTTTGACAGATCGCTGTCATTAAAAGCCCTCACAAACTCTCAGTTCCTCGAGTGCTTCTCATATCTTTTCAAGGACACCCTGCTTAATCCCTCCCCCCTCCCCCTCCCCTGCCAAACCTGATTTATTATTCAGCATTAACCCTGTTTTTTTGCTTACTTTTCCTTTTTGAATTTTGCGCACATCAAATACTCTTTTCATGTCATGAACTTCTTTTTAATTTGCCCTTAAATGTGCAACTTCGAAAGGGAGAGTCTATTTACTCCTTCACTGTTTCAAAAGCAATTACACTTTTGAAAATGTGGTGGAAACTTTCTCACTCTGTCACCAAAGCAACTAAACTCTATTGTCTGCTTTCTTCATATTTCATTTGTATTCAGAGACACACTTTCTTTGTGCTTCCAAGTCGGCCCTCTATATACAGAGCAAAGTGTCGCTACTGGAGCTGAATGCTAACGCTGTAACATGAAGTCATGACTTCCTGGGTTTTCTTGTTCCTCTTCGCAGGAAGCCATTAGAGATGTTCACGTCAAGGGCATTATGTACCGAGCCGTGGAGGCGGATATTGGTAATGTTCATTGATTTTACGCCATTTTACTTTGTTTGAGCTGAGTTGTTGCCAAGTCAGGAACAATTAATAGAGAAATAATGAGGCTGTGACGTGCGAGTTTAGTCTCTGCAAATGATTTCAGCATCACCCACCCCCACCCTCTCTCTGCTTTCTCTTTTCCCAGGGAAATACATTTGCTATGGTGAGCAAAGCTACGCTGTGCTGAAGAAGCTGTCAGAGCATGGGAAAAAGATGTTCCTCATTACCAACAGCCCATTTGACTTTGTGTAAGTGTGAGCAAAACAGAGCGCGAGTGGTTGTTGCTGTGATTAATTAAAAATGTCTTGTATCGGTGTACTTAGATTTAATTAGTGCCACTCAACTCTTATAGATAGGCAACCGGTGCTTTCATCTGCAAGTGTTTGTAATTCATTGTAAGTGTTTGACTATGAGCCTCTTTTGAAGACAACATGTTTGTCAAAGTACCCTCGTGATGAGCTTTATAGATGTTGCTGACAAAGCGCTTTCTTGACTCTTTCTCAGGGACCGAGGGATGAACTACATAGTCGGGAAGGACTGGCAGGACCTGTTTGATGTTGTGATCGTTCAGGCTGACAAACCAGGTTTCTTCAATGACAGGAGAAAGTAAGTGTGTGTGTTTCCTCTGCGGCTCGTACTATGTCCATGCTGTGCCTCTTTTACCCCACTAGGGGCCTCACTGGGTCAGAAGTTACCAGTAGACCGTGTTCACTACATGTACACAGAATATGCACAACAACATTGGGTAACATTTGTCTTTCTGTATTTTTTCCGCAAGACCTTTCAGACGAGTGACGGACAAAGGTGCTTTGCTGTGGGACAGGATTCACAAGTTGGAAAAAGGGAATATTTACAAACAGGTGCCATTCATGCCAGTTTAACGATGTATTCCTGAATACACCTTTTAAAATACATGGTTGCATTTCTTAACGTGTGTGTTTGATCACTGTAGGGAAACCTTTATGAGTTCCTGAGACTCACCGGCTGGAGAGGATCCAAAGTGCTCTACTTTGGTGATCACATCTACAGTGACTTGGCAGTAAGCAGCATCTCGACACATTTACAACAAAGGGCTCATTATAACTACACAAAACACTGTCTAATGAAAGATTACGATATTATGAACAAAGAGAGGAACCCCGCTTGGACCATGCTCCATTTAAGATAAGTGTTTAAAGGCCTGATGCTGAGTTAATCTTTATATGCAGCAGTCTAAACCTTAACGTTCTGTTAGACGAAGCACATAACGAGACACTGAGCGTATGTTTGAAACGGAACAACGATACTAAAATAACTGGGTTGAGAAACTTTATGCACCACAGTTACTGTACCACTGCATTGGGTTTGGTTGACAGGCATTTTAATGAGTGCCAGTGTGTGTGTGTGTGTATATGTATATATATATATATGCATAGTACATTACATAATACATTTTTGGCATCTCTGGCAGGCAGCTGCTTGTTGAGAAAGATGGAACATGGCACTTGTGCTTAACGCAAGCTTGCAGACGTGTCGGATAGATGGAGATCGAGGAGATCGTTACTGCAGTTGGACACAGAGCGAAGCATCCCTGTGTTGCTATGGAGTTCCAGGGGAGGGAGGGATGGTGCAGTATGTTATTTATTAAAGAATCCAAGTACACAGAAGAAAACATCAGTGCTGTTTGCACTGATCGCCTAATGAGTCTTTACTTGAGCTTTAGGCGCATAACTAGCAACCTATTTGGACAACAAATCTTATTTGTGCAACGTTGTGTATTGGGCCATGAGCATTTTGTCTATTTTGTTTGTGTGTGTTGTTGTATATGATCGTTTCAACATGTAAATGTAAAGTATCTTTGAGTACAATGAAAGGGCTCTATAAATATAATGTCTTATTATTATTATTAATAACAATAATAATAATAATTAATAATAATAAGTACATCTGAGAATGCAACCCTAGGCCTATTGTGATTGTACAGATTAACAGTAGTGTGCGTGCTACATGGCTGGTTTATGACAAGGTTTATGTCATAGTTGTCTCAACAGTTAATCATAAACGTGAGCTGCTGCACTGTATGATGTGTTGTTTATAGCACTCCCTTTCATTAGTTATTGCTGGATTCCTGCATGTAAACACATGACTCGGATACTATCACAAACAGGGTGAATTCCTAAGTGACTGACAATTCTCGTCCTTTGTTTCGCAGGATCTGACGCTAAAACATGGCTGGAGGACGGGCGCCATCATCCCTGAGCTAAGGAAGGAGATCAAGATCATGAACACGGAGCAGTACGTGCACATGATGGCCTGGTTACAGGCACTGACTGGACTTATCGAACAGATGCAGGTCAGGAGACTTTATAAAAACATCTGTCTTTGCCTTTTTGCCTTTATCCCCAAATGTGTGTGCTAAACTTCCGTGCGCTGCTCCCGAACAGGTGCACAGGGATCCAGCATCTCAAGCTCTCGTCAAGGAGTGGATCAGAGAGAGAGAAGCCATGAGGTAACGGAGATCATGAGCAGCTTTGACCATTTATTGAGATCTTGTGGAACTGAGCCAACCTTGATGGTATGAATGTGTTTTCATGGCAGGTCACAGACGAAGGACATCTTCAACGCTCAGTTCGGGAGTCTCTTCCGGACATACCACAACCCCACCTACTTCTCACGCCGACTCTCGCGTTTCGCCGACATCTACATGCCCTCCATCAGCTGCCTGCTCAACTACGACTTCAAGCACACCTTTTTCCCTCGCCGTACTCCCCTGCAGCACGAGTCCCCCTTCTGGCCCGAACACAGTCCTTCTGGTATTAGCGTCTCCTCACAGACCACAGAGTCTGATTAGAGAGAGAGTTCAGAAATACACACTAGGGTCTTCTCCATTGCTGACCTAATTAAAAAAACAAACATGTTTAGAGTTTTGAGATGCATGCCAAATTTTAAGATATGTGAAATTGGTAACAATCACGTTGCTGTTTATTAAGGTTTAAACTAGTTAGTTACGTACTTCCTCTCAAAGGATTCAGGAGGACCAATGGATATAGTGCTTTAAAAAAAAAATAGACACATTACAGAATGAGCAGTTTTACATTTTCATTAACAACACGGACAACATGTAGTGTATTTTTATCAAACAGAATTTAATACGAACGCACTGATTGTTTTAGGTTTGTGTGTGTGGGTGTGTGTGTGATTTGTGTTTATTTGTGTGTCTGAGAGTAAAATGGTATATTTACAGAGTGTAAACAATAGGGGGCAGTCACACATCATGTCTGTCGTGGAGCTCAGTAGTATGACTTGTACACCCGTGTCTAAAGATTACCTCTGCTCTTTCTGTCCTGTGCATCTGTAAAACTACAGGAGACTGTCGGTGTAATGAAAATACTCAGAAGTGACATGTACACGACACACTCTGTTGCCTTTATCTCTTTTACACATTACGGCAATGTGTATATTTTTGTAAACTATGGTAGTCAAGCTTGTTTATTTCCTTTTAAGCTGCACATTTATGTTTAGATCTTTAACAGCCTGTATGTCTCATTTTAGCACGTGCTGAGAAATGTTCATATTTGTCAGGAAGAAATAGCATTGTTGCTATATTTAGCACAAGTGTTGCTATTTTATCTGTTATCATTGAGTTTCATGGCTGTGACACACAGAAAATGTGTGAAATGTTTTCACACGTTCTGGAATGAACGCTGGAGAATTTCATATTTGATATTTGATATTTTATTGACAACCTGCGCAGCTTTGGGGACAGAGCCTTCTCTGTGGAAGCCCCCAGGCTATGGACCTCCCTCCACATAGAGCTATGTTGATCCGTTGATCGTCTTTGTTTGAGCCCTCGCCCTTATATTATTGTAAAGCGACTTTGAGTTCTCGAAAAGTGTTATAAGAATTCAATGTAATATTATTTAACCAGTAGCCACAAGACCTCATGGGTTATTTGTCTGTCTGTGGTAATGAAATGTATTTTTATTTCACTATTTATTAAAAATAAAAATGACTTAATGATCCTTATTTCATGAATTAAGGCAAATGGACTATGGTTGGATAATTGCTATGTAATTAGAAGTAATTAGCAGGTGTGTGTATATTGAATGTGTAATCCATTTGCATGCTGTGCTCTTTTTTTCCTTTTCTATTAACATCAAAGGGAAGAAATATTTCATAATTTGAAAATTAATTTTCTGGACTAATTCATCCCTGCTTAATATCCTTCAACTTTCCAATTACCATTATAGCAGTGGGTTTATTGGGATTAATCCATTTCAAATCGTGTTACGGACCAATTTCCCATATTGCATTTGGGGCTTTTTCCATCAGACAGGTGCACAATCCGAGATCTTTGACAATAAGCAAAGCCGAGTGGTTTATCAGGGATAAAAAAATGATAAGATCAACGACGCTGTGTCCTGCGGATTCACTCTCTGGCCTCACAGTTGTTCCACCAAAGCTGGACTTCATTTAGGCACCATGGACAGCAACAGCACGCCGCTGAGCTCCGGCACACATCCTCCATCCATCCACACCGAGGTGGTGACTGTTACGTCCACCGTCTTCCCTCGGGTGGGCTACAGTATACTTTCTTTCCTCATGTTCATCAACACAGTGTTCACAGTTTTTAACAATAGTCTCGTCATAACCGTGATGCTGAGGAATCCGTCTCTCCTCCAGCCTATGAACGTTTTCATCCTCAGCCTCGCGGTGTCTGACCTCATGATAGGCCTGTGCGGCTCCCTGGTCGTCACCATCACCAACTACCATGGCTCTTTCTTTATCGGCCATGCAGCCTGCGTGTTTCAAGGATTTGCAGTCAATTATTTTGGTAAGTGGAGTTGTGACAGAGCAGTTTGTTTTGTTTGGACTTTTTTGTGAGCAATTTGGTTTTCTCTGTGCCTGGAGGTCTGTCATTGTGAAACACAATAAACACAATTGTAAGGCTAACATATCGATCTTATTCTTTCACTGCACTTAATCACAGAATGTATTGTTGCTTCACAAACATATGTATAATGTTGGCCTCTGCTTGATGCTTTTTGAAAATGTATCTGCTGTTATGAGATCTTGCAAATGCCGTGCTCCTTTCTTGAATAATGTGTCATTCAAACTACACTTAGTAGCTTTTTCCAGAGTTTTCAACAGCATGACACAGTCTTCTCAGAGCCACAATTAGATGTAGTTACATCTCCAGAAGAAGTTAGTAAGTGGACCTTGAGCTAAGTTTATTTTATTGTATTCTTTCCTAGGTCTGGTGTCTCTCTGCACTCTGACCCTGCTTGCCTATGAGCGTTACATCGTGGTGTGTAAGCCGCGAGCTGGTCTAAAGCTGAGCATGCGGAGGAGCATCATTGGGCTGCTTCTTGTCTGGATCTACTGCTTGTTTTGGGCCGTGGCTCCGTTATTGGGCTGGAGCTCCTACGGACCTGAGGGAGTCCAGACGTCCTGCTCTCTGGCCTGGGAGGAGAGATCGTGGAGCAACTACAGCTACCTCATCCTCTACACACTCCTCTGCTTCATTGTGCCTGTCATGGTCATCATCTACTGCTACTCCAAAGTGCTCAAATCCATGAATAAGGTGGGCTCATAATGGCTTTTCTATATATTCATAAACATGTTACACCATTAGAACTAGAGTTAGTTACCATCTACAGACTAAAACAAGCTGTTTGCCTTTAATGGGAGTCAAATTTCCTTTCTACTCGTAGCTGAACCGGAGCGTGGAGCTCCAGGGGGGGCGTTCCAGCCAGAAGGAGAATGATCATGCCATCAGTATGGTCCTGTCCATGATCATAGCTTTTTTTGTTTGCTGGCTTCCCTACACGGCGTTGTCAGTGGTGGTAGTTGTGGATCCAGAGCTCTACATCCCTCCACTGGTCGCCACCATGCCCATGTACTTTGCCAAGACCAGCCCTGTGTATAACCCCATCATCTACTTCCTTTCCAACAAGCAGGTAAGCAGCTACCGTGTGTGTCTGCTGTGGAATTGAGATGCAAAGGCTGAATGCACACAAAGATATGAACCAGAAAAAATAGATTTTGATTTCATGTGAAATTGACGCTCATATATTTCCTGAATGTGTTTTTATGCCCATCAGTTTCGTGAAGCCGCTCTGGAAGTGTTGTCGTGCGGCCGCTACATTCCCCACGCACCCACTACTGTCAGCATCAACATGCGCTCCTTGAACAGTAGGAGCCGGCTGACTTTCTTAAGCACTAACGTCAAGTCGCACAGCAGGGTGTTGCCTCTGTGACCGTCTCCAGCAAAAAAAAAACCCCAGAAGCTGCCATGGTTGTCAGTGTTTATTGGTGCCTCATGAAGGATGCAGACCTGCTCTTCCACAGGCCCATGCTTCTCAGAGAGGTCTTCACTGCAGCCCAGTGAGGTCAAAATCAGCTCAGAGATAGATGGTAGCTGATATTGAGGAGGAAAACCTTATGAAACACAGTAATGCAATCCAATCCTTTCCAAAAAAGTGCTTATTTTGTTCACTTGTTAAGAATATAAAAAGTGATTAGTTGATTCATCTGAAAACTAGTTTGTTTTGGCATTTTATTGAATTGCATTATATGGCAAGGTGTTCCTGTAGTTAATGTCCATCCCAGTATTCAGTAATACGGTTATATTCCTGTGATTTGTTTAGGTCAATAAACAGTTACCTTTTTCATATCGATGTTTGCAGGTGTGTACTGTATGCATGTGAGAAACTAGCCAAAAAGAAAGGAGATTCAGGATATTCATTTTTAACAAGAATACAGGACAGTCAAAGACAGCCAGATTGCAGAGAGAGACTGTGAGGAATTGAAATCTTTGACTCCTGAGTTTTTGTTCATAAATAAAATGACCTTTTTCATGTTGTGTGAAAGAATACTCCTTTCTGAAAGTCAGTTAGTTGTTTCACACTTTTGGGGGATTGGGGAAATGTTTTCTGTGTGGCATTAAATATGGATTTATACGTAGATTGTGCAACCCTTTTTATATTTCAAGGCCTTTTCTGCCTTTTTCTGGATACAAATACTCTGATTTTATGTAAGTTATACACATACTGCACAGCACCTCTCCCCCTGTAACAGTATTACGTAAATAAATTAAATCAATAACCAAGCTCCATCATGTCATCAACACTGGCAGCTCGGACAAATAATGTATGCAAAGTATAAACGGCATACTTTCACTCATAAGCTCCTGTGTGAATACAGGATTTACTCAGCACAAGTATGTATCAGTTGCAGTGAAGCTGCAAAAGCAACATAATATGATCTCTCAGATTGTTCTCTCTGGTCTAATACACACGAACAGCATAATGAATATAAATCAGTTCCGCAATACCCACAAAATCAAAAACATGGGAAGTTTGGATGCACTTGTTAAGCGAGCCTGCGGCACATCTCACCTTGTGCATGCTTTAACAATGTCAGTCAGGCAGGCAGTAAAATACTTTCATTTTTCTTGGCTGGCTTATTCTGCGATCTGTCAATTTCTTATTTATATTATTATTATTATTATTATTATTATTATTATTATTATTATAATAATGGTTATAATTATTTACTGGTTTTAAAGACAGTTGAGAGGGGGATTATACGGTTCAGAAAAGGATGACGTAAAGACTGCGTTGTGTCTTACATGGTACACGCATGAGCTGCCGCTGAGCCACCAGAAGGAAGATTTATATGAATCACTAAATAAAGATGAAGTGAAAGCACGTAAATAAAGAAGGTTTCAACTGTTGAGTTAGTGCTAGCAAGTAGGAGGATTTATTTAATTTACTCTTCAACAGTTGGTGATTTGATGTAAGGGGGATATTAAATTATTTACTTTACTTTATTTCATTGATTTTTTGTTTTTTTATTGATTAATTTGTTTTGTTTCAGGCAATAATTTGATAATATTTATTAAACCAGAATTTCACAATAAAACTTTTCAATAATGTCAGTGGCCTTATTTATCCAAAAGATATCACAAACATATGTCTCATATACTTTATGTCCTCCAGACATGACGCTTAGAATTGATTCTAACCCTCGAACATCTTGTTTCTACGTCTCAGAGTCCTTTGGGGGATTTTGCAAAGTAATACATTTGCAAACATGTCTAAAGTCCAGTTCTCGCTTTGTCATAATGAGTTATTGAGTGCAGATTGATTAGTTATTTAAATAACTGCACATACAGTAGTTTAGTGGCGTCTGAGTGTAATTGGTAAATATGCTTTAGTTGTGTGGGTGATTTAGTTGTGCTGCTTATTTTGTCCTGTTCCCTCCCACTTGTTTGGCATTCTTGATGTAAATACTGTAAATGGGGACCTAACTACTCTTTTGTCTCATCATTTCTATTTTAGCGAGTTCTTCATTATGTCATCTCAGTTTATAGCGTCCTAAAAATAAGTACAGTACAGTTATTTGTTTAGCGCCAACACATTGGATAAAGGGCTTTGTGTTCCACCACAGTTTCTTTTCCAGAACTTCCCGTTTTTATCTACGTGATTTTGACAGACATTTGATCAGTTTAATATGTAGGATGGTCAGGAGGAAAATGTATTGTGTGGATCTAATCCCAGATTTGGCACAGTCCATAAAGTTGCACATTTGAAGCAAAGAGCATTTCACACTTTATCTCCAAACAGGATTACACAATGCGATGCTATAATCCAGCCGCATGGCTCCCTTTATTTCCTGAGCCAATTCAAGAACTCCCAAGTCATCCATCTGGCATGCTTAATGCAAGGCTTTTAACCTTTGTGTGAGGTACTGTATTAAATGAAATGGACAGCTGTTCACTTCACACACATACTATATTCAGATCCAATTAACTTTATCCAGTGCCACACCATCATCAATATTACATTTCTGTCTCGAGCCCCTGGTTAGCTTCAGTACATCAGGATTTAGACAATAGTGACGTAAATACTTTTCAATTAACAACCATCCTTTTTTCCAGTCGTCTACGCCGTGAACACACAGCACAGTCTTTAATGAATGCGAACAGTGAGGACTCCCAGGTGACCCGCTGCTGCAGTGGAGTGATAATGAAAAGGGAGGATACTTATCCAAGCTACAGATTCACCCATTAATATTATTCACTCAGTGTAGTGCTTGCCAACAAGCAAAGCAGGCTTACTGCGGCGTAGAGAGAATGAAGATGCACAACTTAACATGTTGACTGTTTAAACCTGGAGATGAGAGGCGAGCTTACACCTGCATGGGACCGTGGGAACATCACCGTTTGGGAGGAATACTCTGACATCGCCTTTGTAGTGGCAAACAGCTTGATCCTGTTCATCACTTCTGCCGTGGGGATTGCAGCAAATCTTTTTGTCATACTGGCAGTTTATCACCAGAAATCACTGCAGAATGTGAATAATGCACTGGTGGTGAATCTAGCTGTCATAGACTTTCTGAGGTGTGTAATTGACTGCCCCATTCTCTTAACCATCGTCATAAACGCGTATCAAAGACGACACATAGACGGGTTCATCTGTGATACACAGGTGGCCTCTTTCTCTTTCAGCTGCTGCATCCAACTGTTGACACTGGCCTGTATAAGTGCAGAGAGGTACCAGGCCATTGCCCGACCCTTCACAACTAGTCAAAGACGAAGACGGATTATGGTACTGATTCCTCTCACATGGACCTTGGCTATTCTGGTGGCTGTTTTTTGCGTGATATTGGTCAAGGACTCACCCATGCATGCAAGATGCAATGGATTATTGAGAGAAGCAGCATCGTCCTATGACACATTTGGAATTTACATGTTGGTCCCACTTTGGGCAGCTTGCTTTAGTGTTATCATTGGATTCTACGCTCGCATATTTATCCTTGTGAGATCACACAATCGCAAAATATTTGACAAAGGTTCTTTGCCTGTTTCAAAGAAAGAAAATACAGAAGATGTGCAAAAGAAAGAAGAAACCACAGCAGTGGGAAAAGGACACGGAAAATCTGAACAAAACGAGACCCCGAGCGAAGGTGTTGCGCAGGGGAAACTAGTGATACAAGCCCAACACAATGCCTCTAAGAAAGATTCTACAGCTGCTCTACTGGCCTCAACAAAAGCTCCACAAACAGAACGACCTCGCCCTCCTGCAATGCAGGTTGCAGTGCAGACTGAGGGGAAACCTTTTAAAACAGAGCAGCCCAATCCCCGTGGCACGGAATTGGAAGCAAAACCATCAAATGGAGATGCTTCTGCTGGTGTTAAGAGATCAACCACAAAGCCGCAGAAGGTGTCAAACAATTTCGACACAGAAAAGCAGCCCAAAGAGAGAGTGAACATTGACAAAGTGCCCTCTGAAATGAAAGAAAGCAGACACCACGTTCACTCGTCTGCACAGTTAGAAAATCCCGAATCTGCTTCTGTTTTGCTGATTGAACTAAAACAAGCTAAGAGCAGCGATGGAGGAGAACCACCGACTGTTTCTACGGTAGATCAAGCGTCTTCATTCCCTCCCGTCTCGAGTAATGTCCCTGAAACAGAAGCTATGAAACAAAATGTGGAGGTGGAAGGTGCTGTATGCATGATGCCTTCCAAATTAAGTAAAGAGAGAGCTAGCAAAAAGAAGGAAAGTAAAATGGCGAAGCGTGCTGGCTACATCATTTTAACTTTCCTCTTATTCTGGCTGCCATTGATCACAACTATCCTGATGAATTTTGTTTTACACAGAAACAACGATACACAGGTGAGTACTTGTGTGGTAAGGATGGAACTTCTGTAACTGGCATTTTGTATTGTGTAGTAGGGCCTCTCAACGACCCGTCAACTCACTTTAAGCCCCAAAAATGTCATTAAACCAGATTGTTATACGTTGTTTTTAAATGCTAACGTGTTAATTTGAGTATCAAATGCTTTTACAATAACTTGTATGTTCAAGGGTAATAGGGGATCAAAATAAAGTATGTGATTTGTATTTATATGTATATATATATATATTAATATATATACATGTATATAGTATACACAGTACTTGTATAAGAATGTGCTGCTTACAATTCAAATAAATGATATCATATAAACATCAAATACATTTTCTGAACCCAAGGTTTAAAAGCCATTACACAAAGTCTTATCTACTGTTCTGTAACACTTTTGAATTTTCTATGATTTCTTTCAGATGACAATCATTCAGAACGTGGAGATTCTGTCGGTCTCTGTCGCCTGCATCACATCACTGAGTGACCCGATAATATACGCTGTAGTGAACCCTCAGTTTCGGACGGAGTTTTACAGACTCAAAAACAATTTTGTGTCCGTATTCAATAAGAAATGATAATATTTCCACTTCTATCTACTTTTGAGTGGCACTGCTCCAAATGACCATGTTCAATATTCACTATGTAACTGAATAATACAACACTTTGTCTAGTCATTGATCAAATATTAACTGAATTAAACCCAAGACGTCAAAGTGTGAATTTTCATTTCATGGTTATATAATTATATATGCCGCTGTGTTATCTTAGATTTTATGCAGTCTGACTTCGCAGCAGTTACTTAACACTGCAGAGCAGAGCAGCTGCATGCTGCGAGATACAGCCTGGACCTACGCAATCAGCTCAGCAGGGGGGGCACTGCGGAGTCCTCTGTCAAACAATCACTGAGGCCTGCTTGTCTGTCTCCAGAGACCCAGCAGGCAGGACCCACCACTGGGCCAGTCAGGTCCTCACATGTCCTCCAGCAGCACCTAATTATTATCCCATCCTCTTATTAGTGATGCTCTTTGAGTAATCAGGCCAAATGTAATGAAAGCCACCTAATTGTTCAGCTATAAAACAAAACAAAAGACATGGGTCATTTAATGGATGTTTCTGTAGCGCTACAGTATTTATTCTATCCACTGCACCAAATGCACAATGTGTGATTCTTTGTCCCTTTTTCCTCACCCCTTATTTGTGTACTCCATGACAAGCTTTTCATTTCATTAAAAGTGTTGCAGAATTTACATCATAACATACCAGGCTCATTGTGTTTCCTTCCATCGATCTCATTTTTACTGACAAACCTCCAACAAGAAGACATACTTTTAATAAAACAGAACTCTGCAATGACAGCATGCAAATCCTTAATTCAACCAGTTAACAGACAGAAATAGTATGGCAACAACTGTCAACTAAATCTAGAAATAAGAGAAGCCAACTTCAAACGCAGTTGATAAAGTTCTAACTGAGATATTTACAATATGAAAAATGTACAAAATGGTCTTTTAACACAGTGAAAGTCTCGCTTATTTTAATGAATATTATAATTTAAGAGCAACTCAATGGAATTGATGTTCAATACTCTTTCATTTGGTTTATGTCCACATTAGGGTTAGTCTTAGTTAAGTGTTGTGGAGAACATTCACTTATATCTCTACCTTGTGACCTAACTAATACCGTATGTACCCTGTATAGTTCTCAATATCAATTGTTAATTAATGACAGTGGCTTTCACATAGATCCATATCAGAGTGTCAAATATGTAAGTTAACACAGATTTAGTCATTTTGACTTTCACTTGCACATTTCACAAACATGACATGATGCGTAGTATATTTCAGTCATCAAGCGATGACATCAACCAGTTAACGAGTCAGTTAATGAATATTCACACACAGTTATCCATTCCAGTGGATGCATGTTTTCTGAATTTACAACAGTGAGGGGACTATTAGAAAGCAGTTAGTTGAGGGATTTCAAAACAATCTATTTAACCGGGTGTTGAGTGAAGTGAATGTTCCTTATGTGTAAGTAGACTGATTTAATATTCACAAAGATGGCCCTCAGTTAATGAATATGTGTGCTTTGTCATCAGAGGCCATCAAGACCTTTTAACATCTGCCTTTTCCTCCTTTGAATCAGAAGACAACAATTACAACCACATTACATATTAAAAAATAAAGTTTTTTCTCTGTATTTTTAGGCAACAACGATAACCACGCAATCCCAACACCTCCTTAATCTGCTGTGCTTAATGGAGCAAGATCTGCTGGTTCGCTTATATATCCAAGGCAGCCGTCCACATCATTGTAATACCATGCAGAGTTTGACATCAGATGAGATCACTACTTCAAAAACCCAGATTTCTGCTAATTTTATAATCCCTCTAGATTATGGCAGGTTGATGCTCGGTGGTCCCTCTCCTCAGCATCTGGTGCTTCTTGAGACCAGTTAGCTGATCAGATAAGCATGACATCTACAAGGCAGATACTCGGACAATGTTGCTCTGAGAGTATGCGGTGGTGGTGGTGGAGCCGTGCCCGTCCGATGTCGTCACCACCGGTGCAGAAAGGCTGACCATGGAAGGAGTGATGTAAGGTTTGTCACATTTCAAGGTCCCATCGAGTTTGGCATTCAGGCTGGAGCGGCTGTAAAAGAAACACAGGATGAAAGCAGGTGATAGGCTTGACCTTTTGAATGTATTATTACACAAAGCCTGTATTACACAGAGTCCTTTATTCTCATACTGTACAGTATAAATGCTGCGATTCAGAAATGTACCGAGCGAATATAAAAAGGAGCTTTGGCTCATGTTGCTCATTAACCATTATCTCAGTTGTCAGTGCGGACTTCTGCTTTTGTTAGAGTCTAAAGAGGATATATTATAGGAGCACTGTGCATATGAAAGGTTGAGAATGAAAATACTGAACATATTATAAACAACTCTTTTTATATTTGGTACATCTTGTACATACACATGTAACAATCTACCCGGCAAATGTGCTTTTTTGGATACATGTGAACCCATTCAGTTTCTCATTTATTGCTTCTGTAGTTCTTTATTCTCATACTGTACAGTAGAAAAGCCTCGATTCCGATATATCCGCGTTCTTTATACCAATTGAATATAAAAAGGAGCTTTGGCTCATGTTGCTCATTAACTATTATCTCAGTTGTCAGTGGGGACTTCTGCTTTTGTCAGAGTCTAAAGAGAATATTCTATAGGAGGACTGTGCATGTCGTTGAGAATGACTATACTGAACATATTATATACAACTCTTTGGTACATCTCGTACAAAAGCATGTAAAAATCTACCAGGGAAATGTGTTTTTTGGATACATGTGAACACATTTAATTATGCATTTACTGTTTGTGTACAGTATATATAACATATTAAATCATAACATGTAATGGAAGGCAAAATAATTCTCACCTATGATTAATGGGTGTCCATTCATCCAGTTTATTAAATAACAAGTTGTCTCAAAAGTGAGAGTTTTTGTTTTGAGATATCCATATCTGAGGATTCTGCTGCGCCCCAATACAATAGAGGTGAACTGAATTTCATTAGTGCAGCTTACTGCATCACATTCACCAGCAACATCAGATACAGTGTCCTAGTTGCAGTGGATAATCCACAGAACAAGCTGTTACAGTTTTCACACAGAGAAGGGACTATTTCTTCTGGTAGAAAGTAGTTCCACTGAAAATTTAAGACCACGACATACGATCACATCATCATTTCTGTCACATGGATGTTGTATTTGTACTATGTTGTTTATCCTGTACACACGACATCTATTGCACGTCTGTCCGTCCTGGGAGAGGGATCCCTCCTCAGCTGCTCTCCCTGAGGTTTCTTACATTGTTCCCCTTTAATTATGGGGTTTCTTTTGGGAAGTTTTTCCTTGTTCAGTGCGAGGGTCTAAGGACAGAAGGGTGTCGTAACCTGTGCAGTCTGTAAAGCACACTGAGACAAATGTGTCATTTGTGATATTGGGCTATATAAATATGAAATGAAATTTGAAAACTGCAATGGCTGTGGATTATTCAGAGTAACAGGAACACTGTTTCTCGAGGGACATGTTGCTGTTGTCTTTCTTTGAGCACCACAAACACAATTCCATTCACTTTAAATGTATTGGGTTGTAAGCAGGACATTTCAGAGACAGACTTTTAGCTTGGGCAAGTAAACATAATAAAAGGCTTTTCATAACGTGGGTGAACGTTCCCCTTAAGACGAAAGTAACTCTCGTTTATAAACTTCTGAAACCCAACGTGTCCGAAAATGACACCTGCTTTGAGTTTACATGTTTCTGTCTCATACAAACCATGCATCACCGAAACTTAAACCTTTCATTAAAAAAACAAAAACGGCCTTGTTTGAAGATTCATGACTGAATCCACAAAGGAGCCACATGGAGATGCCTGATTCTCCCTGGACAGGGACAGTATGTTCTTTTTGAACTTATATTAGATACTTGTCTATATATCTGTGTAAATGAATCCATCATTTCATTTCCCAGCATGGAATCAATGAAGTGCATCTTGTCTTATAATACAGGATCCGCTGTTTGAATGCATGTGTGTGTTTTTGGTGTGAGTGAGTCGGGAGAGACTGAGATGTAGAGACATACAAAGGAGACTACCTGTTGGCCACTGGCCTCTCTCGAATCTGTATGGTGCTGAGCTCCTGGTTGTTTGTGCTGGGCAGGCTGAAGCTGCTCTTCTTCCTGTGGCGTCGAGAGCAGCACGAGCTGAGGCCGTGCGGAGACGAGGACAGCGAGGACGCGCAGGACCCCGTTTTGTTCATCACAGAGATCTCCATGCAGTTGGCCTGAAACGTCTGCTCGTCCACAAACTCATGATTCTGCAGAGGGAGATGGTGGAAAATTAGGATTCAATGTTGCTCATGAATCACTCTATTACATCAATGATCGGCTCTGCCAAATAATGAGTAAAGATGTTTCACGGTAAAGACTAAACAGACTGAACAGAATTCACAGCAAAATTGTTTAATAATTTGAAAATGAATCATCAAGGGAATAGAAATATATTGGCACAGATGTCCATATTAAGTGCCATCTGTGAAAACATTCACAACTGTTATCCCTGTGACAAATGAGAATGACTTGAAGGTCAGGCTCCAAATGTGTTTCAGGCTCAGCCAGCAGGTGGCAGAGCGACACCACGCAGGATCTGATGCCATGTTCTGAATCATGCCATACATCCATACCTTCCCTCTGTCACTCCTGCTATCTATAATGCACACCATGAGAGGCCTAATGTAAACATGTGCGCTGCCATTCAAATGCCAAGAAGCCTTTTCGGACGAGCTGCAAGCCTTTCACTGGGGACGAGGATCGTCTACAGTATGAGGAGGGAACACTGATTTACTGCCTGTCCATGGGTTTAGAGCTGCAAGTGTAAAACTCATGTCACAGCGAAACATTAAAGACGCTCTTACATCTCTAAATTATAGATAGAGCAAAATGAAGTACGCTTGTTTGTTTCAAAGGAATAATGTTACTAGCTGGTGCAGGCATGTTTTTTCAGCATGTTGCTGGTGAGGGGGACTCAACATTTCCCAGCCCCACTTACAGCTTTGATTACTGCGTGTTGCAACACAGTTTGTGCATGGATGAAATAACTCACTTTTTGTTCTATCTGCGAACACACAGTGACAGGATCGCACTACCAACGATACAGCACAGACAGGAGTGATGCAATTTTACATAAAATAAATATTTATTTTACAGTGAGCTATTTTAAAGCGTCTAAAATCTGGTACCAAGATAGTAAGAACGATAGATGAGTGAGTGTATGTTTTTCAGTGGACAGAAAAAAATAGATTTTTACCGTGGTCTTCTCCAGGCAGTGCAGCAGGTGATTATGTTGGCTCTCAAAAGGAGGGCTGCGGGCCTTTGCCACCAGGGCTTTTCCTGCCTCCTTGGAGGCCTTTGAACACACAAAGTAAAAAAAAACAACAGTGTCGATGAGCAGGTTCAGACTGCATAGAAACAGAGTCTCAGGCAACAGCTCGGTGATGTAGTGGAGAGTACACAAAGCATTGAGGGTTGAAATGCTGATCTGTAGCGCGGCAGCCAATCTACTGAGAACCTGGTGAACCTGCTGAGAACATGTTTCACTGATAGAATTGGTTTTGCCATTCTTTCACTGATTTGGTGAGAAGGACCAGAAAAGTCAAATTAGAGCTCATTTCAGTGCAACAGCAGTGGCACACCTAGACACAGATCCAACAGATTGCACCAAACACATCACAGAATCTGGACCACAACAACACCACACACGTTGATGAAGCTCTGCACGGCTCTGGGATGGAAGGTATGTTGTGTTAGTTTGCAATACAACCTGGATGCTCTAGAAATAACACACAGAACACACAGCAGATCAAAAACAGAGTTTAGAGGAGATGCAGGCCGAGCAGACAACCTCCATAGGCGACCCACTGTTCAGTAAGCCTTTGGTTCCCTCCTTCCCCTCCAAACCCTGTTGGACAGACATGCAGAGCTTGTTCATGAGTCAGTGTGACTGTAATGGTTGTGTCTCCGCCAGAAGGCAAGTGTGCCTGCCTGGCCCTCCTGCTGTATGGATAGAGAGAGAGCGTTGAGGAAGCATGTCAATGCTGCAGCTGAGAGGTGTGATGTAAGAGACGATCACACTGAAGCACTGGAATGACAGCAGCATGAGACGCCCCCCCCTCCCCCTCCCCCTCCCATGTGTGTGGTGGCATGGCCCCCGAGCAGAGCTGCATGCAAGCGTCAGCGAGGCCCCGGTCAGTCAAGCCGCTGCTTGGTCCCGTTACCTCCTCCAGTGAGTTGATCTGCCCATTTTGTTTGTAGCGCATATAGACATTAGTGCCTCGAATCTTCGCAGCACGGATTCTAGCAAGCCGAGATTTCTGTTTGAACAAACAGACCTCTGTTTTAGCCTCTGACGGTTTCTCTGTCACACTAATTGATGCTGTCTCCCTCCGGCAGCCACAGTATTTAGTAGGGAGAGGCCATGCTTAACTCTACGATTAGGAAATTCTGCCTTAGCAAACACTTTGAGGAAGAAATGCACATATTGCTATTGAAAAGCTGCTGACACTATACTCTGAAGATCATTTGTTCAGTCACTGTCATTCCCTCTCTTATTCTTATTCTTATTCTTATTCTTATTCTTTCTCCCCCTGAAATATACTCAAGGAAGTTGAGCCCACCCAATACACAGAGACACAATAAAAGATTAATATTCTGGAAGATAGTGTTTGCCCTGTCATTCTGTTACTTGCGGATAAGACAGGGACAGAGGAAAGAGGCAGATAGAAGCAAAAATAAAGACAGATAGAGAGAAAAAGGAAGACAGAGGGAGGGAGGGGGGGGAGTCAGTACCCTCTGGGCTCGTCGCTTCTCTGACCGCTGGCTTTGGTGGTAGATACGGCTGAAGTTTGACACTATGACAGGGACAGGCAGGGCGATGACCAGCACCCCACTCAGAGAGCATATGGACCCAAACACCTTCCCCACGATTGTTTTTGGCACCATGTCACCATACCTGAAACACAGAAAACAGACAACAGTGAGCACACTGGGTAGAAAAACAAGAACAAAAATGATTTCCTTTGAAAGAATCCGCCCCGGAGGCTTGTTTCATCACGTTAAGTCGCTGTGTGTTTAATGTTATTTTTAATAGTCTTGAAATAGTCACAGTGACCTTGGATTATTTCACATCTTCAAATACTATGTCACACATTTGAAGTAGGTGAGGAATAAATAGGACATTTCTGAAGTCTCTTTTTCCTGGCCTACTTTCTATATGCCATCGTGATGTTCCTCTTTTAAAACCGAGTTTCATATATAATTACACACCTGCTGGTACCGGCTAATGTTCTCACATCATGACCAAATGCGCTACACATCCCCTGTGACCTCTGTTAGCCAAACAGCTTGTGAAAGACACGGGCAGTCGTATCACATCAAGTAAAAGCAAAAGGGAACAGTGTGATGTCGAACCCTAGAGAAATGTGTGTGTGGGCCTCAGCCACTAGTTTGTTTTATTCTTCTTCCCACATCGAAAATGGACCTGAATACTAAATGCAGATATGCAGTAAAAGCACATTAAAACAATTCTTGTTCAAGATAAAGCCAAATGTTCTTTGGAAACAGGTGCACGACACTGATCTGATCCAAGCACACGCATGCAACTTTTCAACATCTTACAAATGTTGAACAGGCTACATTCAGCATGAACAGATTAATGGTTGTACATATGTCAGGTGGGACTGAATCGGCCCCATTAAAGAGATTAATGTACCTGTCTCCTATCAGGCAGTGGGAACTGTCTGTGCTCAAATCAAACTGTCTTCATGATTTCACTTTCTTTACATTTGCCGACATGTCCAGTGCTACTTACTAGAGGTGGCAATTACAAATCACTTCGCTGTCTTAAATTGTTTTGTTCAATTAATTTCCAAGATTCTTAGTGACTAATTAAATAGTTTGCTCACTTTTTTTCTGAGCTAAGCATTACCATCTAAATTGTAGCGTGTACATTAGTATTTCAACAAATCACTATTCATACCGACGTGGCTGATTCTATTCATTAGTAATAATCCGCTTTTTGCTGGTTGAAACTGGTACTCTCAGTACAGTACAAAGCTAAACCATGCAGACACTGTGAGGTTAATGGTTCAGCAGCCGACTAATGGAGACATGGGAGTTATCGCATCAGGATTCTTTCTGTGGCTTTGTGGTCTTTTATGAAGCTTTTGATGAGGACATAACATACAAAAGCAGGGAGAGGAGCTCCACTGCTAAAAGCTACCTACTCGTATGAAAATGGTGATCCAGGAAAGTCGGTTCAGGTTTCTGCGTTTAAGATTTGTTAGTACATTTCGTAACACCTGGATCAATTACTAGCTATCAAGAGTAAAAATGTGGCCACGGTGATTATCATTCAACATCATGAAATAACTAGGGAACAACTCTGATTCTTTTCAAAGCACGAATCTGCAAATTATACCCACAAATCATTTGAACATAACCTGCATGCTCATGAATAGCCCTCTGCAGACACTTTAGGCCACTGGCAGCACTGGGACTAGAAAAAGAGAGCAAATGAATGATTCAGAGTATGTATGTTTTACTTGTCTTCTAAACGTCCCTCTATGTGTTGCAGCAGAGGACTAGCAATCCACAGGATTGCAGGTGGGTTAGATGAATGATTGAGACCCTTAATGCGCAAATGACCTGAGAAGACCATTACCTCCAGAGAGTAAGATGAATGCAGGTAGGAAAGGAAAGGACATCAGCATTGCTCAGTGGCTGTGACAGCCGCGCGTCTCTCAAGTGAGGCAAGGTAATGTGAATGTATCGCTACACGGGAGGTTGACTATTTCATAAATGAAGTTGTCTAATGTCCACGGCCGTCTGCTTGAATCATTAGCCTCAGGTTTCCATCACGTTGGGCTCAACAGCCTGGGCTTTTACAGAGCTTGGGCGGGAAGATGTAAAAGTGGACATTTTAATATCACGCTTGATGTGACTTCATGTACAACAGTTTGCTTTCAAGTTGAGTAATCTCACACAGATGTCATTAGTTTTACAGTTCATTACAGGTCAAGTCATTTCCCTATGTAATCACTGATAGAGCTTAACAGCAGGTGTCAATTATACATACATACATGTACTGTTAAAAGCTTATTAAGAAATCCACATAAAAAATGCAGGAAAGCTTTCTCTCGCACAAATGTGACTGCTTACTTGTGTTTTATTCCAATGGGAGGAGTGGCAAGATGCTGCTGGATGCAATACAATATATCGCAGTCCTTTCTATTTAAAGCAAAGCATAGTAGTGAGCAGGTGAAAAAAGGAAGGAGCAAGCACACTCTGGAGAGAAACACTAACAGTGATGGATTGTTCATAAGGGGGAAGCTGAGATACACAAAGCTCTGCCTCCAGGATGATGGCAGAGCTAGGAATTAGCAGCAACGAGAGATTAAAGTAATGTTCCTGCTTTGTTCTTGTTGTCTCTGACTACAAGGTACCCACGTTTGCTACCCAGAGCTGACATGGGTGAGACACGAAGATGGATGGCCAGATCCTTATCTACCCTGCAGAGGAGGAAGAGGAGTGTCGGAATGACTGAGTATCAATTCCCCAGTTCCACCCACCTGAAACCATACTGTGCTCGCACTCGCACCGGTCTTAAAAACAGCGCATTCTGTAGAATTGTCCTACAGTGAAATGACAGCATTGCAGATGAATCCCAGCGCAGCGAGAGAGAGAGTGAAACTGGGGGTTCGCCTCAGACGGTGTGGTAGAAATGTCACACTGAAAGGAATATTTGAATTCCAGAAGCGGAGGATGAATGTCCCCACCCAGCTCGGATAATAGACCAATCAAACATTCATGAGTCCCTATATCAACCTACGTGGCAGAGTTTGTGCGTTTGACCTTAAAAGTGGTGTGGTATTTCATCAGGGGTGCTCTGAGACAGATTTCTGAACATGACTTCATCGCCTCACAGCGAGCACCGACACCCATAAGCATGGACACGGCTGGACACAGGGGAACACACACACACAAGCAGTCACGCGGAAATACACTTGTTTGTTTGTGTGTGCGTGTGTGCGCGCGCACGCGTGTGTGTGTGTGTATGTGTGTGTGTGTGTGTGTGTGTGTGTGTGTGTGTGTGTGAAAAGGCCTTTAATTTGACATCTAGTTAAACCAATCCCCCTTCCTAAAAAAGCAATCTTGTTCCTTGATTGTCTTCCAGAACCCTGTGTCTGAAATCTGACTGCCATCTGGTTAGTGGGAAGAGAGAAAAGGAAAAAAAAACAGGATATCTGGATGACTTTACAGACACGTCATTTGTTTATTTCTCTTCTCAGAGACAGCGCAGCTCCTTTTTTTCTAAAATCAAACAAAAAAGAAATGAAATCTTTTCAGGTTAAATGAGACTAAATTGTAAAAATCTGACCTGCTCTGATCATTTGCACTTCTGCGTCTGCTGCACAGAAACCAGCCTATCAAAGAGTTTGGGTGGTTGGCAGGAGGAAGACATCACTTACATAAAAACCCTCTTCAGTGAGCACAGGCTTTCGTTTCTGATGTTATCACAGAGGTCTAAAGTAAGTCCCGCTGTCCCACCAACTCACATGGCAGTTGAGATCACAGCCTAGAGCTTAGCTGTGCTGACAATTAGGATCCAAGAAGGATTGTGGCAGATCTTTTCGCTGAGAGGGCTTTGTCACCAGCGTTAAAATCCAATCATCCACTGGCACCTCTGTCATGCTACCTCTAGCTTCCACTTCCTGGGTTTAACTGTGAAACTAACTTGTCTCTTGCAGAAGTGACTGTAGTAAAGTGCAATAATAAAAGCAAAGGGAATGGACTCACAGCGTCCGATTCTACTGATGTAAGCAATGACGGTCAAAGTGTTGGAATGAAAAGAAAGCCTGCGATAAAGACGTTGGAGCTACTGTGGTCCCATTCTATTAAATACGTCATGGTAAAGACATTGAATCCCATCAAACTGCACTTTGATCTACTCCACTTTGATTTTTCAATGAGAAGCAAAGGAATGAAACTAATTTGATTAATACATTAAGCATTTTGAATCATCAGCTGATTAGAATCAGGATGAATTAAGCACACTGCTCTATCACATGCATCATCTACAGCCACTGTTTCATGATAATAATAATTGCTGAGGGGCCTGCCATCTGATAATCTGAATTGCAATCTCACCTTCTTCCATGAGATTGGTTTGAATTCACATCTAACGTTGCATTTGTTTCTTATTATCTGCAAGCAAGGGAAATGGCCCTGAGGCCCATTCACTGGACTCACTGGCATATGTCGAGTCAAAGTGAAGTTAATATGAAAGATGATAAAAGATCAACTTTATTGTGGAAAAATGTCAAGGTCAACCCCTTTTAGTCTGACATGACATTAGCAGTTTTTATCATTTCAAAAAAGATAAGAAAGGTACATTTCAAACAGGCTCTCTGCATCGAGTGTCATCAGCATGTCTTTGATAATTCGGTGAATGCATGATTTTCTGTTTGACCTTCACCATCCATCCCTTCGCACACCCAGCTCCTTATCAGTGCTTCCTGAGGTAATTCACTCGCTCAGTTTCACAGTTCAATGGTTTCTGCAGCACAGACAAGCCCTCCAAACCTGTGAGACCTAAACCTGCCAATTACTGTACCAATCAAAAGTTGATAATGACAGAGAGAGGCATTAAAACAGTGCGGGGACAATGCGAGGAGTGGCAAGGTCGGGAAGTATTGGATATCCTTTAAGGGGTGACATATCCTGGGGTGTGATGTGAAATGTAAAGCTACAGCAGAGGATCGTAGAGTGTCAGAGTGGACACAACATTAAAATGTTATCTGAGGCTCTGACAGAGAAGTGATGAAGCCTTACACTGACCAACTGAGAAAGGATAGATTTTTTATCAAGAGTCAAGACAAGAAGCAAATGGAGCAAGGCTCCATGACAATACGGTTCTCCGTTCCTTCTCCACGAGGCTGAAAGATCCCAATATAATAATAATCCTCCTTGCTGACAGTTAAATAATAGATGCATCAAGAAGAATGTCATTTTCTTCATGTACTCCAACACACTCATACAACTATGAATTCAGAAAATGGATCGTGCTGCCTGCATGTCACAGAGGCATACTAACATGAGTGACAAGAAAATATACATTTTCTGGGGTGTATTTGCGAAGACCGCAAGATTTATGGTGTACTGCAGGAGAAGTCTTGAGGGTTGATATGTCATATTAAGAGCTCTCATAAAACATTTAGTGTAAAAACAAGAAAGGAAAGGCTGTATGATCGTTGCTTTCTGTGCCAATAGGCATCATGAATCTGACCACAGAGTAAGAAAGAGAAATGCAGCAAACAAAGATTGCTGCAACAAGGATAAGTGATGCTAAACCAATAAAGGAAAAACTCTCTGGTGTACCATAAATCTACATTATTAATGAAGCAAATGTAAATCTGTTTTGTGTTTTGGTCAGCATGTTGAAATATTAAGCACACTCTGTATGTATCTATCTCCACCATGAACAGATTGTAAAATAAAATCTGTGTAATGCCAGAGAGAACGGCAGCATCCCGGTGGCTATCACCCTGCAGGAATCTTTCAATGCAGCGGCACAGCTGCACTCTGTTCCACTGCAATGCAATCCTTGGGGAAGATACAGCACAAGGTTTCAAGAATCAGAAGTACAATAAATGAACATGATCTCCAACATGATCCCTAAACACCACGTATCATTCCTGAGGTTCTGCACTGCATCTCTGGCTGCGGCCCGGGAGCACAACATCCAAAATGCTGCCTCTCTTGGTTTGGGACACCAAAGACTGATGGGATTAAGAGTGTGTGGGCTGATAGGGCTCTGCTCTGATGCTATCCCTCAGATATACATCATTATAGCGGGGGGGAATCCCACAGGCGCTGGGATTAGCCTGCTAGATTTTCACTGCAGGTGATAAGGGAAAGAAAGAGAGGCTGGCAGAACTACACAACATAATGGGGAGATGGGTAAGCAGAGATAGGAGGGAGCCAGAGGACCGCACTGCCTGGTGTTGTACATGTGGTAGGAAAAACAGAACACTCGAGTATGAGTAACTACGAACAATAGCTACGGGGAAGGACAGTTTTGAGATAGGTGAACAGCGCCGACTCTGTGGGCAAAAATGCACAGACTACATTGCTCCGACTGGATGTTGAAATGCAGTAAAAATGAAGTGCCGAGCAGATGTGAGAGATTGTTTTATATGCTTTCCACAATCCAGTTGAGAACCAGTCTCTGCAGAGTTGTGAAAGGCGCTGGGTAGAGCTGAAGGTTAGCATGTGAAGTTCAAGGAAACAGCCATAGCACGCATGGCTGCATGCCAGTCTGTGTTAATGCATTGTAAACGAAGACACAGTGTCAACGTGGCTTTGATCTTCCATCTGAAGGATCACCGCTGACTTTCGAGAACTACACAAAACCAATAAACGCCAGTGAAATTCCTCTTTTTAACCATGCAGACACAGATAAACCATATAGAATAATCCCCCACGTATAGATCTGGCAAAGGCACCTCATCTCTCTCGCTCACATATCAAACATGTATTCCCTCAGCCCTCCAAATCCCAGCTTAACCCTCACCCGACGAAACCAGGCGGCTAGTTATCACCGCAGCTTTGACATTAGCATGCACGCCCTCTTTCATTTGGGAGATCTTCTTAAGAGTCAGGGATGATAAAAAGCTTTCCTCTACAGCGCTTCCATTTCTGACTTTGACTCACCCTTCCTCTGCCTGGACCTGCCTCTAACTATGAGATGGAGATGAAACGCTTCATTCTCTTTCTTTTTCTCCTCCTTTTCTATTATCATGCAGCGGTGGCACAGCCCTGCTTGACATTTTTCTTTTCTTCAGCTCTTCTCCAGTCTCTCAGTCTACACCTGCTGACACTTAAGAAACAACTGCTGTCCTATGCAAAAAAGCAGCTATATTCCCCAGCTATTAAGTGCCAAGTCACCTCTACTTCAGCACCTCGTCGTTATGATTACAACCGAGTCCTTGTGGCAGTTTCTTTTAATTACAAGATAAATGGCTGTTCTGTATTAATAGAAGTTTTACGAGGGTTAAGTATCCACATATACCCATAAAATAGCATGCTATGCCGCAAACAGCAAATGCAAGAGTTATAATTTGTGTGTTTCATGCGGAGGTCTGGAAGAGGCAAATGTTCAATCAGTCAGGACAAAAAGTGACTCAAACATTGCTCACAGTCCAATTTGTCATTCCTAGTTTAGATTAGCCATTCTCCTTACATTAGAAAGCCAGGGGCTAAAAATACATTCCCTCAACGTCTGTATAATAATTTAGATAATGCAATAACACTGCTTCATGGCTGAATGGGGAGGGCAAAGGAACATGAAAGAGGGATTGAAAGCACCAAGGGGCGCCAGAGCTATGGATTATGAGAGAAAGTGATAATAAAATGAAATCTTCAGACACTCAAGCGATTATGCTAATGATCTCATTACGTATTCATCATAGGCTAATCAGCAGAGAGCGGTGGCATTTTCTTGAACACAGAAAGCTCTGATGAAGCAGGCGGGGAATTACCTCACCTCTGGTGTGTGAAAGCCCGAGGTGGGATTAAAGGTGAAAACACTGAAATTTAGATGACCAATTAAGAACAAATTAAAGTAGTAATTGCAGTAGTAGCATTAGTAATACCAGTGGTAATAGTATTTTTTTTTTTTTTGTATTCTGCAATGTGAAATTCTTCCTTCACAACGGATCAAACTGGCCTCTTACTGTTGCGTATTGTACATAAAGATCCATGCAAATAGTCAACTAGTATTGACCAGATGAGATCTCAATGTGACCCCTGTGACCTTTATTGTGTGGTCAGGTGATAGAGAAGAAGAAAAATGTGAAAGGTCTCGCAGATTAGTGCCTCTGTGTTGGAAGGGAGAACTGGTCCAGCAGCCTCATTACACTGACAGCAGATTAGTGCTCCGCGGCGCCAGAGCAGACGGTGAAAGATTAACTTTGATGTGCGATTCCACACAGAGCAGCCGCTGGATATCAGCTCCCTCCACCAAATGGCCCCTTTACTCTGAGTTTGCAGCATGTGCATTCATGACTTACAGTATCTAAAAAATCTACTTTTTTAACAGCAGAGAGAGAGAGGGCTCAGAGAGTTTGTGCTTTTGGTAATATTAAACATACCGTGAAGAAACATTTACATGGTGTTTAGTTTAAATATGCAACTTTTAGCCATTTAAAGCTGTATTTACTGATTATTTTCAGTATTGATTAATCTATTGAGTGTTTAAAAACAAAATGTAATTAAAGGGGCACCAACTTTGCAGAGGATGATTAGTTTTCCTTGGCCTTAGAAGTACTCAGTTACTCACAACAGACGTATTATGTCTTCTGAGGCTCTGGAGGAGCTTTGTCTAAAAATAACCCCTGATCCTGGTGTCATCAGGGTTATCTGTGTTCGGGTCTTAAAATGTAAAAGATAAAAGTCTTAGCTACAAACTAGAAGTGTGGATTTCAGGGAGGGGTTCGATGAAAGAATACAGTTTGAATACAGTTTACTGTCCGCCGTTTCAATTTGAACAATTCTTTATTTGAAGTCATATCACACATACCCAAACGTTATGGTAATACAATAATGAATCACACATTAATCTAACCTTTAATCTGGTAACTGTTTAAACTATTAGAAAAATAATTGAAAATGCCCATCACCAGCGCTGAAGTCTGAAGCCTTGACCAACAGTTAAAAACCAAAAAGGTTATTTAATTGCCAATTATAGAAGACAAAGTAAAGCAGCACTTCCTCACATTTGAGAAGATGGAAGCTGTTAATGTTTTGATGTCAAAAGTACTGAGCAACCTCCAAGAAAGAAAAGAAACAAGTAAGTTGACGTCATATAGGGATTGTTTGGTCAAACTATTATTTCTAACATCAAAAATTAACTTCCATGATTGAGTGATGATTCTGCAGTCTCTTCGCACGTCAATGTTGGTATAAAAGCTTCAAAAGACATAAGGCAGGCATATAGGAGAAAGGAGAGGAGAAAGTCTCAGGATAATACATGTTCGGGGGGGGAAGGATCGATTTTCCTCACGCTCAACAACATCAAACTTCTAGATTCTGTTTGAGCTGCAACTTTAAATAGTCTATATCAGCTTTTTACGCCGGACAGCTGCAGCCCCTCATCTCCAAGTTTGCCTTCTGTACATGCCAAACTACGCTCTCGTGCAGGATAGTAAATGCATCATATGGGATACTGTAAGTACACACCGAACTCCACACAAACGTGGCCTCGTATGCTGTTTGTCATACCAGTGAAAGAAGCATTTTAAATTCCTCAGAGTGTCTTTGAAACAAACATGAAGGTGCAAATTCCAGCCGTTTAAAATAAAACCAGCTGCAAGTTCAAAGGAACACTTCAAAATCTCACAGTGAAGCTGAGGGGAATAGCGGAGGTTGGGATGAGACAGAAAGAGTGGTGAAGCGTAAAAAATGTACTGAGCGCTCTCTCAGAGAGTGTGGACAGCAGCCAGGCTGGCGACAGCAGCACGCCCAGATAACAGCGAGTACCGGGAACCAGCAAGAACCTGTGGGGAAGTATTGGGAAGAGCTGCATCTCTTCTAACAGCTGCTGACTGGCCCCTGGGGCAGAGTATAGAGCTGCTGTGCTAGCTGCAGCCACCGTCTCCCCACCTGCATCACGCTACTTCATGCGCATGGGGACATCATTACTTTTTCCATTTCACTCCATGAGACTTCTCCTGTCAAATCAAAAAATGACACGAAAAATAATAACTCAGCGCCGTGGGCTGAACAACAACAACAACACGACTAAAAGGTCATTTTGCAGATGAAACTTGGTCTTGCATCCACACAATCTATCAGTCATCAACGTGTTATAGCTAAGTTTGCTTTCACAGCAGGGAGGGCTGGAGCCTGAATTAAACTCACCCCAGCGGGATAAAATATGTGTAGTTAATGACACAACTCCCATTATTTATAACTTCAGTATCTTCGTCACTGCAGAGGACAGGCCTCCTGATGAATAATGATGTTAACACTCTGTAGACACAGCTTTGGCTCCACCGCAGACAGCACATTCGAATGTACCGTTAACAATCGTGACTGAATGAAGGTTATTCATTTTAATCACACTACAGCACGCCCTCCCTCCCACTATCCCAGGGGGTTGCTATATTTAAGCACTTTTTCATTTCTTCTCCTTTTTTTGGTCTTGGCTGATGGCAAGGCAATTGCTTTGTGGGACGTCTGCCCTTGAAGAATCAGACAACAGAAGGAGATATTTTTACATACTGTAGATGTGGAGTGAGAACAAGCTGTATCAAATTCTACGCGTTCCTCTTTGACTGCTTACTGTTAAGAAATCAAATCACAGACGCTTGCTTTCTAGCTTTTATTTATATTTTTGTTGTATGATTCCCCGCCAAAACAGAAGTGATGTTGGTTTTGTACCTGTACTCTAAGATTAGCAGTCTGTCCTGGGGGAGAGAGAAAGAGTTGGAACGTTTGTCTCCCATCACTCCCATTCATTCGCCCGCTTTCTAATTGGACTTCTCCATCTGTTGAGGCCTACAAATTGTCTTCTGGGGATGCTACAGCTAAAACATCCTATCAAACACACAAATACTTCAGGGACAGTGTTCTTGGAGCGCTGCCATACCAGGCAATGAAAGAGTAGTCTGTGTATATATGTGTGTGCCTGTGCGATGTATAATCAGAGGTCCAGCAGCATACACCCTGGAGATAAGTAGATAATACAGTATACGCTGATCCCTGATTTGAAGCTGGCAGGATTGGCTGCTTGGAAAATTAATCTACCATGCAGCAGATAGGTCGGTAGTGAGTGACATACTTTAATAAGAATTATTTTACAAGATGACAATGGTGATATGTTCCCGAAATACAGTATCAGTGGTATCGACTGTATGTCACATGCACATCTGATGAGTCTTTCTCCCCTGCACTCCCAAAAGACGAGATTTTTAAATTCGTTTTTTTTGGATCTTTTTGGATTCTTTTCCAATTCTTACTTGGAATCGTTAATGATATGGGAAATTGTTTTCCTCACACTTGTCACTCTTTACATCCCATTGACTGGGAGTTGAATACTCGGGAGCGAGCAGTGGGACGTGTGACAGTGTATTTGTGGTGATGATTACAGACCATTAACTTTGATGGATGCCATTTCATAGAAAAGACGATGGGAGTTGGAACGGCAGCAACGCACCTTGTTTTCTGTCACCAACATGTGTACACAAAAGTGTGGAGGAGAACCTGGAGGTGTAAACTGTAGCAAAGGCCATGCAAAATATATTTTTCCATCAGAATGAGACCACATCACCTTAGAAGGTAATGTTATATCATGTTAGAGAGGCTGATGCTGGATCTGTCTCCCATGATGCTCAGGCATGATTCCCCTGTGTCCTCCAGAGGACAGCAAGGACCCAAGGATCAAACATCACCACATATGCTAAAATCATTTACATCAGGGAATGTACATAGTGAGCGTTTCCATGCAGGAGAGAGCAAGTCGGCATGTGCAAGTAAATGACACTTAGCTGGACCTGAAATTGACTGCAGTGTCCGGCTTTATTAATATTAACTCTCTGTGCTGCTTTCTTCTTTGCTCAACTCACTTGCTGTGTGATTAGTCAAAACGAGACGTCTGTGGTCGTTATATAAAGAAAAGGCAAAGCATGCCAGAAATCTGATTTATAAGCTCCTCCACAGGGATTTACGGACAATTGGCTAAGGGGAAAGTACAAATAATAATCAACTGTTTACGGTTTTCCACTAATACCTTGAAAAAGACGTGAAAATCCCCACATGGAAATGCAATCCTTAAGCAGTTGAGATACTTCTGTGTAGGACGCCTGCAGAGAGACACACAGGCAGAAAATCCTTTAGGTGGGAGCAGAACCCACACTTCAATAATACCTAGGCGAACATATCAATATACAGTAACTAGAGTCTATCCCATTCTAAAGAAGGCTTTTAAATTGTTGCAATTTTTAAGTCAATGAAATCCAACCATTACAATACATCAGACGGCATTAACAGGAAACGATTAGGACTTTTCATTTCAATGCTTCAATATGGTTACCTGGTGTTACCTTGTTAGTTGGTAGCCTAACTTACCCCCTGGAGTGTGTATTACTGTGTCATTGTCATTGTTCCAAGTTAAAGTTCATTCAAAAGTTTGCTTAAACAAAATGTACTTTAAAAAAATCTAAATAAGCTTTCAGATTTGTATTATTATTATTGATGCGTTCATGTTTAATGTGAGCCCAATTCTAACTATTTTATATACTGCATGGTACGCATTTACATTTACATTTGTCATTTAGCAGACGCTCTTATCCAGAGCGACTTACAGTGAACTAACTACAAGGACAATCCCCCCCGGAGCAACTCAGGGTTAAGTGCCTTGCTCGGGGGCACAATGACGACCGCATCATATGCTATTTGTTGCTAAAGTGTTTTGTATGTAAGTCTACATTTCCAAAGTAAATACGGCTGTAAAAGTGTTGCGAAGTAAAAAGTCAAATATGTCCTTCTGAAATGAAGTGCAGTCAAAGCAGCATAAAATAGAAATACTCAAATAGAGTCCCAAGCACCTCACCGCCACTGTAACACCTCCTGGAAGCTAAAACAGAATGACAGCAAACTGTCCTGAACTGAGCATAATTCACTGACAAGATATATTTGAGCTGGGATGTAAAAATGAGCTGTGATAGCACAATCAAAGGTGAAAGTCATCCAGTGCAGGTACAGCAAGAAGAAGCAGGTCTTACCATTTTTAGACTTGTCGGCAAGTTACCTTGACAGACTGTAGTTACTACTGACAGTAGTCAACACCAGCAGCTCTGAGAGGCTGCACTTAGGCACATTAGTGCTTTGAGCTGAACGTAAATGTCAGTATTCTGACATGGTCACAATGACAATGTTATCATGCCATCTTAGTTTAGTGTCTTATCATGCAAACATCTGCTAATTAGCTATAGATACAAACTACACATGTGGCTGGTGGGGACGTAGGAACGCAGGTATTTGGTCATAAACCATAGAATTGGACAATGGATATTTCGACCTTGTTAAGACACTAGATTAAACATTAATGCATCACCAACGTTATTAAAGCTCATCCATAAATGTTTGCATCAATTTTCTAGGCAAGCCATCCAAACTGTTTCAGGGACATTTTACTTAAAACTGCAAAATGCCAACTTCCTGGTGGCGTTAGAGGGAAAATCAGAGGATCACCGAAGCAGCAGACTTCTTCCTCTGGGTGCTTTGGATATCTGTACAAAATGTTATGGATATCCATCGTATAGTTGTGGAGATATTTCAGCCTGGAGCATTAGGGGTGGACCAACCAGCTGAGCAGCAGCAAACATTGCCATTCATAGAACCATGCCGCTAGTATGGCTTAAAAAAAACAACCTTCTGTCTTTTTAAGCAGAAACCTGGAAAAAAACGATAGTTTATCACCGTGGGGCAGTAAATTATGCTGAGATACACACAAAAGACAGACACTGATATGTGATGCCTTCCACCTGCCATGTGACTGCTCTGAATTTACAGGTGGAGAGCACAATAAAAGCATCATTTCCCTTTGTGAAGATTTAATGCTCCTTCACCATTGTGCCCGTGGCAGTAAAGCGTTGATTTATCAGTGTGATAATTCTTTAAGACCGTAGTTTGTTGTAATTCAATTGCATCATATTGTTGTGATTGACATTTTGACTACTCATATAACAAGAACCAACGGCTAAAAATAATTCTTTATAATGTACAGGCTTTATTGTGGCCAACACCAATAAACAGTAGCCTATTGTAGTAACTGTAATAAAAGCAACTGATTATAGATAGCAAAATAGTTATAAAACTTATCTTTACAAAATCTATTCCTCCTGCATTAGATCAGCCGAAACGACCAGCTTCAAGTTGTCTGAATGTCCGAACTTGACGTTCAATAATAGCATTATAAGATCGCCTCTTAATATGTCATAAATCATCCGTACCGCATGGAGACAGTTAAAGAAGAAGAAGATATTCAGACATCGATACGCCTGTACATGAGAAATTAGTTTGGGGTGAAAGAAGAAAATAGCCCCGGAGCACATGCCCTGTTTAGTTTCTGTTTGACCAAATGGCCTACATTAGGTGATATATTTAGCTATTTATAGAAGCTAGGGCAGGCAGGAAACAGCTGCCATGCATCAGGGTGACAGGCTGACATCCCTCATCTCAGCAGGACCTCCATGCCAGGCAGACAGGAGGAAGCTCTTTATACCTAAACTGAAATGGGACATAGCCTCTTATCATTCATATTGCATACAGAAACTAATAATCTATGGAGCCTGTGGCAAAGACTCAACAATGAAACTGGGTTTACAGTTGCAAGTATTGGCAGCTTGATTTCAAGCTTTACAGAGATCTGTATTCTGCTTTTACAGCAAACTGTGAGTTTCATTCAAGAGGGATCAGTATTGATCACAGGGAACTTTTATTGAGGTATCTTGGTGCTGTAAACTGGCACGAGATGCCTCAGCTCCGACAGAAACTGAGACGGTTCATCTACAGGGAAACAAGGCTTTAAGCTAGGCTTAATCAATATTCATGACTTTGCTGCGAAGCTGCTCACGTTCACGTATTATGAACGGGCTGTAAACCAAATTTCAATTAATGTGTTTGCATCAAAGTTTCCCGGCTCTCTCTGAAACTGATGACAAGCTGCCTCGTGTTTGTCTTTGGTACAAGAAAGTTTATATTGATTGCAACGCTCTCACAGGATACAAGACAGTGACTTGTGTTAAAAGTAGACACTATCATTCAGTGAAAGTGTGAAATAAATGTATTCTACACAGCATTTAAGTGCAGGAACTCTAAAACTAAGGTAACTGTCAAGGTAATGGATTTCTTTCATTTCACCCAGCTCATGTTTTGCTGAGAGGCTTTAAAAAAAACGACATAACTTTTTTAAAGCCTTATTTTGCTTTATCCTATCACTCTTCAGATGAGCAGAAGTTACATCACTTTGAATTCTTTTTTGTTCACACAGCGGACTGATGATTGCTGTTAGCTTTAATCTCTGACTCTCTTCTGATCACAGATGTTGGCTTGTTTGGCTGAGGGGCGTTTCTGATGAAGAGACAAATGTCACGGGGAGGGATACTCACAGTCTGGCATTACGGGAGCTGGCACTGTTTCAAGATATTGTGTTTGCTATGCTGTCCCATGCGCCAGAGAGAGAAGAAATCGGTGCAAAGTGCAATTCACCCCTCCCACACTCCTCACAGTGACGGGAGGGACTATCATCACCTTCCCCATAACTTTTTGTTCCCACATCTGTGCTGCAGAGATGGATTTCGAGGTCAGGAAGGGGGCAGAGGCCGTGTTAGGTTTGGGAAATGCAGCATAATGAATGCTTGTTCAGTGTTTACCATAGTGACAGTGGCATCTAAAAATAAAAAGAACAACTGTTTCTCCCTCAACCAGCAGTCATTACATGCCACTTCATGGAGTAGTTCAGACAGGCGTAGCGGACTTTACAAATGTTGCAGCTCTCTGTTCTTTGTATGCCCATTAGCTTAGTGCCTTGCATTTGTTTGACGCTACAATTTATTATAGTGATTTCTGTCCCCACTAAGAGAACGTGACCGTGTGGGAATTATTCATACCAATTCATTCCTCTGTTGTTTTAAAACCATGTTGAGTTGCTAATGAGTTTTCTGACCTTACAGTGCGACCCTTACCATGACAATTTAAATAAGTGAGTCATAACGGCTACAGTATGTCTTTCCAAGGAAACTTTTAGGAGCTGGACTCAAACTTATTAAAAAAAAAGGGTTCCTGCAGTGAAAATGTTTTATTGAAAGTGAGGACCGACTTAAATGATATTAAGATAATTTCAGATTAAGAGGGCGATAACTCAATAAGCTTCTGCTTAAAGTAATAGTTCAACACTTTGGGAAATACGGAAAAATGCATTGCTTGCACATTCCCTTTAGAACGAAGCATTTTCTCATCATTTGTCTGTGTCTTCCAAATCTGTTGCAAATAACTATAGAACATAAATCAGTTTTATAATTTGTAACCAAAAGTCTGCTTAAGGTTTGTTTAGATTTAGGGAAACATTGTGGTTTGGGACAAAACAATTACTTCTTTAAGGTTAGGAAACACTCGTGGTCGTGGTTAAAAGAATGTAGCTTAGCATAAAGACTTTAAGAAGGGAAACAGCTAACCTGGCTAGCAGCACCTCTTCCACTAACTAACATGTTATATAGTTTGTTAATCTGTACAATAACTGCACGCAGTGACCGCAGGACTCCAGGAAGCAAAACACACTATTAATAATAGAAACAATAGAGATACATGTTTAGAAAGAAGAACTCTACTATAGCGTGGAAAATATCTTTTTGACGTGATAATTGCGTGGATCTAATGCTAAACACGGCGTTATACATCTCAACAAAGTGATGAGGAGGCATTATGTGTCTGCATACCAATCTCCATGACCAGACCAGCCATTTTCATCTGTATGTAAATGCTCAGTATGTAAATAAGCCATGCCGCACCAGAGGAGAAGATCGCTGTTGGGCTTGGGTTTATCATTTGCACACCATTTGATCCACAGATCTCATTGCGTACACTTTACATCCGATATCTCTTACGACATATCAGCTTTGATGATAGGACACCAGTCACATAATAGGCAATATTTTTCCCATTTTATTCATTCTCTCAAGCTGGGTCAGGGTTCGGGCTGTTAGATTGGATGGAAGTGGAGCCAGGCAGAACAAATACTTTCTAACAACAATGAAATCAAGGTGATGTGTTTTCTCACATACCTCCTTATTTCCTAATGCAGTGATGCTGCATTCACTCGGAGTAACTTTAATCTTGTTCTGGGAAATTCCATTAATCTTTGGCGTTGCTTGCAATACAAAGGGGGGAAATAAAAATGCTGAGCAGTGGAAAAAACACTGATGCCATATTTTATGTCCTCACACTACGTTACCCAGGCCCGAGTGCAGAACATGCTAGTCTATTTGCCTGCTTAATGCAGCACATTCAAAGTGAATTAATGAAAAAACCCCCACATGGAATGAGCGTTATTGGCGCTGCCTCGAAGACGGGTTGTCAAAGAAATCGAATCAAATGGAGGGACAGCCATTTTGTCCTTGCCATATAGATTATTTATCAATCTGACCATCCGCAGTGACGCATGCCTGCTTTTAGAGTCAGTTCACATACACAGTATCCTCACATCAACCTACCAGCTGGACATAATCTGTTTTTCAGTTCAGGGTTGACTGACCACAAATACATTTTCTCTTTGCCATTGTATTATTCAATAAAAATAAATATATATATACTATCATTAAAATGTAATTTAAGGTGCACATGAAAGTCTTTGAAGTTTCTACCTATTAAAGTACATAAATATGATGTAATAAATCTGTAATTTATGAATGCCTATAAAATGTTAATCAATCATTCAACTCACACCTCCATAACACCCTTTTAAATCTCTAGCTGCCAGTGAGAAACCGTTTCAGTGTGATGAAAACAAAGAGAATAAAGGAAACGCAGAGGCTTGCATATTTTCAATTTAGCAGAAAAAAGAGCATCATTGTTTTTTTTCCACAGATTCTGTCTTTCACAATGATCTTAATTTCCTCTGAAGAAGGCTGCCTGTTCCCGCCCCTCGTTCTCACTCCTCCAGTTCCAAGTCATTTGCATGGGTAGACAGGAGTTTGCACATAACACATTTCAGTGCCAGGTTCCCCTCATTAAGTCACCTGTCACTTCAGCACCATTATACCAGCCTCATATTAGCATCACCTCTCTTTCCCAATAAAGCACCTGGAGAGGCACTATAAGCCTACAGGCTAATGGCAGCCTACACATCTCACATCAGCCACTTCTGTTTTACACAGTAATTCATCACATAATGGATTGCTGATTTTCATAATGTGCATAACATACACAATGCCAAGTGTTGTAATGTATTCTACTGAACACACAAATGACACCCATTGCAGTACATAATCAAACACACCAAATGTTCTCGCTGACTGAAAAAAACAGAGTGAAAATCCTCTGCATTGGCAGCGAGGGGCACGGTAACTTATCCAACCGCATTAATACTACATCACCAAGAATGCATTTGTTATCTCAACAGTACAGATGCAGTAAAAGGCCCTCCAGATTGTTCCTGTACATTTCAATTATGTTTGACATGTATTAAAAGGTTTGGACTTCAAATAGCTTTGCTCTGCATCGCATCGAAGCATGGAGTTAATGCTTTGCATTGTAGCCTCTGATTGCGATGGGGTTGAGGTGTCAAAACTGGCAAGCATGATAATGGTTACACTTCTGGTGGTTTATGGGCCCAACAGTGACCCCCGTGTCTGTTAACCTTGCCTCCTCTGTCTTGTAAATCCTACCTTGAGAGGTTTATAGGGCTCACTTGTCAAGCCTTTCCCAGTCGTATCTGGTGGGTGGAGCTGTAGCACGGACAAACGACATGGTGATAAATTCTGCAACTACAATGCACATCCGTTTGTTGCACCGTGGGACAATGCACATCCGTAATTAGAATGATCAGCATTAGTCAGAGGGGGGCGGCAGAAAGAAGGATGTTGAAACGAAGATTAGAAAGAAAAAGAGTGTGTTTGAAAACGAATTGTGTCGGTTATCAGGCCCTTTATGTCTATCAAAGGTAATGTCTGTTTGTGTCCAGAGGATCGCGCGTGCCTCTGTGCCACACTAAACTCTGTCCTCCCCACTCCTCTTCCCTTGTGGGTTGCGCTTGACTTCCATCGTTTTCACAGCTGCTCTCAACAGTGCACTCCATTACACCTTAAATCACTTAAAAGATCTGAAGCGCCAAAAAGTCCCTCTGCAGCTAATTCACCCTGACGGTGTGGATCATCTAGAGAAAACAAGAGCAAGAAAACACTGCAACATCTGATTCCAGCCTAATAAAGTGGAATGCTATCTTTATATCGGAATCTATCGCTGCCTTAAATGGACAATATTAAATCAAGTCGTAAAATTATACGATCAGACTTAAGTGCAGGTTTCAAAGATATTTCAAATCACAATACCACAGATTCAAATCTCATATTTTACACCCAGTTAGTCAAGATCTTGGCAGGAGCTTTCTGACAGAGGCAGATTCCTCTCTGTTAGGTATCCGAAAGCAGCCACAGAGATTAGGCTCAATAAATAAGGAGGGATAAGTGGGTCTTGTCCTGTGTTTGGTGGCACAGAGCAGTAGACACACAGAGGCGTGACACGCAGCTGCACAGTGCTATTGATTCTCCGCTAGTCTCAAGGCACCCTTCCCTTTCATTCAGGCTGCCTGCCAAGTGCCTCTGAACAGGAGCCCCTGCTCTCCCAATGTCTGCACGTCTGCTTAAGCACAATCAATGGGCCATCAGCGGGGAGAGAATGCACGCCACTGTCTTTACTTCCACAGGGTGTGAGTCAGGGAAATTGAAAATATATGTAGTGGAAAGGCATCATGATACCATGCAGGCATAAAGCGTCATTGACTATCAGAAGGAAATCAAAAGCCTCAAATGGAGGTTACAGCCAGTAGCTCCCCCACTAGAGCTTATTTGCGACCGAATGAAACGACTACCCCATCCATGTCGGACTTAAATAGGTATTTGTTAGACATTGATCAAGTTTTCTGCATGCTGAGCTCTGATACAAACCATCACAGTCCCTCATTTCCCCTGATCAGATAAGCATTTGAAGGTTACTGGAGGAAAGTACAACAACAGATATTTTCCTTTCTTCAGTGTATTCAGCAGACATTGACAACCACAAATCAGCTTTACTGTTAAGTGGTATGTTTTTTTTTTTTAAAAGCACACCTCAAGACAATGATGGATCATGAGAAAGAGCCGACTTTGTCTCTCAGTGATGGGTATTCAGCCTCTCCACCGGTGGTCCACTATGCAGCATTCTGCACCACTGCAAGGCTTCAGTCGAGGTTGCAAATCTGTCAGCCAGGCTGTCATGGTTCACAATGGAGTGACAGAAACGTCCCCATTACCAAGGACATTTCAGTTTTGTTCTCGCACGGCAGAACATCTTTTTCAAATCCATCTTAAGCAACACAAAGGGGATTCCAAGCTGAATGCAGCAATATCTTTGTTGCTCCCCTAAGATAAATAATGTACTCTCTTACACAACTCATCTTTCATCTGCGCTTTGAATCTGAATGGAAAGCATGGCCAATGCAGCATTACGTTTGAGCTGGAAGCTTCAATCACCAGATCGTGCGCATCTCTAATTATGCACTCATTGGTCATTTCGGGGGTGAGTGGTAGTTCGACTAGTATTGAGTGAGTGCAGGGAGAAGCTTTGTATGCCATTAAGGTGACAGGAAATCCACTAACTCAGTGTCACCCGCTGCAGATAGAGAGAGGCTGCTGTTGTGACAATAAGTAATAATAAATACAATAATAATAATAATAATAATAATAATATGATGATATGTTGCCTGCAGAGCTGAAGGGTAACCAGGTGCCGAGCGCCTGCATCAATGCAGATATGAGGATCAAGAAGGATTTATACCAAACACATGAAAAGTAAAGCAATTCAGTTTGTTTGGATGAAGCATAAACATTCCTGCATCAGTTAAACCAAAAAGTAATATAGAAAAGTGCACATCTAAACTTTATATTCACATAATTATGCCTGACACATCTCAAGCACTCAGTTATACACACACACACACACACACACACACACACACACACACACACACACTCACACACACACACACACACACACACACACACACACATATACGCACACAAGAACACACAGCCAGTGGCAGTTTGTTTTGCAATGTTTGATCTGTGATGTTATGACTTTGAAATTAAAAGACAACATTATTTCAACAGGACCTCATTTCTGTGTCATCAGTGAGGAGCTGTGCCTGAGGAGGAACATTGGCTGAGTGGCTGTTCAACCTCATACGTGCAACAGCGAGTAAATAAGCTACTAGGATATTTTTACTCACAAATTAGAAACGGTCCGTTTATTATTTCCCACTGTATGACTTAATAATGGTGCTTCAGGCACTCAAATGCCACTTTCAATTTACTCCTTTGAACGGATAAAAACCAGACAGCAGCAAGTCGGTTCATTGACAACAACTTTTCAGCACCTTGGAAAGCACACCGCCACAGAATGCTGAGCTGGAGTGAATAATGGAAATAATAACACAAATAATATAATAACCCACAAGAGCATCTGAGCGGTTGAGTGCGCTCATCAATACAAATTAATTTGATGTAATCGTTTTAACCGCTTTTTAATTATTTGATGCTACATCAGCACATTGTACAGCTGACGTTGTTCATGAGCATGAAATTAGCATTCAAATATGTACTGTACCTCGTTAAAGGAAGAGAGAGAAGCTGAGAGAGAATGAATGAGAGGCAGGAGAGGCAATGTGTGTGTGTGTGTGTGTGTCTATGTGTGTGTGTGTGTGTGTGTGTGTGTGTGTGTGTGTGTGTGTGTGTGTGTGTGTGTGTGTGTGTGTGTGTGTGTGGTCTATACATTTTGTAAACTACTTTGCCTTTAATTTAATCACTGCACTTGTGCCTCAGTTTGGCTGGAAAATGTGGTATGCAGGATCTTGGCCAGTTAGGAGCTTAATTTCTCTTTAGCCCTAAGAGCTCTCCTGCAACGTGGAATTTAAAAAACAAAAAAAACAAAACAAAACCCACACTGTCTGTTTATTGGCCACAATGTATGTGTTCACTGCGGTAACCTTTACAAAGAAGCCTGTCAAATAAAAGCCATTGAAAACAGCCAGGGACGAGGCCTAACCTTCGGATAAGGGCTGCCTGTGAGGTGCAGGCTCATTGATAGGCAGTGAATGGCGCACAGAAGCATCTATAAAGCAGACTGTTCCTGCACTTATATTGGCTGAGCAGTGCTCTAGGCCGTTAATATGCCCACTAAATGCACACCTGTGGGCGCGCACAATTAGTTTAAACTAATGGAGGAAAATATGTGCTAATTAGGATGTGTAGCTAATTTATGAAATACAAAATTTAAAATTGTGGATTAATACAATGGATTACTATAATGAAATGACTGAGGACGTGTTGTTTACCATGTTCCGCTATAAATGTGGATGTTTCATAGAGGCAGTAAGCTGTGAGGTGGTGATTAATGGAGAGTTGAAACAGCTTAAAGGGTTTTATGGACTTATATGCAGCCACCTACCCCAGTGTTGTCATGGTGACAATGGTGTACCAAAACGCTGCGGGGATACTGGTGAACTTGCTGGCTGTGGAGCCTTTTTCTGCATAAAACATTACTGTTGCAAAGATAATGATGGCCATGGTGAGGGAGAATAGTAGGAAGCCCAGCTCGGAGGCGCAGCTCTTCAAGGTGTAGCCCAGGATGCGCAGCCCCGCGGAGTGCCGGGAGAACTTGAAAATCCGAAAGACCCGGAAGACTCTCAGGGTGACGAAAGCACCGCTGACCTGGTCATTATCCGTCATGACCAGGCCAATGTAGTAAGGCATGATGGCGACCACGTCAATGACGCTCATCACACTTTTCATGAACTTGTACCGGCTGGGAGCTGCTATCAAACGGAGGAGATACTCAACCGTGAATATCATGACGCATGCAGTGTCTAAACAAAAGAAAGCCAGTGCGTAACGGTCTCCACAGGACAGCTCCTTTGCCCTGCTGGGCAACATCCCACACGGAACTGTCTCCACCACATTGGCCATCACTGATATGGCAATGAAGAAGCCTGTGACATAGTAGAAGACCAGCGCTAAGGTGCTGGTGTGAGGGTTTTCAAAAGCCCGCCACAGGAACTCCCGAGGCGTCAGGTTCACCGGCGTGACGTCATTGCTCATGTCCATCTCCTCGTCGTCTTGAAGCCGCTCTGCGTTTTCGCGCCGCCGGTCCTTGTACTCCTCATAACAGCAGTCCCCAATGATCTCGGGGATTATACCAAAGAAAGCGAGCTCCTCGTCGTACGCGGAAATGCATTCTTGGCGCGGATAGTGTAGTTTCCCTGTGCGGTAAAAATTGAGGATATGTCTAAAGATGTCAGGGTCACGGTCGAAAAAGTACTCGTTTGTCTCCTCGTGGAAAAAGAAGTCTCTCTCAGTGCTCCCCAGCAAAGTGTCCGGGTACCTTTCTAAAGTGGTTCTCCACGTCTGAAACTTGGTCCCACTCACGTTGAGGATGATGAGTCCGTCCTTGCCTTTCTTCTTTTCTTGCGGAGGGATGGGCATCGGGGTGCTCGCCACGGGCATCCATCCTATGGCCGCCGCTCGGGCGAATGGGAGCCATGCCGCTACACCTGCTGCCATGCTGGCCTATAGTGTTTAATACAACCCAGCTCCGGTTAACACAGTGCTATGGTTCAGAGATGAATTGCATCTGCAGGAAGAACAGCAGATAGAGAAACTGGTGGTTAGGCGTCTGGAGCACCTAGGCTTAACAGAATGTGATAAGAAAACACACAAAACCCATTTACTTATACTGACACTGCGCATAGCGCGGTTGAGTATCACTCTCAAGCCTTTCCCCCATTCTAACTATTCCGATATGGAAGCCTACTTTGCGGCAGAATATGAATTGGATTTTGAAAACGTCACCTATCAATAAGCAGAAATGAAAGTAAAAGAAAACCACCCACCTTAGGGAAGGCTGCTCCACGGCGAGTTCAATAAAATAGCTATCCTCGGAATGGAATACTGCAGCCAGACGATAGAGGAAAAACAGTAGAATAACGTCGCATCAACAAGTTAAACAATTCGAGCAGCAGTTTCTCAGCAGAGAGTGGTCAGTCGTCCAGGCGCGATCTTTTCTCTCTCTCTCTCTCTCTCTCTCTCTCTCTCTCTCTCTCTCTCTCTCTCTCTCTCTCTTTCTCGCTCTCTTCTTTTCATCCGCAAGGCAACGCTGCTCAGTTGCATGCGTTTTTCCTCGCGTTGCAGCTACTCCTCAATAAACTCCCATTCCTCTCGTCGACTGCAAGACCACCCTCCCCCCTCCTCACCACCGAGCCCCGACTGTGGAGAGAGGAGAGAAAATCATATGCAGAGAGAGGAGTGGTCCTATCTGCACCCAGAAATTCCTCTGCCGCTTCACTGTTGGGGGACTAATCAATGCGTAATGGTTGTCCAAGGAGGTGGCATCTCCAGAACCTGAAGTTAACGTTTATGTGTGTGTGTTTCCTGCCGCTGCACACCGTGAAAATCTCACAATTTGACTTACTCCAAATGTAAACGAAACAAATCATGGATTATTTTAAATAGCATGGCTGTTTTTTTCTGATGCAGTCGTAATGGATATGGGCTTTCTCTGGCCACATTGATGCACAAAGTCCTTTGAAGATGTCCTCCGTTTTTTCTTTCGATACATCCCTAATAGAGATTAAAACTAATACATCTGATATTACTCAGTTTGGAGAGTTAAGAACGATATCGTTGTTTGTTTTACGAATGAAAACTTACAGGATGCCATGCGCATGGTCTCTCGGCACAATTTATCTAATTAAAGATTTTGGTTTTTTAGTTGTTGTTTTTCTTAAGAGAAATAAATTACGCATTTCAGATCTGCAGCAAATCGTGATCAATATTGTTTCTTGAATTGCATCGTTTTGTGATGCTACTGAACGGAGTTACACATCTTAAAAGGTCAACATCATTGGGATACACTGCTCGACTGACATTTCAAAAACAACCATAATCAATTAAATGTCTCTTGTGTTCCATAACACAAAACTGTTATCTCCAAGGGGATTTGAGACAGCTGCGTCTAATGTGAAGCATGTGTTGCGGCGGGGACTGTATTATGTGGCTTCAGATATAGATATAAGAACATCGAGCACTTTCCCACTGAGCCTTTTACAGATTTCGGTCCGTTTCAAACATTTTTGTTTTTCAGCACCTCGGACAGCTCCAGGGCTTTTAACATCGTTCTCGTGCCCCTGTGTGCTGCAGGTTACAGTTTCCTGGAATGTTTTACACTGTAGTCACTCAGCTGTAGAACTTCTCCAGCTTCGACTAAGCACTTGGGTTCAGTGTCACAGTTAAGTACACACAGCTGCTGAGCTTTTAGAAAATGGTCCTTCTCTTTGACTATTGACCCAGACTCCCACCCCCAACCGAAATGTTGTTTAGATTAATGTTCTTTAAAAACAGAAAAGAATACCAGCTGTTGCACTTATTCAAAGTACTGTAATTTGCAATAAGAGAGAAAGAAGTGGTCCGGAGTCCTGGTCAAGGACAGTTTGACAGTATAAGTGGCTGCTGATGGACGCATAAGAAGTTGCACTAGTCAGACCTGTGGCCTTTTGTTCTCAGATCTTCAGCCAGTACACTCCATTCACATCCAGCCTCTGGTCCCCTCTGGCTCAATGCTGAGTTTTTGTAGGATGAATGCACAGGACTGTCAGAAGTGTCATTAGTGTATGCGGAGCACACTCAGTGTTCAGTTTGAGCAGTCAGGCCCAGGGGCTATGTATTCATCAGGGCATTTAAATATTCCAGCGGTTGCCAAATGGAACCAATCACAGCTGAGCTGGATGCCAGACTAGCTGCAAGCTTGTCAGAGCACAGATAGCCACAGTGTTTTAATTTAAGAGGTAGTCAAAGTGGTTATTTAGTAAATGGTTATTTAGCATTTACATATCCTGTAATTTAAGCAAAGCAATTTCTCGAAAACGTTTTGAATATCTAACTTTGCAATATTTGCCTCAGAAAAAAAATTAGTATGGGTGTGTGATGAAGTGTAAATACATTCGTTCCTCACAGATCTATTTACCTTTGGTTTATAAAATCTCTAAATCCTTATTAGTTCTTTCTAAAAGTGAAACCACAGTTCTACCTTGTTTTCTTTTCACAGTGTTTTGACAGATACATTATTTAGGACTAGCCTTTTTACGTGGTGGTGATCTGTGGTGTGGTGGGATGGTCAGAATGACACCATCCAAGGTGTTGACATGCTTCATGAACACACTCCATTCCAAGAAGCTCCAAGGTCATTTCAGATGATTGGTGTTGACACAGAGCCGTGCAGATGATTTAATTACACCGTCTGTGTGCTTATGGATTTACTTTTTGGATCAAGTAATTAGCATGTGTCCTCAACAAGGTTGAACAAATTATCTGCCATTTTTGTGGTATTTTGCGTGAACAACAGTTCAAAGATTCAAACCGCTGATCTGAATGTACGAGAAATGCACAAATCTCAACAAACATTCAGACATGGTTTAGGCTTCCAGAATTAATAATAACACGTAATCAGGCTCTTGTCCTGTCAAGTCAGATAGTGCCTGCTCACATTTTGAACTTGTACCACTGAAGTGCTGCTGAAGCCTCTGGGATTAGGTTGTGTAACAGGATACATTTTGTAAACAGGTCCTTAAGTGTGCTCAGTTTTGTAACTCAAAGGCACGCACCCAAAACAAACACACGCAAACTGTCTGATAAACCTTCAGACTTTCATGTACGCTCTCTCACACACACACACACACACACACACACACACACACACACACACACACACACACACACACACACACACACACACACACACACACACCCACACAGCCATCTTGTTTTAATTTGATTCATTGACAGTAACAGTGTGTGCACTGTAGTACACTGGTTCAGCCCACAGTGCTGCATGTTTTCTGTATTCTATATTTAGTCAGGTCCAGCTCAGTGATTGAGATGATTAAACAGATGAGTCTCCTTCACTGGAGACGTGCCAGGGCTCGTTAAGAAAGAAGGGGCAGCCGCCATTTGATTCGGATCATCAATAAAGAAACTCAAAACATTTGAAACTATTGAAGCAAACTTGTAAAACTCAAGCCAGAAATAACAAGTGAGCAGAACAAATCATATATAGTACAAATGCTTCAATGCCTACAACGCCTTTAAAGACAATCATATAGGCTCTGCTCTGTACTGTACTGTGATAGAAGTCTAGTTTAACCTCATAATAAACTTTATTTTTATGGCGCTTTTCAACTAGATTCAAAGCTCATGACAAGCGATAAAAGGCTAATAAATAAAGAGCCGATAGGATGAGCAGTAAAAATCCCAGAAAGGCAGGAAAAGGTTAGAGATGAATAAAACAGGAAAATTACACATAGTACCCTATTTCAGTCCTGGGAACACCCTGGCATGTTTTATGACATGCTTCCGATGAAGTTCTGAATCGTCCTCATGACCTCTGGGCAAGATGACATGTTGATATCCTCAGGTGAAGCCCACAGCCACACAGCTCATCTCCCACAACGTCATCTCACTCAGCTGCCTCTGCTTTGCCTCGGCTCTAATGAGTTATTGACCCCCCCGCGGATGTGTAAGACACAGTTGGTCTTCTTGGTTCTTTATTACAAATAGCAGCTGGTGTGTTTGTGTTTCTGCATCTCTCTGTCCATGTGTGTGCGTGTGGACACAAGCATGTATTCATGTGTGAAGTCATTTATTTGTGTGTGTGTGTGTGTGAGCTATATACTGCACGGAAGGGAGTTGCCGGGAGTGGGAGGCTGATGTTTAAGGACTGTGTGACTACTTTTATCCCTGTCAGAACTGCTGGTATAATCTGTTATTAAACAACTTATTCTTGTCAAAATGCTTTTAATGCTACCTGTGTTTTTTTTTTTTACTTTAAAATAGGGCTGTTTAATATGTCAATATATTCATATTGTGACATGAGACTAGATATCGTCTTAGATTTTGGATATCATAATAATCATAATCATAATAAAAGTGTCTTTTCCTGTTTTTAAAGGATGCATTACAGTGTAATGATATCATTTTCTGAATTTACCAAACTGTTCCATGATTTGCCTTTACCCATTTAGTCATTATCAACATTACTTATGATTATTTATCAAACATCTCATTGTGTTATCATTTTGTGAAAGCAGCTACAATTTTGTTGCAATATCAACAATGATGAAAAAAGAAAGTGTATTTTATTTTCTACATATCGCCCAGCCCGTCATTAAAAGAAATGTGTAACTTAGAGACAACCAAATATGTTAACGCATATGTTACTGGCACTATTACAGGCTTACAGAGACACAACATTACTGTTTGAATATGGTCTTACTCATTAAATCATTCTATCATTTATATACAGCACCTCCTGGATAGGAAACAATGAAATCCACCCACGAGCGACTTTTTAATTGTTTTTTACCTAGCTCCTTCTCACTGTGTCTATAGGGAAAGTAGCTCTTGTCATCTGGTGAAGAGGTGTAGAAGGGATTAGAACAGAAAGGGAGGTGTCTGTCACTGTGAGTGCTTGTGCCTATAGGTAAAGTACATACACTGCAGCATGTGTCTGGGGCTTTGAGAACTCCTCGAGTACAGTACATCACTGCAGGATCAGCCGCGAGTCCCTTAACTGCCACTGCACACAGGCACATCGGCTGGAAAATGTAAAGTGCGGCCATGAAACTAAGCTGAACCATGCTTTTCCTCACCTTGCCTTGTCAGTTCAACCTTGTACTAATTCCTTTGGCCTTGTAGCAGTGCAGGAAAATAGAGATGTACGTTTATGTCATGGTGTGTAATTAAAAAGCTCATGACTGCATGGTGCCCGACCGGCAAACCCTCATTGAAATAGTAATTATTTTCCAAGGACATTGTATTGTTTACTCACCTCATCTGTTGAACACAATCCCCACTGTAAAGGTGATGAGCAGATGCTATGTGAACTTCTGAACACGAGGCTTTTAACAGGTTCACACTGTCAGTGCAGCAGCCCCAACTGCGACAAGTGTTGAAACCTTTATGTTCCAGATGCTTGAGTGCACTGAAGTGATGGCTAAGAGAAGACAGGCATGAGCTGTAAAGTTCAGCTCAGGACCGGAACAGACATTAATCAGCACATTCAGAGATCATTACCCATCATTGGTGCGCATAGATCTGTACGACTGTTAGGTTGCAGCACACAGGATCGCATCCAAGATGAAAAAGAATTTGATCTAATCTGCTTCAGCACTGAAATCATATTTGTTTGGCAGATGTGAGGTCCCATTTTGTTGGATCTTGTTCAGAATTTCATTACCATTTCAGCTGATTGATACTTAAATGTCACTGGATTTAATACAGTTGGCTCAGATTCAATCTATTGTTTTAAATTTGCTTTCTGTTAAATTGTAAAGTGCCCACAGTTTCAGGACACAAACTTCTCTCTAATCCCTAAAGATGTATTATACTTGTTTTAACATATTATGCAACTTTTCAGGTTCATTTTTGTATTTTGGCTAAAAGCTTCTAAACTAAGATCTTCACACTGCACATGTTACAGCAGGAATCTGGAAAAGATTAACAACACCCTCAACCATGATTACAGGTTTCCCTTTATTTTTGCTCCGCTAAATAATGTCATTTATATCTTTTTTTAGTTCGCTCAGTATGTTTGCATAAACTCTGTGAAGGTAAACATACACTCTGTTTTACTTTTGTCTTTACTGGTACATTTGTGATAAAGACCAAGCTGAGAGCAGAGCGCAGTGAAGAAGAAAACAATGCTTGTGAGGAGATTCAGAGCTAGCTTTTTAGCATGTAGCTACATGTAGCAGAGTATTTATGTAAACGGTGACTCTCAGGCTGTGACGGTGAAAAAAAACAAGATGTGAAACAGTAGCCAGGTAATTTTGTTCGGTAGAAATACACCTACACATTTCACTTTGAGTGTATGTTGTGACAAAAGCTTGTAAACTCAGTTTAAGGTACAAATCAATGGGCCATCAAATAACAACCGAGAGAGACTCAGTGTCTGGGGCTGCTGACAGTAATTCAATATATAGGTTACACTGGAAGCAGAAGTTCCCCGTACTACACTGGCCTGAGTAATTAGCGACTCGATGCTAACGCTAACCAAAGCTACACAACTTGGCAGGCAAAGAATCACAGTTTTTTTAATCGTATGTACTTATGTACCACAGGAGCAGGTGGGGGCCTTCATGTAAACAAAGCCAGCTGAGCTAACGTTTCACACAAGGATGCATGAAAACACAGTTACTCACATCCAACCTTCCTACCTACTACTGTTGTTATTTAACTGGCTTCAAATGTATGAGGCTTGGCACTCACACAGTCTCTCAATAGCCTACATTATATATTACAACATTTCTCCTGTCTGTGCGACAATCCAAGCTAGCCTCTGCTAAACCGCATTAGACAACATGTTCACTTAACAGGCAAACAGTCGGCTAAATAAACAGTTAAACAGCATAGAAATGGCAAAACCCACAGTTTCCAAGTTTGAAGTTTGGTCGCCAGTAGGCGTACAGATCCATCCTGACTGAGCTTCAGTTTTTGAAGTGAATGTTTTGTTGCTCTGTACTCACCCTCGTTGACAAAAAGCTTTCCTGTTGCTGTGAGGACATCTCAGTCAAAATTCTAAATACGAATCAGGAAATCAGGAAAGGAGACAAATCGGATTCACTAGTTTCTGCACAGGTTTTCTAATAGATGGAGCAGGAGAAAAGGAGTCTTTTCCAAAGACTTTGGGCCGTGTCTAGACACAACGGGGACACATGTTTATGTGTAAAATGTATTTATGTGACCTTTCAGGCATTCTGCTCTTTCCAGAGGGACTGTCACTGAATGCCTCGCTAGGATAAGCTTTAATTCCTAGATCATCATCACCATCATTACAAGCAACCAACAGTGAGACAAAGGGTCAGGAGGGGACCGGACTTGATGGCAGGGTTTGTTGTATGGGCAGAGACAGTGTGGGCTTCTCCTGACGTCATTTGTCGGAACTTGGCATTGGCTGGTCTGACCAGTGACATTTGCTTTCCCACCATGTGGCCCCTGTACTTTGAGGCCAGATGGCAGATGATGCCTCCAAAGCGGACGACACACAAACACTACACACACACATACACACACACACACACACACACACACACACACACACACACACACACACACACACACACACACACACACACGCACACACACAGACATTTACATAAGCACACACACACACTGCTCACAATCAAGTTTCCCTTCACTCAGCAGAGAGAGGGGCAAAGCAACAGATCGATTTGTCACCCAAAATAATTTATAAAGTCCTGATAGAATGCCAGAAAGTAAACTTAGGGAAAAGTGGATCTATTATGATTGGAGCCGGGTAGATCGATGCTTTCTTCTCTCTGTGAGGCTCAGCTTGTTTGTTCAGGGTGAAATATCATCATGAAGGCACAGCACAGAGCACTTCCACCTCCCCCTTATCTGGACTGCAGACTTTGTTTCTCTTCTGCTCTCTGTCTTGAGTCCCTTCCTTTATTTTGCTTTTGTTCCTTAGTCCCAAATGAAGGAACTGACAGTCATCTGTGAATACTATTCCGTCTACAACTGAGATTTGTCATTGAACCAGATATCTTGTGGTGTTGTCCAGAGGCCTGGGGAGACAAGGGTTGAAAAGAAAACTGAACACATAGGAGGAGGCAAATCAATTTATTCCCTTTGAAAGTTTTATCAATCATGAGCATCGCAGCTTGGAGGAAGACTAAATGAAGGAGGGCTTTCTCTAAATACATCATATCAGTAAACTGTGATAAGCATCAGCACTTTAATCTGAAGCGTCTTTGAGCTGCTTTGTAAAATTGTTTTTTTGCTTTACTGGAAAGCACACAAACCACAGAGTCACAGGAAATGATATGGACAGAGAGGCGATGACAGGGAATACACATGGTGATCAATCCATAAGAAAGCCCAGTGCAAGCTGTTTCTCTTTGCATATTTCATTATTTCCACATTCACTTTCCACTGCTTTTGTTGTGTAACTCACCAGACTATAAATGAACAATTATTTTCTGTGGGGAACTGTGCCCAAGCAATCCCGAATTTCACCAAATGAATGCACACGGCATCACATAGGGGGCTGCCACAAGTGACAGTTAAAGGAATAGTTTGACATAATGGGAAATACGCTTTCTTGCAGAGAATTAAGTGAGAAGATCAATTTCACTCTCATGTCTGTCTAAGACTACAGCCAGCACTTGTTTAGTTTAGCTTAGCTTAGCTTAGCTTAGCTTAGCATAAAGACTGGACACAGTTAGCCTGGCTCCATCCGATGCCTACCAGCATCTGTAAAGCTTATTAATAAACACATTATATCTGTTTGTTTAAGCCGTACTTAACTGATGTGTTAGACAAAGATCATGTAGCGGACTATTTATTGACTGCGAGCAACAACTTCCTGTAATCGCCGCAGGTTGCCTGGCAACTGCTCAGCGCAAATAAATAGTTTGACATAAAGTCCTTTTCATTTCCCTCCCCAGAATTGTCGTTGTAATAATTCTGTTTTTGTAAGGAGTTAACAAATGAGGTATACGGTGTTATTTTGTGAACTGCACAGGTGCTGGTAGACAGATTTTGGACAGAGCCATGCTAGCTGTTTCCCTCTGTGTACAGTCTTTGTGCTAAGCTAAGCTAATCAGCTGATGGCAGTAGCTTCATATTAAATGGAAAGAAATGAGAGAGGTATTACTCTTCTCATCTAACTCTCTCAAGTATTTCCCAAAATGTCAAACTATGCCTTTTAAATTGATTGAGGTTTTAGAATGACATCAAACCGCTTTTTTCAGAGTAGCTTAAAATGACGAAATCTTGCAATCAGCACCTTTAGCGATGAGAGTGTGCAGTGAAGAGGCCAGTGTAGATAGGCTATGTGTCATAAACGCAATTGAAATTCCATTAAGCACATGATTGTCTAACCCTTTAAAGAAAATCTTTACATGGAACAGCTTGATACAAAGATAATGATGTATTTCAGTCTTACAGAATGAGCAATATAGCAAATGAACGGGTGAGCTGCAATGAATAACGAGATAACCTGCCTATTAAAGATAAAAGGGAGGTGTTGAGGTCATCAGCTCCAAAGCAGCTGCTATTGCATTGCAGTTGAATTTAAGAGGGGGTGGACCGTCCTTTGAGAGTTTTGTAATTCATCAAAGTCCCCCTTTAAACTCAACTATTTTACGTTCAATTGTATCTGCTCGTCTCCCACGTGCAAAGCCCTTGTGTGATGTGAACCCATATCTTAATTACTCTCAGATCACTGATACCCCCCCACACACACTCCCGGTATCTCTTGAGGAGACAGAAAATCATTTTACAGCTGAGCAGATAAGTCCCCGTGCTCCCTTTAATAGCCCCCCTAGCCAAAGCACATCTGACAGTGTTGTAATGACAGACAGGCAGCAAAGGGGCTTGTTCCGATAATTCCTCGGCTACATACTAGTAATGAGCCCCCCACACCCGTGATGGATTTCAAATTGAGCCCCTGCAAAAATATTATAATTTTAAAGGAGACATACATCGTTAATACGTTATTAATGGCAATGGCTACTGGAACTGGCCTGCTGCTGTAGAAGCTTTTCAAGTTGAGTGAAGGATCATTATCGAACGTATGTTTGGGCATGAATATGTGCATTTGTGAGCATTTACTGAAGATGTGTCCTGCTTTATTACTGACCTATACTAAGGCCACTAATTACTGAGTCTAATTTGATGCCATGTACTTCTTAACGCAACATTTGATCGTATTCGGTTGCCTGCAAGAGAACAGTAGAGTTACACTCTGCAGATCAGTTACCCAAAGCATTCAAGATGTCATGTGGCTGATTTTCTCTTGCTCTCTGTTCTTTGGTTCTGCTGCTGTGATTTAGTCAATTCCCTTTAAAATGATCAGATGAACGCTGGTAAAACTTAATGTATGTTTCATGGGTAATTAAAGAATTGTGCAGCCGTAGGAGGGCTGCGGTGGCTGTGAGAGTGATTGCAAAGGTATGTTTTTAAGCTGTCAGAATTGGACTCACAGTACTCACTAAAGGGCCTGTAGCACATACAAGCTTTAGAATGACACAATACTTTTCATATTTTGATGCAAAAACAATTATAAATCCTTCATTCTATAAATAAACCTGCCACATTAAAGTGCAATATTTTTAAAATGGTGAGCCAGGGGTTCTTTATTTGCAAAGGGAAACAAATGCCAGATGGCAATGCTGGGGCTTTGAGCGTAGCTCAGGGGCTACACTGACATCACAAGCTTGTGGTTAAATTAAACAAGAGACTGAAATAAACACAAGGTGAACAACCCAAACTGAACTGCTGGATATTAAATAGATTTGGACTTTTTGATCTGCCTGAGCACACACAGCTGCATAAAAGCACTTCTATTTCATTGTGCCTTGGTGTGCCTTCTGTCTGAAATATAGTAGTAAACCACATTTTATTCCAATTTGAGATTGCCATCACAGTTGGGCTTACCACCATGAGTATAAACATTGTTAGAGCAACTATTACTGCATAAAGCAACACAAATATTCACCTGCAGTAGTTTGGCATTTCCCACCGGCGGATGAATCAGCATGCCGTTGTCTAATCACCTGCTTTCACTCTTTCAGCTTGTTACCGGCTAATCATACCCATTTAAATGGCTCAAATGTGTAATTACTGCAGTCAAGCAGTCCCAGGCCTAACAGGTCAGCTTACTTAGAGGACTGAGCCCATTATAGAGATGTTAAGTTATGATCACAGCTGTAGGCCAGCTGTAGTAATACAACCCCGGGGAACAAATGCCAGCCCTTCTCATTGGCAAAATAAAGTGTTTGTTTAACATAGAATCAGGTGTGTATAGTGTGTTCGATTAGCATAAATGACCATAACTCATTTGTGGCTCATTAGGGGCTACTGTTTTCCAATCAGAACATTTCAGTGAAACTCAGCATGCTCTAATGATGAAAACAATGACTTTGTGTTCCTACATAAAAGGTCTAATTGTGTTGGCGAAAGCTAATGATGGTCACGATGGAGCAAAAGTCATACAGTTAATTGTTAGTGTTTTTAGTTTTTCCAAGGCTGAGCAACGTAAAACAAGGGGGGGGGGAGGGGGAGCAGAGGCACGTCTTGGGAAGTGTCTGTACTTACCGTACAAAAAGGTTCTTATTTAGGATGCGGAGAGTGCAGTGACACTCAGAGGATTAGCCGCAGCGTTTTCCATAAAGCAAAAGCGCTCTGAGGACACCTTCAAGTCTTTCTCACTTTCCCTTTAACTCTCTGATTTTTCCTCTCACTTTTCTTTTACTCCATCACCAGACTCCCAGGAGGTGAAACAAATCAGAAGACAGGAAGAGGGTGAACATAAATTCACTAGGTGTTTCACGAAGATGTGTGTGTGTGTGTGTGTGTGTGTGTGTGTGTGTGTGTGTGTGCGTGTGTGTGTGTGTGTGTGTGTGTGCGTGTGTGTGTGTGTGTGTGTGTGTGTGTGTGTGTGTGTGTGTGTGTGCTTAATGCATGGATGTGGGAATAATACAGACATCTGGGGATGTCATGGTTCCTGCAGGCTATAAACACATGTTAAAAAAGCAGTGCGGATCCGCAGCTGGATTGAACCAGTATTATGGCTGGTTTATGGACTGTGCCCATCCAATCAGAGCTCTAATTAAGCAGGCGCAGTGTGGGAATGGTGAGAGCACAGCATCTAATAGCTCTCAACATTATTTTTTTCTTGTTTACTAGAGCCAAAAGACTTTGCACTGTGTGACTGCAGCAGCGCCATGTTGACACGGCTGTTTTATTATGAGCAAATACAGCTTTTTCCTGCGCCTTCTCTGCTTAAAAGAGTCTCTGTGAGGAGAACCCAGGAGGCTGTACATTTCTATTTCATTTCCATTTGAAAAACAGTGCAGTGGAAATGACAAATGTCTATTGAGGAGCCTTCTGGGCTGTAATGTAAATAACAGAAATTAATCATCTTCTCCAAAGAGGGAGAAACACGCCTCACAATAACAACAAAGGTCACAAATCCGGCCTACGTCTTCCAAACAAGAAATGACAGACTTCTCACACTAATATCAGACTGTGTGGTCGTGTGTGTTTTGCGTGTGTGCGTGTTTACCGTTTTCATGCTTGTGTATATGAGTGTGTGCAAGCATTTCTCCGTGAGTGCTTTCTGAATCTCTTCCTTTGAATTGCTTTGGTTTACTTGTGTTGCGAGTGTGAGGTTGTGCACGTGCATCTGCATCCACAGTGAATATGTGCATGCTCGCCTTTATTGTCTCTTTGAGTGAGTGTTTGGTCGCAGATTCGCAGGATACCTTTTTCTCTGAGGCTGAACCATCTACTTTTAGCTGACAGCAAATAGTTGAGCAGAACCAATTTAATCTTGTTTTTCAGCCCAGGATGACATACGGAAGAATAAAGCAGTGAAGCTTGTCCTAACTCTCCTGGTGGAGGCAGTCACTACGGGCAGTCGTACACTGAAGAATAGATGGTAATTGCAATGTGTTGATTTGAACTTTATAGGCATCATGGGAAGCTATGGCAACTCTGTGGTATTACCATACACCGGGCAGAGACAACCTTCTCATAGCTTGTCTAACAGCTTCCAGGGAAACTAATTTGCAGCTCGAGAAAATAGTACCTGGCAGATCGATTCACCAGTTGTACCTACAATTAATGGACGATTCTCTCTTATGGGGGGAAAAAAAAAGGAATCCTCTGGGGAGCTTTAGAGCATAGAAGAAAGGGAGCAAAAATGTTGCTCTCCCACATCTCATAAATGTCACAATTAAAACCAACCACAAGCTCTGTGTACATTACAATGCCTCTCAGGGGACAGCTTGACATTTGGACAATCATGTCGAGTTTCTCATCACGGTAAAAGTTGGATTTTATGTACCCTGAAGAGCTTGCGCATTGCAGCATTATTGGACTCATTTGGAGAGAAGGAGGTAATTGCATTGGAAATAAAGCACAGCAGAATGTTGCACATATATTCATAGCAGCAAGAGCCACTAAAATAGTCTTTTTCAATGACGGCGATCTATACATAGAGCTGGTCTGAGCTGAAGTGTTGCTGGTGTGCAGCACACACCAGCTGTCAGTGTGAGGAAAGAAGAAAATAGCTTTCATCACGGAGGGGGGAGGACTATCGGGCCACGGGAGGCAGAGACTGAATCAGTCATACATTTTCAAATAAATACACATGGGTAAACTACGATTTGACTGCAGGAATCTAGAGTGGTACGTAACGTAACGTAACCGAACTGCTCATCCTCCCCAGAGAATTTGCAGATGAGCAAAGTAAAGCTACAAACAAGAAATCCTTTCGGTTCTCAGAATTCTGCACAGCCCAAACCAGATAAGCAGTAGTTTTGCACCAAGTAGTCGACGAAAATTTAAAGGAAAGGCCTCCCGATTGTTTTACATAAGATCAGGGTGGATGTAACTGAACTACTGTTGACTCTATCTAGACTCCCTCCATTTCTGAAAGGCTGAAACCGGGTAGCTTAATCGTTGCCCTGTTGCTTATGTTTTTGTTGATGGACAAAATTATGGGATTTGACTAAGAGGATTAAAATGACAGCAGTTAATGAGACACAGCTGGGACTGGATCACAACAGACAAAATTGTATCCCCCGTTGGAGTTACAAATCCATAAACACATAAACAGACAACGCATGCACACATGGGCATTCACATCAGCACACAAGCACATATGTTCCGTCTCTCTCTCTCTCATTTCTTCTCTCTAACACATCTAGAGGCCAGAAAACAGGCTGCCACTCACTTATATACTGTATATAATGCTTATTACACAGGATTTATTATCCCATTCGAATGAACCAGATTAATGTACGTCTTTTTTCCACTGGATTTGAAGTATTTAGGGTAACAGGACACACTGGGAATAATAGCATAATTGTAAGCTCTCCCGAAAGCCTCCTCCTCTAAATGTTGGTCAGGTACAGGGCCAATGTATGCACATGACAATGAGGCTCCTGGTGTTGTAAATGAAATTCAAGGCTGATCCACATCACATTACCTCCTTGATCCATGTTATAATGCCGGCTGCCGTGACAGGATAAACAGAAGGAGTTGGCATCTGTAAGACTAAAAATGACAACATCTCTCTTTTGTGACATGGAGTTAATACTGATACGTAAAGGAAATGTTTGATTCTTTTTTTTTGCCACTTGGGGGCAGCAGAACAATCTGTAATCACAACCCTGACATATTTTCACCTAATGAAGTTAGTAAGGCGAATGTGTTGGCAGACACCAAGCCTGTTCTTTTCCTCTGTCCCCTCTCAGCAGAGCGTCATGTTGGCTCAGCGGTTGGCACTGTTGCCACACAACATGAAGATCCTGGATTTTGTATCCTGGCGGGGTTGATGAAGCACGAAGCTCATCGAGACGCGTGCCCCCACTCGACCCCGGACTCTCGAGCCACACCACGACTCTGTTAAGCCTCGTTCATCCCCATGCCAGCAAACCCCTTTTCATCCCAGCGAACATACTGTATCTCTCACACAATCTTTCCCACGTCCTCTAGGCAGTCCAAGTAAAACTATTTGTGTAAAGTAGAAATGTTGCTGTCTTTGCTAGTGAATGTTCAGCAACAGTTGTAAACTTTACCTGTTCTGAACAGTCAGCAAGTGGTAGCAGAATAGGAAAAAACTAAAAACAAAGCAAGGAGCCGAAAGATGATTAACGCTGCGGAAATGTAATTTAAGTTATGATCAGCTCTAAACGAACAGCATTTTTAATCATTCTTTTAAGTTAATCAATTCCATATGCCACAAATGCCTGTAGTTTATATGATTAAAAAATGACAGACTGGAACTTTAGTGATTCTTATAGGCACAGTATCGTCTCATATCTTCTATGTAAATGTCACCATGTGATATTTGATGCAGTAACTATAGGATCCTGTATATGGAGCAGAGCTTGCTTTCATTAAAAGGCCATGGATTTTTCTTCCCAGGATGATCAGTCATGATCATTTCTGTCATCACATTTGTCCTCCAATCTCTCCAATGAGTCAAACTTTACATCCTTGCACCTTTATCTTTCCACTCTTGAGTAATGACAAGTCTATTGTATTTATCTGGTGATGACAATGGATGTATGATGTACACAACATGTTAATGACATTCCTGGACATCATGTCCTGATGAGTAGCCTGCAGCAATCCCACACACACTAAAGACAACATGCTTGATTATATTCATGGGGCCCGGTATGAGCCTACATGACACTAATGTGGCCTGAACCTATATGATAATGTAATATGCATGATAATAAAGAGGCGTCTAGTTTAAAGATTCTAAATAATGTAAGCAACACATTATTAATCGATAGCTGAGAGCACGTCTATAAGACAGAGTGCCTGCAACGCATGCATTTTGAAGCAATCCTAATGAAATACCTTGTGTGTGTGTGTGTGTGTGTGCCTGGGCGTGCATGTGTGTGTGTCCATCTGTGTGGGCGTTTTAATCTATGTACACCTTGCGACTTTTGCACACGGCAATGATGCATTATATTATATTTTCTCATGCAGCAGTCAAAAGAGACATTCCCAGCATTAATTTGCTGCAGCACATGTATTGTGATTCCTCTCATCTTTCAATCGTACAGTGCTGTGTTTGCTTGGCATATTCAAAAGGGGGTGACTGTATTATAATCAAACTTTGTTAAAAAACAATAAATAAACTAGCTGTTTCTCTCCCACAGATGCATGCATTGAAGTGCGAAGGGAGTCAGATACAAAGGACAAACGACAGAGAAGGAATGTAAATCAGAGAGAGATCACAGCATCAGGCCGTGGCTGGGAATTTCACCATTACCATTACATGGTCTGATGCTGACTGAGAAGTAAGATACAAAGATCAGAGGGATAACCCGTCAGTTCGCAGCTTTTCCTACCGTCAAGCCAGCATGACGGAGACTTCATCTCACCATGCAATGCTGCTGCTTGTATTGAAATTCAACAATTAAGATCAGCTCTTGTTTAGGGTGAAAACAGTCAAACTGCTCTAATGTTTGGAATCATGTTGCCCTTTTAAAGCTCAAGAGCCACCGCATTGTTTAGTTTGGCCTGACGCTGTGATGAATTAGGGAATTTCTGTGTGTGTGCTCTGAATTACATTATGCTAATGTTAACAGACAGCCCATCTTCAAGGAGCATCTAATAGGATGTATTTCTGTTCAACCGAGCTATTTCTATCCGACGGAACATAGATTTAACCACCTGTGCACATATTCTAATACCGCATGCTTTCATAGAAGCACTGTGGCAATGACTGGAGAAATACTGTTAAATAGGAATTGGCATACTCACTGAAATGTAAAAAGCAATGCATGTTGGTGCTCAGTGACCCACAGGCCCCTATCGTCTCTGGGTTAAAAGCTGATGGGGACCAATGACTTTGACTCTTACAGTAAGAGGGAACAAAAAGTTATGCCTCCATTTAAACTCAGCCCGAGTTTCAACCCACACACCGGACATGCTTCAGTGATCTGAGAAATTACAGGATACCACCCCTTCCAATTTCGCCATCACTGGACCAGACTGTTGCAGGCTTTTGAAACAATTACCCCAAGGGGAGCAGAGTAACCTTGTTTATAGCTCATTGAGCATCCACAGTTCCAATTTCGCACAGGTAATTACAACATCGTTATCTTCCCCTAAATCTTCACCAGAGGTGTTATCGCGAAAAGCTACCTTTGGCTCAGCTGTTTGCCTTTTGGACATTGATCGAAGCAAACACAGCATCAGTATTCCCGTGCATTTCTTGGACGGGCTTATGTTTGTTCTCCAGGTGTCGGTGACCCAGCACAGCCTGCTCACCCAGAACACATCAGTCACACTAACACACATCTGTCGCACGGGTCCACCCACTCCATCACAGCCATGGCTGGTCTCTCTCCTTGAATGTCTCATCCCGCTTGGAAAGGACAAACAAATCTTCTGATTTGCCTCTAATCTGCAGTCCACCCTCAGCGTGGGCCACCGTCATTGCAGCAAATCAAGGACAAGCACTCCACAGGGGGGGTATCCATTAGCACAGCATCCTGCTTCCACCATAGTGTTATAAGGACAGGGCAGAGAGATACGCTCCAATTAGAGATAGAGACATGGGGACTTTGCCCCTGACACAACCCTGCTGCTCCAGTGTGAGCATAACTTTCTCAGACAAAAGGAAGGCTTTCCTTCCCCGTCCTGTTGCTATCCACTCACCTCATGAAGCCAAACCATTTCATAACATACTGTTTTCTTTTCTTGTGTCGGACTGCCTGGGTGTGTGTGCCTGTGAGTATGAATGGCTGGTCAAGCTTATGTGTGTGTACACATCTATGAGAGAAAATGTTTGTGATCTTGTGTTTATGTGCTTGCTCTGTGGCACGAGGGTGAAAGTGTTATCTTGGGGCAGTCTTTGGCATACATCTCCCGTCTGAGGCTTCCATCTACAGAAATCCATCCTTGTATATAATGCAGCATGTTCAGCTTGCCTGTACTTGGTTGAGATAGACTGGACCAGCTTCATGCCTCATGCATTTGCATGCTGCATGAACACAATCTGCTCACGCCCAGTGGGACCTCCTTCCATCCATTTGCATTGTTTTTACGCTCCTACGCGAAGTGAACCAATTTGTGGTCATAGTCCGTCTGATTTTTAATCAGGATTTGTGTACATGAGAGGTTAGAGGCACAGAAGAAAGCATAGCAACAACACTCTGGTATGAATATTTCATCTTTGTTCTATATGAATAAAACACAACATGTTCTTGATTCAATCATGGGATAGCATACCTTTCACTGGTCCCGTGTGTATATGTCCATTCTAAAGGGGAGAGATGAGCACTCAGATATGAACTTTTCCATTATAAGACGCCTTCCATTGAATCTAAACTTCACCAATGCCCTGCAAATGCAAGTGCAGCCCTCGACACAACATCACAAAATCTAGTGTATTTGGTTGATTATGCAGTGTATCAACTATGTATGAAGCAATTACAGACCAGGGCCTTGGGGCACGGATGAAAAGCGAATGGATGAATTCCTACAACGATCCCTCCCTCCACTTTCTCTACATGTTCATTCGTTTATACAGCCCGGCAGCCGTTTGTTTGTGCAAACACTTGTTAAGTTGTTTGTTTGTCTGTTTGCTCAACCGTGGAAGTTTTCCTTTTTTTTCTTTCATCTGCTTCAAGGTTTGTCAGCGTCTTGTGACCCAATCTATAGGGATTTCCGTCTTAGTTGAAGAGACTGGTTCCATTGATAAATAAAGGTCAAAGGTAGAAGAAGCAGGCCCCGGGAACGACGCTTGTGGTGACAGAAGAAGTGAGACGAGAAATAAACCACTGGATCTGCAGAGGCTTGGATTGATTGGAATTTAGAGAGAAGGAGGAAAAATTAAATTGGGGGGAGGGAGGGGTTGGATCAGAGTAGTTGGAAAGAGAGAGGAGAGCAAGAGTCAGCATGATAGGGGGCATGCCAGAGAATGAGATTTTCTGCCCTCAAAGCACCAACTTCAAAAGCTTTTGGGGGCATGCCTTTACACCATTTTATTCTTAACATAATCCAGATATCTGACAGAGAGTGTGTGTGTGTGTGTGTGTGTGTGTGTGTGTGTGTGTGTGTGTGTGTGTGTGTGTGTGTGTTTGTATGTGTGTGTGTGTGTGTGTGTGTGTGTGTTTGTATGTGTGTGTGTGTGTGTGTGTGTGTGTGTGTGTGTGTGTGTGTGTGCGTGCGTGCGTGCGTGTGTGTGTGTGTGCGTGTGTGTGTGTGTGCGTGTGTGTGTGTGTGTGTGTTTGTGTGTATGTATGTATGTGTGTGTGTGTGTGTGTGTGTGTGTGTGTGTGTGTGTGTGTGTGTGTGTGTGTGTGCGAGAGAGGGTGCTGATGGGGATGAGAAAGATGTAAGAGAGACAGAAGCATCTCCGTGGCAACCTATCCCCCCCCCATTGATCCTCCTTAGAGCAGAATTAATAAATCATCACCCGTTTCACTAAATCCAACATTTATGATTGCTTTGAGGTTAAGCTATCCACTGCATTAACATGTTCTATATGACTTTGCAGCAGTGTGTGTCTTTTAAATTGTCTCAAATGGACGGTTTTATGCTTGTCTGTTTCTGATTTTTTGTGTCTCTGCATGCCTGTCTTCCATCTGGATTCTTTTAATCCCATTCTCTTCCTCTAATCCATCTTTCTCCCTCTCTTCCTCCCACACTCTATTTGCCCTTTCCTCCCTCCCGGCATCACCGTCTCCCCCCTTTCTCTGTCTCTGCTTGCTTGATCGCTTGCTGTCTGCATAGCGAGGAGTTGTATCTTCCACGCGGTTGTGATTCACTTGGCAGCCGCTTGAGATAAACATGTTGTGGTGGACAGACGCCTCGGTCCCGGTCCGGAGGAGCAGGCTGACGTGGGTGGGCCCTGCCCAAGTCCCAACGTCAGCATGGGCAGCAGCGCCAGCCACTCGGCCAGATGGTCCGGAGTCGAGATCTCGCCACTGTTCATCAAATGCACCAGCTCGCTCTGTCTTGCCTCGCCATGGCCCCCAGCATCATGTCACAGTGAAACGAGAGAAAATTAGCACCTAATTATAGGCTCCTCTCTGTGAAGAGTGTTACTGGTGCTACTGGTGTGTGTCAGCGTGTGGAAGCTGGGTGGTTGACTCACTGTGTGACTGAGGCCTGTAGTCAACGCAGAGGACATACAGAACACATGTACAGGCCATGGAGGGGACACAAGTCATGACACACACATATGCACGGAGGACAGACACAAGCAAAAGGCTGGAACTCCCTTATTTCTGCTTGATTTGAGCCTCAGCAGGGTCTGCCCCCCACCCCACGAAGCTGCCACAACAGAAACCACTTGTGTTCCATCTCTGATCCAACAGGATTAATTACACACACAATGGAGGCTGATGCCTCTGGTTTCTATGCTCCGCAGGCTCCCTTGTGTTAAGGATGGAGTAGTTAATCTTCACCGGGAACAATGGAGATTTTGTTCTGGTGTATTTTGTTGCGCCATACATACAGAGGAGAGCTTGACTATGCTGCCATCTTGTGATTGCATCTGAACAGGTACAGGATGTAAATGAGAGGACTAGGAAGAATGTCCTTGATTGCTTCATCAGTGTCATACTAAGCAGTAATGTTGAATTGATGTGAAAGATATCATGAGCTACCCAGATGGGAAACAAAACATTAAGAGTCTTGAAATCTATCTATTGGGATACTGGCTGGAGACTCAGTGGAGACTCTTTGATCAAGAGAATATATCCTGACAGCTGCTCAGAAGCAAGAACCAGCAGTGGTCAGAAAATAGCTGCATGATGAAACTATAAAAGTCTGAGGGTGAGAAATGCCTTCTGCCGAAGTGGTGAAGGGACTGCCAGGATTTTGGGAAATCAAATAAATTCAATCATGTTTGTCAGGAAAGTTAGCAATTAAATCTTTATTAGGTCTGCAAAGACTTCCCAAAAATAGGTTAATATAACAAAAAAAAGTCAATATCTCATTCTTAAACCATACAAAACCATATTGCATCACACTTAATACTGTTGATTACTCCAACGCCTCAGAACATTCATATATGGTGCTATTTGTTTACAACACAACAGAACAGAGACAGGAAATGTTATGGGCCGAGCAAAACATCACTCAAAGACTCATAAACCACACTGTTTGCCTTTACATCAATCTGAAGGTGGATGCATACTTGTAAATGTCATTTCTGGAGTTAATGCAAAGACTTTGGCACAATAGATATTCGGTCATCTAGAAACTGTAAGCAAAAGTCCTTGCAGGATTTAGTGCATGTTGAGTATATTGTAATCCGCTGAAGAGCGAAGAGCAGCGCCGGAAAGGAAGAACTGGGGAGTTTGATGGATGCGTGCACATGACGAGAAAAGGGTGGTGGGTCAGTGGAGGGGAAGGGACGGGGCTCTGGTGCAGTTTGTTTTAGGGTACAACCACCTTGTAAGGGCTCCCGGGGATGTTGTCGTCGCCCCATTTGACAATGACGGTGTAGCTGCCCTTGTCCTTGACGGTGTAGGTGACATTATAGAGCTTGTTGCCCATGTGCTTGACATACACCTCCTCACAAGGAGTCTGGGGTCCATGCACGCCGACCATCAGCATGTTGGTACCTGGACGAGAAGTAAGAGGGGGATTTATAATGATATATGATATGATGTGTGTGTGTGTGTGTGTGTGTGTGTGTGTGTGTGTGTGTGTGTGTGTGTGTGTGTGTGTTGCATTTTCTTAAAGCTGCACTATTCAAAACATTTCATACAACCAATGGATGAAATGATTAAGTATAATATAAGAGGGGTTGCTCATAGTGACAAACCCATAGAGAATTATCACCCCATCCTGCAGTTCACGCCAGCTGATCCTCAGCATCTTGGTGTCTTTTAGCTCTTTATTTTGGTCTTATGGCCTGCAACTTTAATGTTTTGTTTACTCTCACTCGTCGTTTCCAGCATCAGCAGGCAGCCGTTTTCAGTGGAAAAAGCTCTGACAGAGTGTATGCTACCTGCACAGCAGTGAATACTGTGAATACTGTGAATACTGTGAATACTGGCGTGGTCGGGTTGCCAGAAACACAACTTGAATCAATGAAGAATGCTAAATGTTTTGTGTCTGCTGATCAATATTTTGGGCTTGTGTTTTTACTGTACGGATATAAAATCTGTCTGTGTCTTCATGTGGCTGATCATCTCACCTGCTTTGCTGCAGTCAACTGTAAAATTGTTTTTCTGTCCGACCACAGCCTTAGACAGCCCTGCTCCACGACAAACAACCATGCTGGCATCAGATGTCAGTTTTGTTGAGGAGGTGGAAGAGGAGGAGCTGGAGCTGTAGGCACCGCCCACTTTGGAGGTCTTGGTAACTGTTTCAACCAAAACAGAGGAGGTCTCATGGAGGCTGTGCCCCCCTGACAGCCGGGCTCCTGTAGGAGAGGGAGAGACAGAGAGAGGTTATCTAATGTCATCGTGGCTCAGTCAGTTCTGCCTGGGCTGAAATAGGAAATTATTTCATACCACTTTCAAATAAAGTGAACTTCCAAGACTCGTGGGAGTTCTTTTTATGTCACAATTATTCAATGAAAAAGGAATTTGTATGCACCAAGTAGTGACAGCAGGATTATATCAGTGTAGTGTCAGAGAAAGACAGCTTTTATGTCAAATGTACACTGAGCAGTATGAGCGAAGAATGATTTTCTTGACTTCCACACTTTTTTCAGAGGAACATTTGTTTCATAATCGAGACACTTGTCATGTAAGATCCACAGATCAGATGGGAGAGAGACTGTTAAGCAGACCTGTGATTTTAGCTTTGAAGGGGCTGCCCACTATGTGCTGTGGCCCTGCGTATTTAATGGTGATGATATAGTTTCCGGGTGCCATGGGTGTGTAGGTGATCTTGTAGCCTTCAGGACACTCCCGACAGTCCATCTTGACCTTGGACGGCCCGTCGATGTTGACCGATAGAGTGGCAGAGCCTGCGTTACAGGTGTTGACCACAAACTCTGTGGGTGCACCTGGAATGCAGAAAAAGATGATAAAACATCTTAATCGCTGCACATGATATGAAAATCACAAGGAAGCCATGCTGAATGTATCAGCTAATGTTTTACATATTTGTAGTGGTAAAGGTGATTTCTACCTGTGATCCCTCCCTGCAGTCCAGCGCCATGTGCTGTCACCATGCCTGGGTCTCCAACCAGCCCCGGGTCTCCCACTCGCACATTAAAGGGGCTTCCAGGAATGTGGCATCCGTTGAACTTGACATCTATGGCGTGAACTCCGTTCTCCCGTGGAATGAAGCGGATTGCATTCTTGTCTGAAAACAACACAAGTGGATAAAGTCTTCCTGAATGATGCTTACCACTGTTTAAAAAAAAGCAGATTTTTCTGTTTTATGCACTACAGAGTGAAGTTGGTGCGTACCGCTGTCAAGCTCAGTGACATAGCATTCCTCAGAAGAGCCGGCGGGGGTGTGAACTTTGGCATCCACCACACCCCGAGCCCCATTGCGCTGAACCATGAAGGATGCCTCTTGGTTTACCTTCAAGTCCTTCTCCTACAATAGACAGGGAGAAATATGATCAGAATAAATGTGCGTGTGCCCGCACCTCGAGGGACACAAAGTGTGTGACTCATCAAGCCTAAACTAGAATAGATTTATCGGTTGGGTGTGAGAGGCAGTAAAGGTCAGAGTTTATAGCGAGGCGTTTAGTGTTTTTGCCCTACAGGCGGACGAGCTGTCCTACCTCAGATAAGAGGTAGTGTGACATTATAAACGATGGTCTGATATTGCACTTCACCTGGCTTCTAGTGGTAGGAAAGCACTCTGAAGAGGCATTTCAGTCAACTAAAAATATATGTTTTCAGCATTGTTGGCAATTGTAATGGAAACTGTGAAAGCAAATAAAAAAAGCATCTGTGAAGTGAGGAGAGCAATATTGTGAGCTGTCACAGGTATCTTTGAAGGAGTCGTTATCTTGCACTCCCTGTTTTCTTGCTTTTGCCCTCACAGTAACACAATCACAAAGACTTGCTGACTGCCCACACATAGCACAGCTTGTGTTGCCTCACATTAGCAAGGGACAGTTAATCCAGCCCTTCATCACTGGCCAGCATCACAGTATTATAGCTCCAACACTGGCATTCAATTACATTTCAAGGGCAAAGTGCTATTAGACAAAAATATCTACAGCCACTCTATCATTATGTTACACGCAATCTTTAATTCAACCCTGATATTTTGTAACTGTGCATGTGTAGTGTCTGTGGTTGTTTATAATGTGGCCTTTATCAACTCTGTGTGTGTGTGTGTGTGTGTGTGTGTGTGTGTGTGTGTGTGTGTGTGTGTGTGTGTGTGTGTGTGTGTGTGTGTGTGATCTTACCTGAAGGCTTGTAACAGTGAGCCTTCGGGCCTCGTCTGACAGTGTAGCAATCGGAACAATGAATGGACTGTCAGGGATGTGCTCGTTGTTGAACTTGATTGACACCTCGTAGTCACCTGGGGAAGCAGACAGGTTATTTACTTTCACCATCAAATGAACTGGAGGAAGCGTGGAAGAATTACTGAAAGGTTTAGCAGTTTAGTGAAAAAAAGACTCTGAGAAAACAATCAAAATAAGGAGACATTCTACACTCGTGGGCGACAAAAGCTTTACCTGGTTCTTTCACTATGTAGGAGACGCCGCAGGAACCATCCTTCCTGTCCTCAAAGGAGATTTCAGCCTTGCTGGGACCCTCTACAGCGATGGACAGACCGCCAGCACCTGCCTCTCTGGTCCAGATGCTAAATTCAGCTAGAGAGGGTGAAACAAAGGTTCATCTTAAGTATCAACATCTCATGAAACATTTAAAATCTTGTGTTGAATTCCATCCAGCCTATGGTTCACTTCAGTACAGTGGCAGCCTATGAAGAGTTGGCATATCGACTAGATCTGTACCATGCTAAATATATATAAATATATTGATCTTATTACAGGACCATGATGCTCAATAAGGCACACCCCATATGAGGTTAAGTCAGGTTTCTTATGATTTACCCCTGAAGTTGTAACCGCTGTGAGAGTATTTTGAACCTGGCAAGCTTGACTCATCTTTTTCTGTATTTTATTTCTGTATTTCTTTTATATAATTATTTTAATAATTTTAATTACTATTATTATTCTATTATTATTTATTATTATTATTATTATTACTTTTTGTCATGTTTATCCATTTTCTAGTGAATATCTTGTTCTGGTTCTGGGCTTAATTACTGTTTTCTGTCATTTATTGCATTGGGATGTCATGGAACAATAACAAATTATAAAAACTTTGGTCATAAAAAAATGAATAATCCATATTTGTAGAAAACACAGTTCTTCCCACTGAGAGCACATCCCACGTCCAGAGAGTGAACTTACAAGGTGCTGCAGCCACGCCTCTTTCCAGACCAGATCCTCCTGCGCGGACCTTGTGTGATCCTCCCTCCCCCATGGGCCCCACAGTAAACTGGAAGGGGCTACCAGGGACGTGTTGGCCTCTGTACTTGACGTTGACAGTGTGGGGTCCCATTTCCTGAGGGATGAAGCGCACACTGTAGGTGCTGCTTCCTCCATCAACTATGTCAGCATCCACTGTTTTCCCACTGGGGCTGGTCACCTGAGCCGTCATGGCCTGAGAGCCACCCTCAACTGGATGAGGCAGAGCAGCACAGAGGACATGTTTAGATACATCCAAGACATTTGCACAGTATATACAACAGATATTCTTGGTTAAAAAAAACCACAACATATATATTTTAGTTGATAGTTAAATCCAAAGTATTTTCACGTTCAAAAAGTGGGTTTAAATTTGGACTCTCACCCTCAGGTCTGGCAGTGATGCCAGCAAAGCTGCTGAGGCTCTCTCTTCCCAGAAAGTCTCCAAAGACATCCCTAAAGGGGCTTCCTCCTCCGCCCATCTGGGTGCTCTCCTCCACTCGTACCTCCCTCTTGGTCTCTCCACCACGGGTTTTGCTGATCTCAGTGCGTTCAGTGCGGGTGTAAGTGTGGCTGCTGCGGGTGAATGTCCTGGTCAGCCTCTCCTGAGCTGAAACCATCTGGAACCAGTTTCCTAGAGTGAGGAGAAAGCAGTGAGAATATAAATGGGAGTGCATTTAGTTTAAGATGGTTGACCAGCTGCCCTCTAACCACTTGTGACTGGCTCCTGTACTTACCTGGGATCTTGAGATTAAGGCCACATGTGCTGCCCACTGAGGCAATAGAAGACGCCTGCCTCTTTCTAGTAATACTCTCCTTCATTCTTCCTTCCCCGGTCACCTTCACTGTGAAAGGACTTCCTGGAGGGCAAAAACACATTTACAGTGAACAAAATATATACAGATTTATTTGAATTTTAAGATTTCAAATGTTTTTGTATGTAAGTAAGTAAATGATTCCAACCTGGGATGTGTTTTTCAGCAAACTTAATGTTAACAGTGTAACTTCCAGGTTCTGTTGGACAGTAGGTGACTCTGCATGTCCCGTCCTCAACATCTTCACAGTTTATATCCACTTTGCTCGGACCTTCAATTGACAATGCTAGACCTCCATAACCTTAAGGTAGAAAAGAAGTAGAGAGAAGTTAAAAAAGTATGTGTTGCCTTCGTATTTGCCCTGAAGGTGGAACATCACGTCACTAAATCTCACCTGCGTTCCTTGTATCCACAAAGAATTCAGCCATTTCTAAAGTGTGTGCCTCCACCAGGCCTTTACCGAAAGCCTTTACTCTGCTGGCCTCGCCAATCTCTGACTGGCCAACCATGATTTTGAAAGGGCTGTTGGCTACGTGCACGCCATTCTTCCTCACGCTAACTTCATGCTCGCCGACCTCCTTGGGGGTGAAAGAAATACCTGTGAACATAAAAAAGGCAGAGAGGGAAAGAGTCAAGACAAAGAACCAGAGTTAAATGCATTCAATGAATCCAACACTGCTTATCTATGTTCTACTCTTCCTGTGATTTTGTTTATCTGGCAAGTGAATATCTCACCGAGGTGTCTGTTGGGCAGTCTCTTGAGCAGGCAGGGCTCCTCGTTGCCTGATGGTGCTCTGATACTGGCAGTCAGAGAGCTCAGATCAGTCTCTGTGATCTTCAGGGACACGTCAGCTGCTGTGCCAACATTCAGCTGTGATGTCCTGGTTATGGCATCATCACCTTGACATAGAAAAAGGTTTATAGTCAACACATAAACCTGATTTATGATAAACACATCTGCTATAAAAAAAACATAAACGTCAGTCTATGGGAGAAATTATTTATTTCCTCACCAGTGATCTTAGCAGTAAAGGGACTGCCAGAAATGTGCTTGTTGTCAAACTTGACAATGATGTTGTAGTCTCCAGGAGCCGTGGGCAGGTAGGACACAGTGCAGGTACCATCTTTGTTGTCCTTACAGGTGATCTCAGCCTTAGACGGACCCTCCACTGCCAGTGACAGACCACCTGAGATAGAGAAAAACTCTCTCAGATTCAACATTTTCTGCAGTGTAGTAAGGGTTAACTGTATTACCATAAATCCACTGTAAAATATACTTAAAATCACTCGGGGAAATGAGGTATAGTACCTTCTCCTGCATTCTTGGTGACCACAGTGAAAGTGGCAGACTTGTTGACCATGCCGTAACTCAGACCTGGACCATAAGCAGTGACCACTCCGGTGTTCACAGCATCCACAAAGAACTGCAGAGGGCTTCCTGTAAGGGTTATAATCATTAGCAAACAGTGATGAGACTGAGGACTGGGAATAGTATCAATCACATTTTATTTACAAAAATAAGAGAGCAAAACATCCTTGATAAGATCAAGACTATTTCGAAAGTTGAAAGCAGCGTCCCACCCTCCTTATATGGTGTGTTTCTGACCTGGAATGTGATTGCCTTCATATTTAATGTCCATCTCGTGCAGACCTCTCTCTGTGGGCTGGTACTTTATTGTGATGGTGCCATCCTTATTGTCAGTGATATGCGGGCGGGCAGTCTTGCCTGAAGGCATCCGCACCTCACCTGGAAATGACAGTAGTTTGGTGAAATGTTAGTGACCTAAAAAATTGGTTTTGTGTGTGTGTGAGTGTGCGTGTTTTTGTATGTTGAGTGCTGGATTTGTTCATCACACCTGTGATTTCTCCTTGCTGTGGCGTGAAGGGGACGAGGAAGTTAACAGGACGGAAGAGAGGATCAACTGTATCGCGGGGAACAACTGGCTCATTTGTGGCCTGTCAATACAGAGAGAAGAAAAATAGTTGGTTTCATACAACTAAATGTCAGAACAAGAGTGCACCTATCACACAAGTGTAGCAGCTGTTTAAATACTATTTCACTCACCATCACATGGAAGGGGCTCTTAGGGATGTTCTGTCCCCCAAAGCGGATGGTAATAACATATTTCCCAGGTTCAGGGGCTGTGTAGTAAATGTCAAAGGTCCCGTCACGATTTTCCACCACATCCATGTCCAGCTCCATCCCTTGTGGAGTCTGCACTTTGCAGGTCACCTTGCCTTTCCCAGCAGCCTTGGCGTCCACTGTGATAACTGTATCCTCTGAGGTCTGCAGCTTCTGAAGACTTGCTGTTAAGGAGAGAGGTAGTAAGGATTTAAGTGCTACATCAAAACATGGATTCTTTGAACAATATGTCCCAGAAATAAAAACAAAGCCACTGTTACTCACACATGCCATGTCCTCCAATAGAAACTGGAAAGAAAAAAATGCAGATTTAGAATATAAATATGTTTCTATTTACATTTTTATTTATTAGAATAAATGTGGATCACAGTGGGGTTAATTTCTTACCTGTGAGGCAACATTTGCTGGCGTCTCCTGTGGGCAGGGACTGGATGCGGTATGGGGAGTAAGGAATCTCATCTCCTCCATATTTAATGGTGATAGTGTAGGGGCCCGTAGAGTCAGGTACATAGGAAACTGTGTATGTGCCGTCCCTGTTGTCCTGGATGGTTGCATTCTTTGGCTTGCCCTCTGGATCCTGTAAATACACAATATTAAGTTATTTTAAATGTTGGTTTATGGTTTAAAGATTCTGAAAGGTGAAAGGTATCTGAACCCACCAGAATCTGCACTGTGAGCAGTCCCTCTCCAGCATCACGAGCATCAATGGTGAATTCAACTGGCAGGCTTGCAGACACACCTTTTGTGTCTAGACCGGGGCCACTGGCACGCACCTTACTGGCGTCATGCCCAGGCTGAGACATCACCTTGAATGGACTGTGGAAAAAGGAGAGAATATCAAGTGTAATTATTAAACGCAGTCATTCAAAAAACAGAAATGGAAAAAGAAAATTTGCTGAGCTACACTTTTTTAAATCCAGTCAGACAGAGCAGAACTTTAATTAAGACATATCTGCACATACTGCCTGGTTTGGTGTTTTTTTTAACTCATACTGTACCTGTGTGGGACTTCCTGATCTGCATATTTGACGGCTACAGTGTAAGGGCCATCCTGGGCTGGGGTGTAGTGAACTGTGTGGGTGCCATCGCCGTTGTTCTTCACACCAACTGGCTCCACAGTTCCTGGAAATAGGACATAATTGAAACAATCATATACCGCCAACTTGCTATTATTTGTCAGCTAAGAGTAGGCAAGAGGTTTTCTTATTCAAACCGTATGGTCTTACCTTTTGGGCCATAGAGTTTGACATCCAGTGGAGCCTGTCCAGCCTGGGTACAGTCTGCTGTGAAAGTCTGAGGAACATGGGCTCTCACTCCGGTGCCCAGTCCCGGGCCTGAGCACTTCACCTTTGTGGGATCCACAGGGTCCTTCACTGGAACACGGAACGGACTGCCGGGGATCGGGTGACCTCCGTAGTTTATGTTGACGTCATAGTCTCCAGTAGTGAAGGGGATGTACTCCACGCTGCAGCTGCCATCTTTATTGTCCTTGCAGGATATTTTTGCCTCTGATGCTCCCTCGATGGTCAGGCCCAGGCCTCCTGTTCCAGCACCCCTGAGAGAGAAGCCAAAGCTTTTATTTAATTGCACATTATTTATCTCCTTTAACCCTCATCCTATCAAGATATTTAACATACAAGGACTACCGACTGGGTTCCCTGGGGACCCCAATAATAAACTACTGTAAGAAGCAACCATCATAGCTAAACTTATTTCTCCCCAAAACAGTATTAGTTACACAATTTATGTAATCTGAATTTATTTATTATTTTAGGAAAGTTACAGGATATTGTGTAAAACAAGCATCTGTGTGTGTCCGGCAGAGTTCCCCTACCTCCATAATGTGTGTGATACTTTAAATTAGGACCCATGTCAAACATGAGCTATAATAAATAGTTCCATCTATTAAAACTGTATAGGTGGAATCTTCAGGACCCAAAGACATTGGTATTTAAAAAAATAAAAACATGATATATGGGTCATTGGTTGACAAAGTCATGAACATTTTCAATGATAAAATAATGCACCTGTCAGATGTGGCAAAAGGAAAACCCCTAGGGTCAGCGGGGACCCCAGTTGGTAGTATTAAGGTTAAATGTGATCCAACAGTACCTGGTCTCCACAGTAAAGCAGTTGGGCTTGTTGGTAATCCCTCCCTCCAGACCTGGTCCAAAGGCACGGACCCGTGTCGGATCACATCCCTCCACCACCAACACTCTGAAGGGACTCTTGGGCACCGGCGCGTCGTCATACTGCACCTCAATCAGATGCATTCCTGCGCACAAAGCGATACATCAGTTCAATGCCTGTTGCCATACTGTACCTCTCTGCCTGAACGTTCTCAAAGCAAACAAATGGTTTTCTGTTATTGCCGCTTGCTTTTAATTATGAGCCAGACAAATTCCCTTTTAGGGAGATAAACATCTGTTTATCTAAAAAAAGATACCATCTAGCATGCAGACGCTCTGGTGAACATACAAGGCCTTACATCTGTTCCCTATTCATTATTCTGTTATAACATTTTTCTGACAGAGCCCTCTCAGTAGGCCTATATGCCAGATTCCCAGCAGCACTGCTATATTAGAGCACGTCTGGTGGTGGTGAAGTGCTCTGTGATCTCTTTGCTTTGTGTTATAGGTCTCTAATAATATCCCCTGTTATTCCCTGCTCTATAGCTGTGTGCAGGCAGCCTTCAGCACAAATACCTGCCTGGTTAAGAGATTCTGTTCAAGAGCACACTATTTATAAAACAGCCTGTCTGCCTCTCTGCTCTCTGCCCCTCACATCATTGCTCCACTGCATCATTCTGTATTTATACCCCCCTCTTTTTCATTCTTTCTTTTACCACTCTCCTACTTTATTCCCAAATGGCACCCAATACAAACACCTGTTAGTGACTGTCTCTTTCAAATAGCCTCTATCTGTCTGTAGCAGGTTAGGTTTGCTAATGTTATAAATTTGACATAGATCTAACTTCCATCATTGTCGTTTGGTGCCTATCCACATTATGATCCTTTAACTGTGTGACTAACCCTGGTAAGTGAAATAAAGTAATATTTGACTCCTACCATCCTCGAATGCTGTGTACTCCACTCTGTAGGTGCCGTCTCCCTTGTCAGTGATGTATGTTTCCGTGTTGGTGCCGGAGGGGCTGATTATATGAACCTTCACATGATTTCCTCCAACCTTGTTGAGGGCACGAGCGTCGACGATGAAGTGTGTTGTCACTTCTCTGAGGACCCCTAGAAACAGAAAAGCCCTTCAGGTGATTTGTTTCCAAAGAGAAACAAGACCAAGTGGCCTCAGTCATATTAAAGACTTGACATTATAAATCCATGTGACAGATTCATGAGTTGTCTCTGAGCTAGTTAAAATAGTATATACTCTGGCTGCAACTAAACATTCCATATTCTTTATTATTGATTAATCTGTCTGTTATTTTTTATTTTATCAATTGATCGTTTAGTCTATAACACTTCATAAGATATTGTAAAATGCCCATCACGACCTCCCACAGCCCAACGTGGCATCTCCTAATAGCTTGTGTTTTCAGAGCCACAGTCCAAAAGCAAAATTGGAATTATAATGATAACAAATGGAGAAAAGCAACCTGCAAATGTTGGGCATTTTACTTGTTAAATGAGTTTCAATCGTTTTTCTTACAATTCACCTAATTAGCTCATTCTTTAGTACATAACCTAAGTTTATTAAAAGGCTAACATGAAGTGCTAACTCAATTCATCTTAGGTTCTTGCTTACCTCTGGGCTCCACTCCTGGCCCATAGACATGCACCCCGCTGGTGTCCACCGAGGGCTCCACTTGCAGGACCTTGGGAAACTGGGGAATCATCTGGCCACCATACTTGATCGTGATGGTGTGTGTGCCATGGAAGGGTGGGATGTATGTAACGGAGAAGGTCCCCTCTGCAGTTTTCTGGATGTGCACTTCAGCCTTAGCCCCGCTCTCTGACACAATCTCAATGGTGAGCTCGGCGTCGCCTGCCCGGGTGCAGTCCACAGTAAAGGTTGCTGGTTCGCCTGCCTTGGCCTTCTCCAGGCCTGGCCCGGTAGCCGTCACCTTGGCGGGGTCCAAGGCTGCGCGCACTGCAGCCTTGAAGGGAGAGCCCGGAATGTGCTGCTCGGCAAAAAGGATGTTGATGGCATACTCTCCATGCTCAGTGGGCAGGTAGAACACTGAGCAAGTGCCGTCACCGTTGTCCTGGCACTCAATCTTCGCTTCGCAGGGGCCCTCCACAGTGAGGCCCAGCCCCCCTGCACCAGCTCCCTTTGTGTCAATAGTGAATGGAGCTGGTTTACCCACAATGCCTCCCTTCAAGCCTGGGCCAAAGGCTCGCACCTGTGATGCAACAGTCAGGTCAGTTTTTGAGATATAAAAAACATAAAATATTTGTGTGTTATGTTTATTTATCTGTTATGTGTCATGAGCCTCGAGTATGAACACAGTGTAGAACTTCATGCAACTTTCATGAACTTTCACCTTTGAAGGATCAGCAGGCATCACTGCTTCAACCCCAAAGGGGCTACCCATCACCGGGTTGCCATCATAGCTGATATCAACCTTGTACTGCCCCTCCTCTGGGGGAATATACTTCACACTGTGAGTGCCTTTGGCTTTGTCTGATTCCAGCTTGCATGGGATTGGTCGGCCTGAGGGGGAGGTCATCTTCACACCCACATTGCCCTGCCCACCAGCGCCCTTTGTATTAATCGTGAACTCCTGATCCTTTCCAACCTCCACTTCTGCAAGAAAGATTAACAGGAAACACTTAAAACTGATGCAATTAACTATGTTTACATGGTAAATGCAAGAGTGTTTGTAACTTACTGGTGTCTAATCCCTCCACTTTCACCTTTCCAATATCCAGAGGTGGTGCCACTGTGATGTGGAAGGGGCTCTTGGGAATTGGATCTCCTCCATGAGTGACTGAAATTGTCATGTTACCCTGAAATAACACAAAGGGAAGAATAAATATTGATTTGGATTGATTATTATGAATAATCTATGTAATGGGCTTCAAACAGAGGACTACTGTACCTGTTGAAGAGCCGTGTACTTGACAGTGTAGGAGTAATCGTGGTTATCGATGATCTCAAAGTCACGAACCGCCTCTCCTGTGCCTGACGCTGTGAAATGCACCTCAGGCTTGGCCTTGCCGGCTCCCTTTGTGTAGATGGTGAAGTGGGTTGGAGTGCCCACCTCCACTCCTGAAACACACATGTTTTGTCAGTGCTGCCAATTCTAGTCAAATCAAATCATTTATATTTCATTTAAGTATTGTAGAGGGTGTTTTCTACCAATGCAAATACCTATACATTTGGTGTGCTTGGTGTTTATACTAATACTGGTTCATGTCGTCAGTTGATCTCACCTGTCTTGTTGAGTCCGGGGCCCTCTGCTCTCACCTTACCAGCATCATGGGAAGGATCCACTTTGACTTTGAATGGACTGATCGGGATTTCCTGACAAAGCCAAACATAAAATAATCATAAGAAATGACTCAAGACTAAATATAATTCACTCTGGAAGAACATGTAGAATAGTCTACGTAACTCAGTCCCTCGTGCAGTGGAAACAGTATTCCTACCTGGTCAGCAAACAGCACCATGATGGTATATCGGCCTGGACCGGGGGGAGTGTACTTGACAGTGAAGGTGTCATTGTCATTCTTGATAATGTCAAATTCGATGTCTGCCTCGGCGGGGCCAAGCACCCCTGGGGCACACTTGATTCCAATGCTGATGTCGCCTAATGGTGCATAGCAATGAGCATAGTTCAAGAAGGTGAATCAAAAATAGATGATCTGAATAAATATAAGCAGTCTCTCCACTGCCTAGAGCTTTATTTCAAGTATATTTCAAATAACTTACCTCAACTAAACTACGCAGATTTACTTATTCAGTTCATGCTTTGCTTCATATTTTTCAACATCCCACATGATATAGAACTAATTATTGTTAAGAATCAACTAAACCCAGAAGTGTTTTTGTAACCACCCACACCATCTCCTCGTACATGCTCACCTTGACCAGCCTCACCGCAGTCCACCGTGAAGTATGTTGGCTCATTAGCCTTGAGCCCCGTCTTCTCCACTCCAGGCCCATAGACTTTGACTTTGTCGGGATGACAACCCTCTCCAACCAGCACCTAATGAATTCACAGTGTACTTGAGGAAAAAGCAGTTGGTTCAAGTACAACTGCTGCTATCCTCCTACTTTGTCCATAATTGGTGGAGTATCATTTTATTAAATTGACAAAATTTTAAGTGCAACATATATATAGTATATACAGTATGTATATACTATATATATGTGTGTGTGTGTGTGTGTGTGTGTGTGTGTGTGTGTGTGTGTGTGTGTGTGTGTACATCGCCATGTGTCTTACCCTAAAGGGGCTGTTGGGCACGTTGACATCCCCCCAGGTGATGATGATGGTGTGTTTAATAGACTTGACAGGGGTGTACACACACAGAAATGTGCCATCTCCCTTCTCAGTAATCTTGATGTTGATGGTGGTGCCTTCAGCGTCCTTAGTGAATACAAAAGCATGTCAGCTCTGCTCTGTACATGCAATATCAATGATGTGTTCCTATAAATGAAGGTTTCACAAACTGGTGCTCTACCCATACCTGTGCGTAAATCTTAAGGTGACCCTTCCCAGCCATGTGGGCGTCAATGGTGAATTCAGTCGGTTTGTTCACAATGATGCCAGTTGGCTGCAGGCCTGGACCAAATGCTTTCACCTGCAACATTTTGTTGTTTTAATGTATTTTGTTAGGATTATTGCAACCTGCTTTATACTTATACATATGATATATATTTCAGTGAGGGGAAATGACCTTCTCAGGGAAGACGTCATTTTCTGCAGGAAGGATGTGGGCCATGAAGGGACTGTCCTTGATGTCCTCGTCATCACAAATGACATGGACAGCATAGTCACCAGCTTCAGTGGGCCAATAGCGTACATCACAGGAGCCATCACCCTTATCATCACACTCAATTTTAGCCTGTGATGGGCCTTCGATGGAGAAGCCTAAACATCCAAAGAATTAAAACATTCAGATTTCACAGTCAGAATACTTTTTATTTATTTACCTTTCGTCTGTAAGAGGTCAAATCACTTTCACATGACTCACCTAGAGTTCCAACTTCAGTGCCGATGGCCTCTACCACAAAGTCAGCCGATTTCCCCACCATGCCAGTCTTCAGACCAGGACCCCAGGCCCTCACCTTCTGAAAACCTGCCTCCTCACCCACCTCCACTTCGAAGGGGCTGCGGCACACAAGATTACACAATATTACCAAGCGTAAATGTGACTGTGCATTGTTAAGGAATAGTTAAAGGTATTAGGAGTCTACCTGCGTGGGATGGGCTGTTCTCCCCAGGTGATGCTGACTGTGTATTTACCACGCTTAAGTGGGTGATATTCACATTCATACACACCGTTTCCTGCATCTCGCACTTTCACTTGCTCTTCTGCTCCAGCTAAGGATGAATAACACAGTCAATATAGATTCTTATCAAGTCAAAGAGACATTTATGCATTTTGTTTATTACATGCGTATGAGTTCTTAGAAATAAAACCAAACAAAGTGAATAATCATAAAAATGTATGAGGACGAGTGATGCAAAGAAGAGCGATCTGTCTGACTCACTTGGTCCTTTAACTGAAACGCTCAGCGATCCGCTGCCAGCTCCCTTGGTGAAAACTTTGAAGTCTGCAACCTCCTTTACTCTCACGCCTTTGGGCTGAAGGCCTCTGCCTGTAGCTCTGCAGGCATTCGGGTTTATTGCTGAAAGGAATAACAAAGAAATAGTGTGAAAGAGAGAAATATTTAACAAAGCAAATGGCAACTGAGAGTAGCCAGCAGTTGACAGCGATGTTAGTAGCAAAGACATTAAAATATCCAATTTAGGTGGGATTCCTTAAAGCTTGGCTGACAGAACCTGCAAATGAGAATGATGCTTTTTGCAGCACATATAACACACAGTGCAGAATGCTGGAAAGGATATTGACAGTTTTGTAAGCACCGAGGGAGCATCTGACAACATTTCAGTCAGTCACTCTGAAATGTTGACTGCAGGCTTAAACCAAATGCTGGACGATGCAAATTTAGACTTGATAAAAAAACAAACATGTCAACAGCACAAGCAAAGACATTTAACAGAGAAGAACGTGGACCGAAATGCAAAGTGGGACAATCTGTAAACTATTTGTACAACATGACATCTCATCTCCCTCTGAACACGAAACCATCAAGCTGCAGGACGCAAGAAGATGCAGCAGGCGAACAGGCACGGCATTGAGCCGCGGCACCCTATTCTTAGAGAAAGCACAGAGTAGCATCTGCAGGGCGTGGCATAGAGGAAAGGTTTGGGGGGATCTGGCTGAGCAATGGGCACAGGCTCCTCCCAGCAAACCATACTAACTTGGGCGGCCAGGTTTTTGGGGGGGTACTCTTTTCCCACCCTTCGCTCCAGGAGGGGTGTGTACTGACTGAGGGACTATCTGCAGAGGAGCTCCCAAGGGAGTAGCAACTGGTGGAGCTAGAAATGACAGATAGGAAGGATTATGGTCTATAGTGGGTGGATGTTCCCAGGGAAAATAAAGATGACTGTAGATTCTGATGGATATTCTGATGGATAGATCACCCAGACGTTAACGGCATGATAAGAAATCTGATTTGTCTGACAGTAATTTAAAACACAGACAGATGGCTCACCCTCTGCGATGTTGACAGTGAAAGGGCTCCTGGGGATCTCCTGGCCTGCAAACAGTACATGGATGGTGTGAGGCCCTTCCACCATGGGACGATAGGTGCAACGGAAAACACTGTCGCCCTTATTCTCCAGGATGAGCTCCACTGTGTCCTTTTTCCCCTGAGGATCGACAATTACCACACTGACATCGCCGTTGCCAGCACCTAAGTGTGACAGGAAAATGATCAGTTATCGCACGTTAAAGATGCTGTACGTTAACTTTCTCTGAGAAAATACAGCAAGCCTTTCATCAGATCACAGTACTGTTGTTGAAATGTATACATTTCAGTGTGAAAAGTAGTTGTATGTTCCATACTAACCAGCTGTGTAGATGTCAAAGTAGGTGGGTTTGTTAGCCACATTGCCTGTAGGATCCAGACCCGGTCCCCTGGCATGGACTTTTCTGGGGTCGCCCAAATCCTTTGCAACATTCACTGTGTAGGGGCTCTTGTCAATGTCTTGACCAGCAAACAGCACTTTCACCTAAAGAGAAAAACAACAAGATAAAGTTAAGACACTTTTAAATAGAGTGTTTTGTCCGTGTTGTGCAGAGTGATGTGTGGTCTTGCTCTTACCTTGTGAACACCTTCAACTTTAGGAACATAGGTCACAGTGTAGGATCTGTTTTTGTCCTTGTTGGGTTTAACCTTAGCCTAGAAAATAAGACGACAAAGTAAGAGAGGGTTAGATGCAAAAATGAGAACGTTATCAGGATTATCTGAGTTAGCTAACAGGCTGTGTGCTACGATCAGGTTAAAACGTGCCTCCTCTTTGTGTCCCTCAGGATCCTCCACATAGACCAGGACCTCACCACTGCCAGCTTCCAGAGTTTCCACAGTGAACACAGCTGGTTGCAACACCTTGTTGCCATGAGGCTCAATACCTGTAATGTAAATACAGAGACGTGATGATATATTCTGCAACACAGTGGCACACCAGCAAAAAAGTATCAAAAAGTTTCCTAACAGAGTAAGACTAAGACGCTTGTGCTATCCCCAAGGTATCTGTCGCCTAACATCACTGCTTTGTTATTCAGGACTAAGTAGGTGAACATTATTCATTACACATTCATACTGTTCATATGAACTGTTGTAAAGTTCATGGCTACTGTTGGGCTACCCACCAGGTCCATAGGCTTTGGCCTTGTTTGGGAAAAGCTGTTTGGCCTTGAGAGAAGCACCGGGCTTCAGCTTTGCCTTGGGGAACTGAGACAGGTAGGTCATCACTGAGTGCTCATCCACATCAGGGTCCACAATCTCCTCAGGGGCAATCACCTGCAGCACAGACAGACAACCAGAAAATCAGAGGTTAATAATGTGCGCTGCATTTTAATTGAAAAGCATAGTCAACACAAAGAGTAAAGCTCAGTTTATATGCAACATCCTGCAACAACCATGACATATCCTAATGTATGTTTAAACTGACAGCCTTGTCAATTGTAAGAAAGGTTATGGTTGACTCTTTATATAACTTTCCGTTATTAAGCATGGTGCAATGGGATTTAATAAGGATTACATTTATTTATTTCCCCCACCTCTAACTCCTCAGCACTTGTATGCCTGTCTATGACAGCGTGGCACAAAGCCACGCTCCACGCTGTTTATATTTAACCCCAGGACAGCAGGGTTAAGGATTGTTGCCCTCAATAAGCCAGCCAGGGGGATTTATCCTGAGCCAGACCTTTCCCACATCTCCTTAACACCACCACACTGCACTCCAGCCCCCAGGCCTGCATACATGACATACACCCCCCGGCTATCTCACCAATGCTAAGCCTCATGGAGAACAGCTAACCCCGTGTCTTAGACAAACAAATAAACAACCTGCATAGAGTACATTACAATACGGAGACTCAGAGTTGTATAAATGGGGCTGGAAATATTGCACTCTGGCTGTGTTCACATTGTTATTCTGATGAGCGCACTCCTCTGCTTCAGAGGCTGGCTCGGAAGGTGTTCAGAAATCTCACACCTTCACAAATTCACACATCTACTTAATAAAACTCCTGAAAACTCACATACGGAGAGCTACAATGAAGTAAATGGAAATATTAGAAGGAAGATGGGTAATAAATATTTTATGAGACCCTCCAGCATGATCTCCCTGTAAAACACTGGGCTCCATTTCATACACAGTACTGTCTTTCTTTAGTTCAGTGTTACAGTGTGCACAGGTGTATGTACATGGAGTGAGTTTTAATTTGCAAATGTGTCTTGGTGCTTGCTTTTCATTGCTTAGAAATGATTGGTGGTCCACTGAGTATAAACTATGTTGATACCTGACAGTAAAAAAGGCTACCTGCTTATCTTGTTGTGCTGTGAGATCAACCACACCCAGCTGAGCTAAAGCAAACTAAAAAGCACTTTGTGAATGGCATCTATCATGCATCTTACCTGAGGCACACCCAGCCAGTCGTCAGCCTGTTGCATGGCTTCTCTGGCATTCTCCACAGGCTGGTTGGGGTCCCATTCTGCCCAATCAGGACACAAACCTACAGAATGTAAACAGGAAGATTAGACAATTCTGCACAGAGAAATGCAGTCACGGCTACACCGCTGTTGCTATAATAAGGCCACTTGGGCTGTCACTACTATCTGTCTAACACCTCAAACTACAACATCACATGACCTTACCCTCACTGCTCTGCTCCTGTGAATCTACTATGTCTGACAATGAAGGTCTCTCACTGTTCAAAAGCTCGAGACGCTCTGGCACTTTCACTGTGGCTAAAGCTAGCCTCCTCCATGCTGCTAATGCCTAAATTGGATTAGTGCTGCTGATGCTGTGGCTACTCACTCAATAGGCCCATATGGGCACATCATAGAATACTATTATCCAATTAGTATTGACACTGGCCCACAGTATTAACAGGGTTGAGATAACATGCATCTGCAAGGAAGGCGTGTAGCTGTCAGTTATGAGGGTCAAGGGTGGGCCTTCCACCATTTTGCCATGGGAAATCTATGCTTTTCAAAATGTCAGCTCTCGAGTAAAACTAGATTCACATAGTGCATAATGCAACATCACTGTAAAACCAAAGGAGTTGGATATATGCCATAGCTGAATAAGAAAATACTGGATATACAAACAGAAATTGTATCTGCTGTCAGATAGAATACGTGTTTCTCCCTGGTCTGACCTATGATTTGTTTTTTACATTTGTGTCTGGATTGAAAGCAGAGCTTCTGTGTTTCAGAACAGAGCGAGTTTCGTCAGTTACCCTGCTGTTTGGTAATAGCTGATGAAACAACCTTGTATGGTCAGTGCTGCAGCACAGTGTTTGAAAGATGCATCTCTGCAGATCAATGGCTCATATAAACACAGTTAAACTCGGAGCTCTACAGTCTTCTAGCTACTCCTCCACCTTTTGTTCTGTGAAGCACAGATAGGATAGCACTCTCTGTAATGTTCAGCTTTTTAAGCAGAAGCCTGAACTGGCAGTGACTCAAACTGTGACCTCGTGGTCCTTGGATCTGTGGCTTAGGCACCTCCCTGTGATAGATAACTCTGCATTTTGATGCGGAGCCAAGCATCCCCCTTGACAGAGGAGGAGGAATGGTGCCCAAATTTGGGGGTGTTGTGTAGCAGCATGGCTATAAACACTAAAGCAGAGCTTGGGCCTCAGGGCCCGGAACAGTGAAAGGGAACGCTTCAGTCATTGTGGGACAGCTGGCAGGGACATCCCCCGGCCATCAGCAACCCCTCTACAACCCACTGACACTACCTGCTCTCCAGAGACAAATTACACTGGCTGACATCTGAATCTGTGTGTGTGTGTGGGGGGGGGGTGCTGCATAGTGTGTGAGAGATATACAGCCCTTATGTCTAGATGAGGAGCAAAGGAGATAAAATCTCCTGAGAAGGTGATACTGTTTCAGACACGCTGACTGACACATGCCTGGCCCCAACCTCCATAGCAACCAAGGAAAACCGCTCTACAACAAGCCTTTTAGCAGGCACGGCACGTATTCTGACTCAGCACTTTCTCCGCCTGGCCTGTAGAATCAGCTGATGCCACTACAGAGTTCTTACCAGGGGCACAGTTGTCGACCAGAGCTCCCAGGGCTTTGCCGTCCCGCCAGTCACGGTTGAAGTTGTGGATGGGCAGCTGGGGCACCTTGTTCTGTATCCAGCCCAACAGGCGCTGTTTGGGGGTCTGCTTCTTAATCTCCTCGTCATCCTCATCGTCCCACATGGGCATGGAGATAGAGTAGTGGAGGATGAGAGTCCAGATGAGACCCAGGATCAGCTTTAGATTCCCATCCACAATGGCTTTGCTATCTGTAGTTGGACAATAGAGGCAAAAGTGTTCATGAGGAATAATAACTTCCAAAAAGTTCCCATAATGCACCATGTCCTACATTGTTTTATGGTGTAGTTAACTGCATCTTCCAGCTGTATTTTTTATTGTTTATTGTTTTTAGGCCCTTCCAGGGAGATTTGTGCAATCTACTAGTAAATTGGTTTATTCTATATATTGTTATCGCTGATCAAGGCGCCCCAAAGCTAAACAAAAGGAAATTAAGACCTAAGATGCAAACATAAGTGTATTATATCAAAATAGTATTTCCTTGCAGTTGTACAGCGTTGACCAGAAATATAAACAATGATGATTGACTGCTGAGGAGACAAGAATCTAATGCTCCTCGCTGCTTCCCCCGAGCCCCTTTCTCTCAGACAGCTGTCCTGCTGAGGACCCTGACAATCTGTCATCCAGTCACAATGGCACTCTAAAGACAGTGGCAGCTGAGGATATGTGGAAGTGGATCCCTCTCTGCATAAACACCCCTTGGATTCCAATTACGTCCAAAACTTGTAGCGCCACAGTGTGATCAATCAAATAGGTGGAGATTAGATTCATTGACAGCGAGCACGCAGCTCATTTGCTGGACTTCTCTGAGGAAAGAGTGTCAAATAAGCCATTTCAAATCCACCTTCCCTTAGAAATGCAGCCATTTAGACCAAAGACCTCTGCGGAGCGCTTTACTTTAATGTCTACTAATCAACTAATCTTGAGCGATACACTCCACTTAATTCAGTAAGACTTTAATAACGAAGGGACTTTAATGCCAGTGGTTTATCACAAGACTATTTTATGGAGACTATCTTTTCACAGATGAGTGCCTCCTATCAGAGGGTGATGTTTGATGTGTCACTGTTTGACTGGCACAGGCAGGTGGCACGGAGTGGCACAGTGTGGTGGTTTTGATCCCACCGTGTCCTGATTTAGGGGCAACTGTGTGCTCAAAGAGACATCCATCAGTTGGTATCGAGTTACATAGTGTGACACATGTGCCTGCGGTGACTTTTTTTTAGTGTCTCTGGGTCACTGTAATGAGCATGAGACATTATCTTAAGAGGACTGCATGGCCACACTAAAGCTGCATAGAGGGAGAGGGTTCAAGGAAAGAAATAATGCCACAGTGTGTTTCTGTACTGCTGGGACAGCTGCACACTCTGCTGACTTTGATCAAATCTGAGACTGTGACCTTCGACCTCCTGTGATCACCACGACCCCTGATATTTGAGCTTGCCATTGAGAGCTGCAAAGATTAATTGTCAGCTATAATCATTTTGATAATTGATTAATGGGTTTGAGTTATATTTTAAGAATATTTATTTTAAGTTATCTGCTTCCAGCTTCGTTATAATCAACAGATTAATCGACAATGGAAATCATTGTTATTTGCCGCCCTTATTGACACACACACGTCAAACTAACACTGTGTATGGAGGTGGACACACTGTGGCCTTCACAGTCCGCCGGCCAAAGCCTCAGCCATGCCGGGAATTTCACTCAAGTGTGTGGCATGGATCATTAGTCACCAAAACAGAAAAAATACTCTGTCAAAGTTTTAATAACTTTGCTCCTTTATGAATTGTGGTTTTGTCTACAGGTGTATAATTAAGCTGTAACTCTTCACCCTACAATATGTCTGCTTTTCATATTAGGCTACTAGTTTCTCCTCAGTTGTTAAATATTTCTAAGAGGTGGCATTCTGTTCGCTCTGGTAGAGTGAAGTGAGTGAGTCTGCGAATGTGACACGTATATCAACAACAATTTATTGTAACTTCAGCTATCTGTACCACAGTCTGCTCCCCAAATCCATCCGGGGTTAATCTTCACCTCACAGGAGTTGCTGATGGCTGTGGACAGCAATGTGCTGTCAGCGAGGAACCTCATTGAGTCCTTCTGACCCCTGACCTGACAGAGATGTGTGTGCGTGTGTGTGTGTGTGTGTGTGTGTGCGTGTGTGTGTGTGTATGACTGCTGTCCACATGTATAAATCGTGTCATTCTCATTAGCACAGTCCTAGAAAATTTCCGGCTCATAGTTCACCACATTGCTGCAGCGAGAGTGAGTTTAAGCATACTATGGAGCCACCAGTCCTTGGACCTGACACAAGTTAATGACCTCAGTGACACCTCTGCAAGAACTTTCCAATAAGCTGTTGACCCCAGCTCCATGGAGCTTTCCAGAAGCCTGTGAAACCCATGTCTCAATGCTGACTGACACATGGACTGATAGCATGCCAAGAGAGCAGCTACAGAATGTGTACGTGTCTCTATGACATATTTAACTATATTAAAAGATATGAAATGATGTTGTGGTTCAGATTTTAAATATTAAAGCACAGCATCTTATTGGCACTAACTGTCATCTTTTATAACTTGTTCCTATCTAATTGAAGCCTGGTTACATTTTATGTTTGACTTTTTCTGCATTTTTTTTTATGCACCAGTGCATTGTTTCCAGAAGCCATTAAATCTAACTTACCTATTGACACCAGTTTGATATGCTCTCTGTCGAGGAACTCCAGAGCCACAGACACATTTTCAAGTTTCATCTGACGGAAGTTGGGTCTGATGTGGTGCTTTCTGTACATTTTCTTCTGGCTCAAAACTTCCAGGAGTGAAATTAGCTTCAGCCCATCAGTAAAATCCCTCTGCAGGTCGGTGACGGTCTTGTTGACGCACTTGAGGTGCTCGTTGCACCACCGGGTGAAGGTGTTCTGCTGGATCTTCTTCCATGGCGCGTCCTCGGCCAGGTCCTTCTCCGTGGCTGGCATCTCGTCGTCCTCCTCTTCCCCAAAGTCGGTGGCCTGGTAGTACTGTGGAGGCAACTTGTCGTCGCCGTAGTTATTGCTCATCATGGTTGCGTTTTCCGTGTCCACTTTTATACTTCGGTAACACTTATGTGTTGAATTGTGCGCTCGGCAGAGCCGAAGACTTTAGCAGGTCGATGGCAAGCGCGCTCTCGCTGAGGAAAGTTCAGACTTGGGAGAGTTTAAAAAGCAGCCGAGAGATTTTTCGGATGTACTTGCGAAGAAACCACTTATGTCAGGACAGTGATGGATTAAAATATCCGATTTACAATGTGCAAGGCAGCTGGTCGTCCGCCTTTTTTTTAATTGGCACCCTCTTGACAAGTCGTTCCTCTATTATGACCCCGAGAAGAATGTCGGTTTTTGAAAAATGAAGTTTCGCGGCAGGTGAGCTTGAGCTGCACTGTTAAAGTTGACTCGAGCGTGTTCAACTTGACTGTTGAGCGAGGACAGAGTTGGGTATATAAAGGACCCAGGGCCGCGTCACTCAGCCTCTGTGATCATAGTCTATAATCTATAAGAATAAGGAGAGTCGGGGTCGGTTTACGGGGAGGATGGGGCAGTGATTGGTCAGACCGCAGGCAGCACAACAGTTGCGGCATGCTCCTTATTTTTAGGCGCTCCTATTTGGGCGGTTGGGGGCTGTCCTGGGACTTGATGGTTGTCGCGAATGTGTGTCATGCTCAGGATTCAAGTGGCTGAACAATTGAGCTAAGAAAAGAAAATGAGAAGTGTAGTGTGTCGCTCTGTCGCAATAAGTTTTAGTCTTTTTACAGAGGATAAGTGTCAGAAAGTAGGCTTTGGAGAGAAACATTTTAAAGGATGAGGTCACCCTGGTAGTGATGAAGTGCATTACGTACGTTTGACAGCTATCTGCCACCTCTGAGTGAAATGTATTTCTATGTAGACAAGCAAAGGTCAATACAAGCTCAGGGAAGGTTATGGAAAGATACTTGATATTAAAGAAGTGCAGTTTATTTGGATTTTGATATAGAATAATTCAAGTTCCTTCTCAAGAAAACTGTAGTAATTAAATATATTGTAGTTATATCACCAACAAGAACTGAATTGTCATTCAACTCACTAAATTCAGAATGTATAACACAATTTATACATTTAAATTCCTGTCAGGCCACATGAGAATCGTTTTTCTACTCAACAAGAAAGGACACATTGACTTCTTAAAGTGACTTAAAGCAAATTAGTGTCATCTCCAACTGTGTCAACGTGACAGCATTCATTGATCCAAGATGAGGCTGTGTACAGAAATACTCTGAGACAGTTGACAGTGTGTGCGCATAGTAAAATTGATCATCTATAAACAAAATGAGTCATTTCCAATAAATGTTGTGTTTGTGCTGTCATGGTGTTGTGACTCAGCAGTCAGTGACACGGCAGTGACACCAGATGCCAGCACCATCCTTGATGAAGCAGTGGGAGGTAAGAGTAACTGTGACACATGCAGAAGGCATTCTCATGATACTCAGTGGACACAGCCAGGGGTCCCCTTGTTGACCTCCCATTATATAATAAAATACTATGAAGATTGTTTGTTAACCATTTTGGCCATTTTATGCTCACTTTAGTACCGGTATTTCTTAATCATGTTATCTCATGGGGTGGCAATAATTCAACATTACAAATGATCACTTCTCTATAAAATTGTATTGTTTCAATGTTGTCATATTGACATATCATGGTTTACAGTTCTCATGTTTAAACAGTGGTGGAAGTATTAATATATGTTACTAAAGTAAAAGTAACAATATGTCAAGGTAAAGAATATTCCCTGTATTACATTTGACTTAAGTGCAAGTACAAAAGTACAACCAGCAAAATGTACTTAAATAATCTAAATTAAAAGTACAAGTCCTTTTGATTCCTCAGTGTTATTTTAGAGTAAACTCACAATATTTGCCACTAAAATTTAAATAGATTTTTTTATTTGATAGCGACAGTTATAGTTTATAAAGTAGCATAACTAGTAAAGCACAAGAAAGTGTACTTGAATGCAGTATTTGAGTAAACACCACTGTGTGTAAAAGAATGCTAGAAAAGATTAATTGCACCATAATTAAAAGACTATTTTTATTAAATACACATTTGACTAAATGTATTAAACACAAGTGTAACTTTTCACGATGTGATTTTGAATACTTTGGTATATATTGTCTCATAATAATACAATATAACCCTAACCCTTGATAGAAAGTATAAAGTATGTGTGAAGTAAACCAAAAACCACAGATTTACGTTGTTGACCTGGACACATTACATCCCATCAGACTGCTCATGGCTGCTCTCGCAGTCAGCTTTGCACCTTTTCTAATTAACGTTTTCCCTGTTAGTTTGTCAGGTGAATTTATCAAATATTTAAAAAGGGATTATGGGTGAATTTGCTGGACAGATAGGCTCGAGGCCGATGATTAGTTTTTACTGGTGATCTGTATCTGACATTTGTTATATTTCTCTAGCCATAACAGAAGGTTGCTCAGTGAGGGTTAAGTTAACTGTACCCAATGACTAGGTCTGCACGTCCACGCTACTTTTAGATAATTAGACACGCTTGAACTTCGTGAACCATGAGTCGAGGCAATAGAGTAATGACTGTAGTTTATGGGCCACATCAACAACGTTGACACACCAGTTCCTGCCATCTGTAAGGAATCTGTGTCTGTGAGTTTATGTCTCTGGGGGGGCAGAAGGTTATTAATATCCATACAACCCGTGAAATGTAATCCCAGCTGAGAGATGGTTCTCACTCAGGTTGACTGCTGGTGACTTCATGAATGGGACTTCACGATACTTTAAAACTTAAGACTGACGGTGACGCCACCTCCCAAGAAAAGAACGCTCTCAGACATCATGTGGGGTGGGTATATTTATTTTCTTAAGTCATTTACAGTACAAAATAGACCTCCAGGTAACAAAATAGCCACAACTATATTGAAAACAACAATATGTAAAGCAACACACGGAGAAACACGGTGTAAATATAGAAGGTTGTGAAACTATAATGAAGTTAATATTCATGAAATAATAAAAAATAATGTCCTGAATCAGACAACATTTATGTGTACCATTGCAGTCAATGGGCATATCTAATGTATACTGCAAACTGATCATTTATTTAAATAGACAGAGACAACATTTGCAGTCCAGTGGCACATCATTTCCTTGGTGAATTTTCATATGCAGAAATAACATTGGTCAGGCATTGCTTATCAAGGATCTGTTTAATGACACACTTTTAAGAAAGGGTTTTAAAAATTCTAAAATTGACAAGTCATGTTTCTAGCAGCTAAGGCTGGATGCAATCTAAATGCATGCAATGACTACACCAGCTTTGAACAAAGAGGTCCTGAAAAAGCAGTTCTGAATAACGTCACCATAAATAAACATTTACACGGCATATAGTCTGGCTATCAAATATACAATGCTTTTCCAAAATAGAATAAACTTTCTACAAAGCTAGTACAAATGGATTTAAGAAATATCTCTCCCATAGTACTATATGTCATAACTATTTACATGAAAATATAAAGTAACATAAATTATATATTGTGCTTCTATATGTTTTCTGACATGCGTTTTTCAGTTCTAAAATATATTCACAAAAAAAACGTTTCACAAATGTAAACAATAATCAGAGTCCTTCCACAGATACATATATCTTTTTTTTTGTAATTAATTCTTAAACTTTTTCTGACACCTTCCTATTTACATATTTTGGAACCATATCAGTTTCTAAAATGCCTTCACGACTAACTAACACTGATCTTTTACTTCAGACACACCGGATGTCAACTGGCGTTTATTAGATCTTCAGTTTGTTACATAAAGCGTGTCGTCAGTAAACGAGGGAACGCTGGCAGTCAACGTTCTCACACCGAGTACCTGGAACAACCTGCAATCACCATAAATCTAAATAACAATACACTACCCATTTAAATCCTGCTGGAGAGGAACACAAGCTTATTTCTCCACATCAAGATGTTAGAAAACATAATATATCTCGATCCTCCGACAATCGGCTCCCAAAGTTGCTGAGATATCCTAACTAGCACATAACAAAACTACAGCAAACCATATTGTAAGTGTAACAATGTAGTTGTGGGTGTATGTTTTCAGAATTTCAAAGAGAGCTGTGGGCAGGTAAGACGAATCAGAAATACGGCACAGACTTTCTGGCGTCTTGGTTAAAGTGATAATTAAAGAGGAAGGTGGGAGTTGTTTGATTTCAGAGTCAGATACAAGACAAGAAGTGACTGAGCCTGGAGCAAAGCACATACTGAACAACACTGTGAAGAAGACTTGGCTGCACCCACGAGGGGTTGGACGCCAGCCTTAAGACACCGGGTTTACACTAACAGGGATTTACTTAGCGTACTTATTCTCATTGTAATAGCATATCATTCAGTGTTTACAATGGAAAGAGATCAATTTGATATTATAACAGAAGTTGTGTGGGGCAGAAACACCGTGGCTGTATAGTTGGTAATGGTAGGCTGGCTTTAATTCATGGATATTTTGTGATATTTAATCCAGTTTAACAATAGGTAGAATGTATTGCATTCAGTATTTGGAGAGAAGCAACAAGATATTAACAGTCAACTCATTCACAAAATAATTCTGCTCTTTCCGTTAATATTTTATGGGCATATGTACATTTCAGGGTTTTCAGTGCATTAAATGCCCAGACTCCATGTTCGTCATTATTATCAGAGACAACTATGAACAATATATAAACAAACAAATAAATAAATAATTGTTAAATAAATGGAAAACCATTTGGTGCACATTAATAATCAAAACCTTCATTTTTTTTTCTTCACATTGTTAGCTTAAAAGGAGATAAAAATAATATTCACAGACAGAGGAGGAGAGACACAGCACTAGCATACATTTAGTGGAGTGAGATCAGTCCTCATGTGGGCTCTCTGCAGGTCAACTCTTCATCATCTTCAATCTCAAATGAGACTGAGTGCATCACTCTCAGTGCATGTAGTACCTTCTCATTAGCGACAACATACACAGCTGTCAGCTCTATCACATTTAGAGAATTCCAGTTCAGTCTACAGACATGGCAGGAGAGAACGAGGGCTGGTCTGAAGCAGACATCTGTCCCTGTGCAGTTGTTGCCCATCCAATCAACATCGGACGAGAGCTCTCAACAAGCTAGTCATCATCAGAAGCACTGCTGTGGCTGCAGTGATTGTCAAAATGGAGTTCCAACCTACCTCTCTCCCCTGAAGGAAGACAGGAAAAGAGTGGTGTTAAGAGTAGCAGCAGAAGCCGCTTTGGGCTTTTAAAAAGGAATAGTTTTATATTTTAGAAAAATATTACTTGCTTTCTTACAGAGAGTAGATGAGAAGATTGTTACAATATACATTACGTATGGATCTGGAGCCAGGCGGGGATTAGCTTAGCCTAGCTTAGCTTAGCTTAGCTTTCAAACAAACCTGAAGCAAGGGGAAACAGCTAGCCTAGCTCTGTCTGAAATTCAAAAATACATGTTCTCCTACAAGCACCTCTAAAGCTCACCAATTAACATGTTGTATCTTGTTTGTTTATTCCATTCACAAATGTAACCATTTGTAGTTTTAGGGTAATTAAATGGTGTTACTATTTCTTGACGAACAACAGTTTATCTGTCCGCCCAGAATGTACAGCTCTTAACTTCCCCGAAGACCACACCGCACAGGTATCAATCTTCTTGTCCAACTCTTGGCAAGACAGCATATTTACCAAAATGTTGAACTATTGCTGTAAACGACTTACTCGGTGCCATTCAAGGAAATAATGTGTTCTAATGTGCCAAACTGCCCACCCGTCCCACGTCCATAAATGTTTAATATCATTATCTTTCTTCATTCAATGAAGATTTTCCAAAGCAAATTTGGCATTTATTCAGTCAAGACCCTCCCATACCAACCATCACTCTAAATGATCTCAATCATTTATATTTAATAAAGGTCAGTTTACCCAAATAACACTTACCTCTTGCAGTATCGAGCCATGTAGATGCCGTGCCCAGTTTTTTGAGATATTTCTGCTTCCACCCAAATACAAGGGAGGTTGATTTTGAGACGAAAAAAACCCCGTCTTCTCAGAAACCGTGTCTGGATTACTCTGGATAATCCACAGAATACACTATCCATCCATCTACAGTACAGTCCCTAAGGAAAACTGTTGACAGTTTCTGTAAATTATCCAGAGTAAACAGGAACACACTTATTTTCAGGGGAGAACATAATTCTAACACACAGATTTCTCAACAACCTGAGCAAATAAAACCAGAACTATCTGCATAGCTACATACGGGATACTAGGTCTTTTTATGTTATTTAGGTGAACTGACTCTTTAATCAGTGTGTGAGAACCATACGCAACATTAGGCATCAGATAGAGATAAGCTCCTCCCATACCTTGCCCTCTGGGACGCCAGCTCCGACAACCAGCACCAGACCACAGCCAATATTACAATCATTCCTATGAAGGGGATGGAGAGAACAGGGTGCTCAGACGTAGGGATGAATCTCTAAGGAGGGAATAAAAAACAAACACAAGGACCATGGGAATGAAGGGAATGAATGAACTGATGGATTGAAGTACCCAAATAATAAAAACACAGATACAAAAAAGGGGACAACAGAACAAATGGACCACCACTAAAAATCACCAAATTAAAAGTGTGACATGGTCTATGACTGTGATATAAGGGGGGGGAGGGTTGTGATGGAGTGATTCACTCTTCCTGCAAATAAACAATGCATAACTTTAAGGTGACATACACATCAACTCAATGTGAGTATGTGCGAGCAGTCCTGTGTGGCATTTATTGGCTGCGTGTGATGTTATGGAGACAAAGAAAGAAAGACATACAGCATGAATGTTGTGACGAGCACATGGTGGTATTTTTGTCTCTCTATCCTCATTTTATAGTTAGTTTGTTTTTATGTTTCGCTAAATTTGTAATCGTACAGGCTGAGGGGTCATGGACATTCAGAGAACAAGGACAGTATCAGAGACAGGCACGGGTAGACAGTTTGACACAACGCAGAGACATCTCATCACGGCTGTTGTAGACAAAACGCAGAGTTTCAGTCCTGTTTGTTTCTAATAAAACATAAAAGGACCATATATACAGTACAGTTTCCAACCAATAGTTTAGTTTTTTTGTTTAAAGATTTTTGTAGGCACATTTTCCATCCTTACAGATACAGATTATTTTAAACCTGTTTAAAAATGAACTTGCAGAATATTAAGTCTGTCTTTGCGTGGTAATGTAGTTAAATCCACAGATTGTCCTCGGGTCGGTGCATTCAAGGGTTACTGTTCTGCGTTCGCAAACTGTGTTGTCAAAGTCACACCCAGAGGACAAACAAAAGTATGAAACAAGTTTAGGAATATATGGTTAAGAAGGTTCAACTTCACAGTTTTGGATTTTCCCATGAGCGCTTAAAAACACATGAAATATATCCATGCTATTAAATCCTTATTATGGAACAAACAGTAGCGTGACTGTGACTAAAGGGAAAAAGGGAAGGCTGCTAATTGTTTCAATAACCTATTTCCTTTCCCTGCAAGTTCACTTTCAAACAGCACCTTATTAAAATGAACTGAAACAAGTCTTAAGGTAGGAAAAATGCCATCTCAAAAAGGTCCTTTCAATACTTGTTCCTCTTTTGAACAATATCTGACACATACATAGGATTCAGTGAAAAATAGGCATTCTTTGCTAAATACCTGAATGCCTTTTTTGCAGGTTTTGTCCAACAACAGTATAAAAGCATTGCTGTCACAGAGAAGTTAGAACACAGACACAGACAAATACTGATATGGGCTGACAGGCCAGGTCAGTTCATATCAAAACATATATTGCTACAGTATGGGACACATAGAACATGGGCTCAACAGACACAGGGTACAATAAGTGAGATGTGAGGTGTGTTAAGTGTTAGTTGAAAGTGTGGCTGAAAAGAAAAAGCGTTCTTTAATAGTGCAGGCTGGGAATTCTCAAAAATACTTCTAAAAACAGTTCATATTCATTTTAAAATACATGAATTGAGAGACAACACAACCTTTCCTGCAGACGCTTTAGGAAAGCAAAGCTAGCAACACAACTTACATTACTCACATAGTTGTATAGCATGTACATCAGTTTTCATACTTCTGCTACCAACTGTATATTATTGTATTATTCATGTCTGTCCCTCACCTGAGCCCCCCCTGACAGCTTCTCCAGCTCTGCCTTGCAGCGCTGCAGCTCCTCCTCCAGCTCTGCTCTCTCCCTCTGGCTGCTGTCATACAGTACCTGCAGCTCCTGCAGCTCCGTCTTCAGACCGTCACACTGAAGGACACAGAGGTCACATTCTCAGCACCTTTCATAACAGCAGTGGATTGACAGCTTGCATTTATTGAGGGAAGACACGACAGGTGAATAGGTAAAAAAAATAAAATGTTGTTAGAGTTAAATGTTTTTACAGAGGGAATTTTGGGTATCGCTTTGTATCACTGCAGAAAATAAATAAATAATAATAATAATAAAATGTACCACTATGTTTTTAGGAACATAATGTTATATAAAATCAGGCTATGAATAATTTATGACTTAATCCCTCTGTAAAATCATTCAGAAAATAGATCAGAATGAAACTGGAAAGTGTAGTGCATACAAGTGCTGCTGAAATGGAGATTACTGGAGTATGAGGAAAGAAAATCTTTTTGCCTGTAGTGTCTTGCCTTGCAGCAGAGGACTGACTGGCTCCATTTATTGAAACAAGTTTTAGTGCATTTGATTGAAATCAATTTCCGAATACTGGCTGACTCAAATCTGGCCATGTTTTATTCATATTATGACAAACTCCCAAAGGCATCATACCTCTCTCTGAACTTGTGAGGCCTTCTCCTCTGCCTGCTTGAGCTGCTCCCTCAGGGAGAAGATCTCCCCGATGCCTCCGTTCCAGCTTGTTGATGTCACAGGTTTCCCATCGAAAGAAATATTCTTCTGGATGGAGGCGTCCACCAGGCGACTGTTCCCAGCCTTGGCCATGGTCATGTAACTCTCCGTCATGACCTCATCGGAGCCGGTCTCCATCTCCTTCCCCTCTGTGTCGTCCCCTACGTCTTCCTCTTTCAGTGACAGGTAAACACTGGAGCTGGACGTAAGAGTAACGGTGAAGAATACAACATACTTTCAAGTAGAGCTGAAATAGCTGAAAGCTCAAAAATGGGCTTCAAATGTCCGTGATCAACATGGTTATATTTTATGTGATCACCAGAGAGCTTGTTAGCGTTAGTGTGGTCACATTTAGTATGCAGAAATGTCCTCATGGCGAACACAAAGTCTGATAACTGATTGAGACACTATGCATCTAGCCAGCCTTGTAATAGGACTGCAACTAAAGACTAATTTCATTTTCAACATGATGATTACTTTTTTTATTATCAGTTAATTGTGTAGTTTATAAAATCTCAGAAAAAGACCCATCACAATATAATTGCTTGTGTTGTCCGACCCAACAGTCCAAAACAAAAACGTTTTTGTTTTTTTTATGAAGTGCAAAAAGATGCGAAGCAGCAGCGCCGGAGCGAGAGCATGTTCGGCATTATTGCTTGATAAATTCAATTTGATTAATCATCCGTCTAAATTATTGTCCCACCACAAGGTCCATTTAGTAGACGTTCTGGTCACAGACAGCCTAACGCAGGGAATGAGAATCAAAACATTCTTTCTTGATTTATAACTAAAACTTTGTGGGTCATTTCTCTGTGTTGTATATATTTTGTGTTCTCATTATAAATAAAGTGCGCTTTTGCTTTCGATGCATCGCAAGATGTTCCTCAGCAGATGGAGTGCACCCAGTTCCCCATCTGCTGAGGAAAAATCGTGTGATGCGTTAAAAACTTTCATAACGGTTACTAAGTAGATCGTATTGGGGAGATTGTTTTTAAGGTCAAGAATTACCTTTCAATTTCAAAAAATTGTTGGAGATGAATTTCCTGTCAATCTACTTATCAATGCGTGTAATCCCTCGTATGATGTTACAGTCGTACCGCAGTGAATTAACAGGTGGCCGGTCTTTTCTAAACGAGACGTGCCGTGTATGACGAGGGTAGTATTCCAGAGGGGATCCCTTTCCAGCTGATCCGGTAAAGCACAGCTGATGAGTGAGCAGTCATTGACCTCTCACCATGTCCTCTGTCTCTGCAGCAGCTGCAGCCGCTCGGAGAGACGTCTGTTGTCCTCCTTCAGGGTCTGACACTCCTCCCTCAGCGTGCGGCACTCCTCCTTCAGCAGGTCCACATCACCTGACAGAACAAGGAGGCCAGAGATGAAGAAGATATTAAGAGGACGCAGGTAAGGTGAGCTCATCTTTAATGTTACTGATTGACACTTTACCTTAATAACATGTATAGAATATATTTTATATTAGTTTATAACAATCATTAATCAATGGTGAATTGATAGTTAAATAAACTTTAGTTAATAGTTACTCTCAACAAACAATGAAATGATAATAATTTAACTAATTATTATTAATGCAATAGTATTATTTTAACAGTTTATATTTGAACACATTATAACCTAATATTTGTTTCACTTTGTTAAAGGTTAATAACTGGTTAGTAAACTCACCATTATTTGGATAGTTTTAACTGATGAGTATAATACATTGTTAAATTGTATGATAATATATATAATTTATAAACTAATTATTTCATAAATTATAGCATTACTAATCATTAGTAAACATTCAATCATAATTGTATTGTTTGTTAAAAGTAAAACTATTAACGATCAATTCACCATTTATAAATAAAGGTTATTATAAAGGGTTACTTTAGAAAAAGTTCATATTCATATTAAATATGCGTACGAGAAGCTTGATGTCACTCTTGTGTCTGTTCGTTAAATATGAAGCTACCACCAGCAGCTGGTTAGCTTATCTGCGTACTTGTACCATTAAAGCTCACAAATAAAAAGTATTTTATTAAATTATATTTTTATGCAGGGTTATGTGCTGGGATGTTTCTTGGCTGGGACCGGTTGACAGGCAACCAGCGGGAGACTCCAGGAAATTACGGGTTTGGGCCAAGAAATAATACTGTAAGTTAGATCACACTTCCATATGAAATACATTCTGGCAGATGTTTTCATGAAACAGCTCAACATGAAATAATATGAACTCTTCTCGCTCAGTCCCACCCGAGACTCAGCTGCAGAGCCCAGCGATGATATCATGTGTTAGAAGTGCGTGTCCCTCCTCCTCATGACTTCATGTCCCTGGTGCTCTAAATGCACACGCACACACACAATCCCACAAATGATTTATGTGCTTCACTGCGGGATGCTAAGCTGATATGAGACTGGAATAAGAACATCCATAACATCATGCTTTGTTTTAATAATATCAGTCACAAAGACTGATCATGTACTATTGTTATTATGTGCAAGTAGTATAAATTGTTGTATAAATTCCTCTCACTGATGGCTGTTTATATGAGGTATAAAACCGAGACTTGTTGTATTTTAACTGTAAGTAAAACAATGTTGTAAGGAGGGAGAAGGTATGTGTGCAAACTATCCAAATCCACCTCCGCCCTGTCTTTGAACCTTCCTCTCTCGCATCCATCTATACCCATCTTATGTGTGTCTCTTTTATTATAACACTGATCTCTTCCCTCACCCTCTCTGCGCTCAGCATCCCTACGCTGGCTCTTCATGCTGATCTCGGCTCTCAGGGTGGTGATCTCCAGCTCGTACTCCTGGGTCTCCTCGCTGAGGCGCTGCAGCTCGGCCCGCCGGCGACACAGCTCCTCCTGCAGTGAGGCGATGTCGTTCTCCCTCTCTGCCGCGGCGTCCTCTGCCGTCTGTTGGAGCAGGAGCACCTCCTCCTGAGCAACACGCAGCTCCTCCTGGGCCTCTGCCAGCTCGCTCTCCTTCTCCTCCTCCAGGCTGTCCATCTCCTCCTGCACAGAATGCAGCTGAGCTGTGGGGAGAGGAGGAGGAGAAGGTTCTCTTTATGGAGGATGTGTATGTGTGGGTGAGACTGCGGTGAGACTTTCTTTCTTCATTTATTTTCTCATTCCTGGGGGCCTGTACTGTGTTGTTCTGAGGTGCCTTTTATTGACTTCTCATGATTGAGCACAAATGGTTTTTTGAAGAATAATTGTTTCTCTGTGTGAATGATTTATTAATGCACAATGTCATTTTAAAAAAAGGTCACAAAAAAGACAATGCCCCCCAAAATCAATAAGCCTAATGTTTGCAAGCTTTTAAGTGTTCTAGTCAATCACATCCCAGCATACTTATGTAGCACTTTCTGTCTGACACTATTCATTAGAGAACGAGTGGGATAATAAAAGCCCGTACAGTGACATACAAGATGTTGATTATTGCTAACAAATTGGTCTTCACGGGCAGCTGACAGAGTAAAATTGGCAATGACCTTAACTATTGACAAACATAAGAAATGTAAAATGCAATGTCTGATTTGGAGTTTCGATTGATTCCTAGCGTTTTTGTGGAATAGTTATTGTCTGGGTTTATTCAAAGCACAGAACATTGCTGAATGTTTTATGATGTTGATACCTTGTAGATTCTGGATCTGGCGTGAGAAGGCTTCAGCCTGATGGGCACAGGACAGGCGCTCGTCCTCCAACAGACCTGGTGGAGACGCAGAGTGAGGAGAAGAGTGGAGGGGGGAGGGGGAGGGGAGAGGGGAGAGGGGAGAGAGATAAGAAGAAAATGTCAGTTCAGCAGGCAAATAGAAAGATGACGACTTGATAAGCTGCTCAACCTTGAGGCATGACTGAATGACACAAGCAGTTCTGTGTTTGTCAGTGTGTCAAACACTTGTGTACCATCAGTATTGTAAAATATTTGTGAGGATATTCATTTTATACATACTGAATACTTTACTTTACAGTATTCTCTTCAACAGAAGAAGAAATAAGGCAGAATATTGTGGTTTGCTGCTATACTTATCTTTCTGTTTCTCCCTATAAGTATGTCATACCAAGTCATTTCTCTGGCATACTTCGGGCAAATGTTCTCATGGTTTTAATACAGTAAAGGCTGCTAGTTGAATACAGAGGACTGTCAATTGAGCCTGCATATTTTTGAAGGATCAATTCATGCAAATTACAAAAAAATAAAGATTAACTTACTCTAGTAAGAAAGTATATTTCTTACATGGATATATTTATAGTTATTTTTTTTAATGAATATCACATTTTATTGCCACTAGTTGCATGGCTGTAGGGATGGCAATGTTGGTCAGTCAGCCCACCACTTTCAATATCTATGAAATATACAGATATTTGTGCTGATGACATTTACATCAGCCACAGCTGCACTTTGAGTTTAGTGCTAATTAGCCAATAGTTAAAAAAGAGCCTATAATTAGTTTCAGCTGTCCCTCATTAGCCCTGCAGTCACCAAACCTCCTGCTCACCTGTTCCCATTGCCACATTTGTCAGTCACTATTTGTAATAGCCCAGTTCCTCTGTTCTTTGTTTTGTTGTTGCTGTATGGAGTTGTTACCTGCCTGCATCTGGACTCTCATTCTGTAATCCATAAATCATTTAAATGCAGCAGTCAGACTGTTTTTGCCAGCGTTTGGGTCCTATTCTGTCACATATTGTGACAGACTAATGGGGAAGTGGGAATAGGTGAGCAGGAGGTCTGGTCACTGCAGGGCTAACGAGGGACAGGTGAAACTAATCACGGTGGGGCAGGCAATCAAAACCGGTGGGACAACACACAAGGCAGGAAGTGAAGTGATCTGAAGCAAGAGAAGAGTAACAAAACAAAACACTGAACACAAATGAGTGACATGAAACAAACAAAACATGAGCCAGGCAAGATTATGACACTATCAACAACCACTAAAAATAAATGAGAAAATATAGTTTGAGAATATAGTAGGAATTATAGTTTGTTGTAATTTGCCTGAACTAACTCTTTCATTCAGCAACAATATTCTGCTTTGACTTTTCTACTGCTGGCCATTATGTCAGTCCCACTCAGTATTTTTCATTTCCTGTCCAGTCTCCTGGTGAGTGTAGTATGATTGGCAGCTTGTATTAATAATCATGCATCGACCCTTGATCTTTACCTACACCTCATCATACGTCATTCTCTGACACTCAGGACCCCCACCACCACCTCCACAGCTCCACCCCCCCCCCCCCCCCCCCCGAACAGCTGCCAGCAGTCTCAGCAGCTGACTGTTCCCAGTGGGATTTTACCAAAAGTGTTTTTTCGGTACAGACTAGGACACCCAGTCTGGAAGCCTCCCTCAGCATGAAAGCAGTTGTCTGAGGAATGCCTCTACTGCTGCCAAACAAACAACTGAGCTCACCACGCCATGTCTTTTAGTGCGACACACAGTCATATACACACACTCATAAATAAGCACACAGATATGCACAAACACACACACTGAGCTCACTAGCCCATACCCAAGGCCTTACTCACTGCTCGTGTCCCTGAACGTTAAGCTCATCATTTCTAAGGTATGATGTGATGCTCCATTTAGCGTCCATGAGAAACTGACCGTGTCAGTGACCGCATATAAACATTTACGCGTCTACATGTTCAACTCGATTGTGATGAACTGGAGATGTCTGCGGTGGAAAGTTAAGCTGTCCAGGTAGAGGACAGGGGTTTACTTCTGTGGATGTATGAGAAGTATGAGAACATTTAAACAATCACAGTTGTATTTTTACTGGAATAATAGTTCAGATTGAATCCATACCCATGACGTCTTACTACATCAATTAAGCTGATTTATAGAGAGGGAAGACATAAGGGCCATAAATGTTTAGTGTTTAATTGCTAATGATTTTTTTTTACTTGTTTTCCTCATTAATAATTCACTTGAGATGAAGAGAACTGAATCTGGATTTTATTCTCACATTTTGTCCACTTTGTTTATGTGTTTTTATATAACATTTTATCCATCACCTCCATTGTAGAGATGCGGGAAAACAGGACTCAAGAAACAAAAATGCAAGAAGGATGGTGATCAGTTGAAGTAAAATGGGGCGATTAGAAAGCACTGCTTACTCTCAGATCGAACACGGTGGCAGCGTCACATTTCACAAATGATTGTCGATTTATGCAGGCACACCAGTTTGATGTGGTTTGCTTTCACTTTAGCCTGTTTTAATGTTAGACACACACTGTGCAGTTTGCATTGACTTGCCACTGTACGATTTAAGGTTCAATGAGATTCCAGTTGCTGCTGATTGCTCTACATCGGCCATGCAGTTCACTACAAGAGCTACAAGGATTGGCAGAGATATTATTATATTATATATACATTTAGAAATTATATATTTTGAGGTTTTTGGGAAAGCTTTAGCATCTTGCCCCAATAGTTTTCGATAGAATAGATTTGTTTGCGTTTCACAAATCTCTATAGCAGAGATGGTGAGTAAAATGTTGCATTAGGTCAAGGAACAGAAAGTGGCAGGTTGACAAATGGCTCAATTCCTCATTAAATGCCAGAAAATGACAGAATGTAGGTTATGTGGAAGATGTTTGTTTCATAGATCTTGACTTCATGTCAGATGGCTAGTTAGTGCATAATGGATAAAGATTGTTATAGAGAGAGATTAATGATTAAAGACAATAAATAATGAATAAATACAATAAAAACACAGTTGTGTCTTATCCAAGGATGGAGGTCTCACCTTGCAGCTCATGGAAGCTCTCCTGGTGTTTGTTGGATGTCTCTCTGGCGTCGTCCAGCTCCAGCAGCAGCTGCAGCACCTGGGCCCTCAGCTCCTCCAGCTCCTGCTCCTCTGTCAGCGGCTCCTGCTTCTTCTTCCACTTCTCCTCCCCTTCGCCTTCTTCACCCTTCAGCTCCTTCTCTTCGCCCTCCTCCTCCTGAGCTCTCTCCTGGTCCATCTCCTCTTTCTCGTTGTTCTCCTCCAGTACGCCTCTCCTCTTCGCTGTTATCTCGTTGTCCATGGTGGGGCTGCACTCTGCTTTCAGATCGCACAGGTCATCTGTTGAAAAGATAACAGTGATATTAGAAAGGGATGCCTGGCGGGGGAAAAGAGGGAGACATAAAGAGAGATTAACAGTTGAAAAACATCTTTGTCATCAACCTAAATTCAGTCGTGCGTAACACACAGCACCGATGTTTTCTTGTGAGTCAACAGCACCATCTTGTGATTGAAGTGGCATTGATCCTTTGTACACCAACCTCTATTTCACTCGTGTACCTTAACTAAACATACTTATTTAAATATACAAAGTTACTGACAACCCTCTTAGGAGATTGGAGCTGAGCTTTTAATAGAAAGGAAACAAGAAATCCATTCACGTCAGGAAGAATACATCAAAAACACAAACCCTAACATGTCAGTGTCTCATGTGTCAATTTTGTTGTTGTTGTTAAGTGATACATTTTATTAATGCATGAAGCAAGTTGATGAAAACGGTTTAAAATTTCAAGACACATCTGTTTTACATTCCTCTATCGACACACTGAATTTAAATGTCTGACCAGTAGGTGGAGTGAGTAAGCTGACACAATGCGGAGAGAGAAGAGGGGAGGTGGGCCTGTATGCTGAAGCAATCACTATGACTCACCACTTAGCAATGCACATCCAAGTCCATAATAACACAAGCTAGTACACAGTAAGAGAGATGTGACAAAAACACGTTTCTCACTTGTATTACAGTGTGTCACATTACATGGTTGTCTGCCATTTCCTTTTGGTTTTTTTGTGTTCCTCCTCGTCCTGGTAGACAGCCCGGACTGAGCTGTTGTTATTGTCGGCCTGCAAAGCCCAGTGATGTATACTTGATTTGACATTAGTCAACTAGATAACAGCGGTTGCTTGGTGGAGCCGTAAAGACGAATGCAGGGCAGGTAAGAAAACCGGAAAGCAAAGGGCAGCATTTGCAGCGCAACAACATGACGGTAAATCCTCACTCGACTAAGGGAGAAATGTATTTTCCCATTAGAAAGATGAGATTTGCTGCCAGACAGGAAAGGCCAGAGCTAAATGGAGATTATGTTCACAGTGTTAGTTTGTTCTCGGGTGCAGTTAAAGGTTAAAAGATCATTTGTGCCTCGGTTACTGCCCCATCCCTGGAAATGCTGCTTACATCACACACTGCACTGCAATCATTTCTCTCTTATGTCTCTCTTATAGCTCAATAACATGCCCTTCAGGGTCAAGTCCAATTTCAGAAATAAATTGATGTGCAGCATCACACGTTCATTTTTGAGTGTTCTCTGAGTGCCTCAACATTTCTGTTTGTACTCAGAAAGCAGTGTGAGGATGGGAGAGGGGAATGGTGCTTGCTCAGAGACGGAAATAGAGATGTGACAGAAAAAAGGTGCAGCAGGGGACACAGTAAAGCATTAACTAAAGATCTGTCTAATTAAGAGTGATGCTCACTGGGGTAATCTTGGCTCAGGGGACGCTTCCATCTCTTGTGGTAATTATTTCTCTGCCTTGTTTTTCCCCCTCACAAGATGTTACCATTTCCATCACAACCAAGTAGAATTTGTTCTAATCATATCTGTATGGCATTAGCAGGAGGCTGCATCCTTCCTGTCTCATAATAATGTTAACTTAAACAATGCACTACCTAAGAGGTATGCGAGAGGCACTGGGCTATTTTGTCATTAAACTTTGATGCTGGTGTAATGAGTTAGTCATAAAGAAGAGAGCTGGAGCCGTGGGGCTGGGAGAGAGCTGCTCGTATAGCCAGCGTCAGCTAAAAGGCCATCAAGAGACAAAAAGCTCCCCACTGAATATCACTCACATCCAAATCCTTGAGGATGTGATAAATTGGAAAGCTTTTGCTCAAGCGATTTGTGCTGTGTTTGAGGTTTTGTAGGGGTAGCATTCAGACTGTCCTCCAACGGGCACGATCAGATACTGTGATACAGATTCCACCTTTTAAACACGTTCTGTACTGCAGCTGGGCAGCCCTTCTCAACTTCCTTTTGACGGCGTCTTATATCTTATATCTTTTTATGGTAAACATATTATGCTGTGCCCATCATCAACTCTATAAAGCCTTCTTATAGAGCCATCCCTACTATATGTCCAGTGTTCCCATAAGTCAGCCTTCTTAGCTTTTCCCAACTGCTTGTTTATCATTCCAGTCCTTAAGGGAAGCTTTTTATCGCCTCACCTTGTGAGTGAATGTCAAACACATTGCGCAGCAGAATCATCTGCGGTGACACCTGTGATCACTCCACAGCATACTTGGCACAGTGCTGGTCTTTAGTCACGCAGGAATTGCATTAGACATGGACACTGCTTGCATACAAGAGCAGGGTCGGGCAGAGGAGTCATCTCAGGAGCAGTGTTACAGCTCCGGGGAGAGGATGGCTTTATCTGGCCTGCACATTTATTCGTAATCACGTTGCAGCAAAACCCATTGAGTCGGTCACTGCAAACATTGTGTCACTTTGGAAAAGAGACAACAAGCAAGGCTGTGTTATTTGTGAGCATTCCAGAATAGCTGTCTGAGATTAAATTTGAACATTAGTGTGGCAACACAAGCGCTTTGTTTTGCTTTTGATTTGGTGTTCAGTGATGGAGTGTGGAGTGTAATGAAATTTTCACTTTGCTAAATTGAGGAGCAGAGTGAGGATTTTAGCAAACAGAAGCATGCCAGCAGAGGTGTGGATGTGGGACACACATAGCTACTTTTACCTGGCATCACAGGCAACCATTTCTCCATAAATCACTCTGCTGTGTGACTCTGCAGTTAGATTTATTGTCGTAATCTAAAATTCAATCTCAGCATTGTAGCATAGCAATATACCAAACAAGATTTTTCTGCTGAAGGAGTTGTCATTTAACCGTAACACTTTTTTTACAATTATAATCTTCATTTTTCATACTGCTTCATGTAATCAGGTGCTGTGTGGAACAAATCAAGAGAACTTATCTATGTAGTAAATGGCTCTACTCCGTTCTCTCCTTCTGACTGCCGGTTGAATATTTAATTTCACTGTATTGAGAGAAACATCTGGAGTCAAATCAGCTGTGAAAAGAAACGACTGCTCACTGAAACAAGAGCTGTAGGCTGACTACAGGTGTAGTGCGGTGGGTGCCTTGTGCTGAAACAAGCTTGAAAATAGGATTGAGTAGACGTGTGTGTGTGTGTGTGTGTGTGTGTGTGTGTGTGTGTGTGTGTGTGTGTGTGTGTGTGTGTGTGTGTGTGTGTGTGTGTGTACTATGGTTACATACAGGCTTGTGTATCATTGTGTTGTATGATCTCTTAGGTCCACTTGTGATGAGGCTATATACACATATATAATCACACAAGCTGCAGTGTGTGTATGTGTGCCATGGACCTCTACAACTGTGTAGGAGGCCATGCATAATGCACACCACCCCAGCTTTGAAGCCAGCCCAGTACTGATGTTAGCTTTTCCCCTGCAATGGCACACTTCCTCATCAACACATCATTTTGGGGCAGGGAGGAGGAGTCTTGTGAGAGCTAAAGAGGAGAGGAGGAGAAGACAATAAGAGCGATGCAAGGAAGGAGGTGCTTTGGCCTGAGAGCACTCCAACTGCTCTCGTCCTCATGAAACCAGAAAGACTCAGGTGAAGCCTTACACTAGTTCATCTCCATGGGGACCTCTGCACACCAACAACACAGGGCTTCATATGGAAAGTCACCGTGGCAATAAAGTTGTTTTGTCCACAGCTTTCTGTTTGCTTTTCCCCCACAGAGAAGCCCAAGTGATCTTATCAGGTGTTCCGTCATGAAGCTCACTTAGTGAAGTCAGCATCATATGAGATTGTATGACTTCAAACTGCATGAGACTCAACAGCTTGAGATGAGGAGCGAGCTACAGGGGTGGAGGTCGTTCATGAGGTTAATGCGAGTTTATCTCTTTCTCTCTCTCTCTGTACTTTTGAGCCTGAAAACTCCAGGGAAGGTGAGGAACAACAGCAGCAGGAGACGACAAGAAGAGAAACAGGATCATAAGCTCCAAAGAGTTGGACTGACTTAATGAGCCGCTCTGTTATTTAAATGGGAAATCCATGTTTGCACTTTCAAAGGGAATAAGAGAAAGTGGGTCAACGGAATAGAGACGCATTGTAGAGGAGTTATAATTTGGCCTCATTAGATGGGCGTGCACAAAGATTGTGTCAGTGTGTACATCCTGCAGGTGATTCATTCAGGGAAGATGCTTCTTTATCGGCTTATGTGATGGTGCAGTGCTTGTTATGTCGCTAATCCATTAAGGGATATGATTAGCGATGGAGAACAAAGCATGAAAACAAGTGATGCAGTAACAATCCATTTGATCACAAATCAGTGCCTCCCACCTGAAACTAATCTCTTAAATCACCGAGGAAAAAGGGTGCACTACAGTTCACCATGTAGAGGGAGAGCCAGAGAGAGAGAGGGCGCACTAATGATGGGTCGACAGAGCTGAGCATTTCTGCGAGGGGGAAGAAAAGTTGTTTTAAATCCATAGAATAAGCTGCAGGAAGGAGACGCATGAGTTCATGAACCTTCTCTTTTCTTTCCATTATGCAACTAAGAGAGAATAAAAAAAACCTGCAGCACACTCAATTTTGTTGGGTACCTGCAGAGTGCCTTGAAAGCTTGTTTTAAAAAGCACTAAAGTCTAATGGGGATAGGGTGGTGCAGGGGGGAGGAGCCGGGATGCCTGAGGGTGGAAAGACATGCAAGATTTGCTTCTTTTGTCTTGCGATATTAAACACTGATGTGATGCTCACATTGTTGCTTTTCTCAGACGTCTCTGCTGCTCCCAGATCTACAAAGTTTGTCTAGAGGAGCGACTTTGCTCTTTATTAGTTCCCGAGAGCTGAGCGAAATCCTGTTTGTGGACCCTTTACGAGGTATATCTGCTGATGTGAATTTCACAACGTGAGAGCACAACATTGGAGAGGAGTGGAGGGAAAAGCAGGAGAGGACAGGAGAGAAACATGTGTGGGCTGAGGCACTGGCAGGTGCAAAGGTTTGTGTGTGTCTATGTATGTGCGTGCACGTGTGTGTGTGTGTGTGTGTGTGTGTGTGTGTGTGTGTGTGTGTGTGTGTGTGTGTGTGTGTGTGTGTGTGTTGGTGTGTGGGCGCTGAAGAGAGCAGAGGATTGCAACCGACAGAGGGGGAAGAGATATTGTGTGGGAAAGCAGAGAGAAGGATGGAGGGCGATATGGTCGGTGACTCGTGCAAGTGGGAGGAACAATATGGTGGCCGATGGTTGGAGGATAAACAGAAAGGTTGCAAATGTTAAATCAGCCTCTGATGGTGTTTTATTGATCAGTGGGAGCGTGTCTGTGTGTGTGTGTGTGTGTGTGTGTGTGTGTGTGTGTGTGTGTGTGTGTGTGTGTGTGTGTGTGTGTGTGTGTGTGTGTGTGTCCATCTGCACTCGATGTTCGTAGATGTGGAAAGTGGTTTTAGAAGCATTTCTTCCAGTCGTTCCCGGCAGGACTGAAAATGAATAAAAGCCTAGAATATAACTACTGTTTAGAACATTGTCACCTTTTTCTAAGAACCCAGACTGATAATTGACATCAGCTAGGACAGAATAAAATGCACTTTGATCCATTTAGATCCAAGCGTGTATGTAATTAAAAAAGACATGAGTTAAAACTAGCCATCGCCCATCCACTTTATCTTTGCTGTATCTCTATCCTTATTATGATCAGAATTCTTGCTACATTAAACCAGACACTTGCCATCACTAGATGCTGAATTTCTAGCTTTAAAAGAATGCCTCAGGCTGTGATGACAGGAAAGAGGAAACAAGCTTGTTAGGGAGGAAGACTCTCTCCTGAGGCATCCAATGATGGTCGATACGCAGGCATCAGCAGAATACATGCAAAAGGAAATTACTCACTGAACACTTAGAACAAAGTGGTTTAATGAGTCTACAGCTGACTTTGAAGAGCAAGGAGGCTTTAAGAGATAATCCGACAAATACTTGTTATTGAAAGTTTTAGGACAGTACTGCACAGGAAAAGGAAGCCCTGGCCGCTGGTCAAAGGGCTGTTGACCTGTGGTTCTCTCTGAGCCCCTCCACACCGATAAACATCCTCCAGTGTCCCGCACAGAGCTGCTCGCCCATTCAAAACATGAAGAAAACACACTCTTCTTCCTTGTTGGGACACACAGACATATGAAAACATTCCACACATTCTTCCCTGAACACAGAACTTACACAGTACTGATTCTGTGACGATACATTGTGCCCAATGTCATACACCAGATATGCATGAAGTTACCAAACAAGCTTAATAGCATCTGTTCAACTCAACCATTATATGCAAAGTGAGTCGACCACAAGAATTAATGTAGGAGCTAAAAACAACCTAGTATAAAAAGACATCCAGCACTGCATGACTTCACATTACATCAATTCTCAATCAGCCTCAGAATAACATATGCAGCACATCTAACACAGCCCGTACTAATGACTACATTATTTCCTGCCAGTAGTTGCCAGACATCTATAATTACCTGGCAGCACATTGCCTCCATCAAATGTCCACAGTTGCCATAGCTGACAGTAATGCGAACTCGTCAGTCAGTCTGTCAGCTCCACCACAGCTCCTAATAAAGACGGGCTCCCTCAATAATCTCCCCACTTCCTACCACCTGACCACCTCTCCCCAGCTCCTCCACCTCCTCAGTTCACCACCCCATCCCTCGCTTTGGGAGTAAACACTCTTTCTCAGCAGAGATCAACAACCTCTACCTTTTCTTGCTTATCTGTAGTGCAGGGCTAAAAATAGCCACATCCAACTGCACAGAATCGCGGATAAACACACACACCGACAAAACAGCTGCACAGACCTGTAGAGTCCAAAGCTTCCTCGATGAGTGGAGGTAAACGCAGTCCATCCATAGCCCCCTGTAGCTGCAGCAGAGAGGGAGAGACTAAGAGAGAGTGGGCGAGAGAGGGTCAGAGGCTCCACACGCCCAACTCGGCTGCAGGTAGAGAGAGAGAGAGAGTGGGCGAGAGAGAGAGAGAGAGAGAGAGAGAGAGAGAGAGAGAGAGAGAGAGAGAGCGAGAGAGAGAAACACACGGAAAGTACTGAGCACAGCGTCAAGTACTCGCGACGCACACACACACACACACACACACACACGCTGGCTTTAATGCACGTATGCACACACACACAAAGAGGCTGTACCTCGAGAATTTGGGAGGATCCGGGGAGCTGAAGGCTGAGCTCCGGAGCGTGGGAGAGATGCCGAGAGGGAAGAGGGGAGGAGCAGAGTGGAGGGAAAGATGCTGTTTTCCAGACGGCTAAGCTCCGTCTCTCTCTCTCTCTCTCTCTCTCTCTCTCTCTCTCTCTCTCTCTCTCTCTCTCAACTTCCCTCTTTTAAGTGCGTCTTTCCTCTTTCCCCCCAGCTATTTCTAATACATACTGAATGCATAACACTTAGTGTATATCGTCTGACTAAGGAACCCTTAGGTGGGTACAAACAAAAACATCATACTATGCATATATACACACATACACCAAAAATGAGGTGTAGAATAAGGTGTATATATTTTAAGATACTGATCATTTGATACAATAAATATGGGAATCTTGGAGTTTCTATTTGATATCATTGTAGACCTTGTTGAATCATCTGCACTCTCAATCCATCAGTGTGAAAGAGTTGGCAAAAATCGTAGATCTCCAGTGATTTGCAATGCTTTCAGCTGCCAAATGCTAAATCTATATATATTTTATCATGCATCTTCAAACTGGCTTGTCTAGTTCCTAATAGACAAAGTCGAGGTTTTGAATATATATGACAACAAACAACCAACAGCTTTCCAAAATGACCTCAGTGGATCACAGCATCAAAACATTTGCAAGCTCTGCCTTTGTTTCTTGCAGTGTTCACTGCCCAGTAGGGGGATATATGTGCTTTCCTGCACACACACACACACACACACACACACACACACACACACACACACACACACACACACACACACACACACACACACACACATGCTTCCTCAAACACTCGTGCACGTTCGGCCTTGGCCCCTAAGCCAAATTAATTTACCTATAATGAGGTCCAGATATGCTGTTGCAGTGGAGGCTGACAGCTACCACAGGCAGATTACTGGTCATTTCCCCTCCATTGTTCATTCCCTCCCCTTGCTGACTCTCTAGTCTGTTTACGGCTATTGAATTGTTGTTCTTATACTATGAACAGCATCTGAAACACACACACACACACACACACACACATACCTCTATTTTACACACTGTCTCTCACCTCTTTCTCTTTCTTTCTTCAGCCACTATCACATCTGGCAACTTCTGTGCAGAACATAAGGAGGCAGAAATGTGAGGTGTGCCGTGAAACAGAAAAATATGTCAGCTTAGAAAGAGAGAGGAAAGGAGGGTCAGTTTCAACCGTTCGCTGGCCCAGTAGGGGGATATTTCTATCACAACACTGTCAGAGAGCAGGAAGTGAACAGATGCACACACACACACACAACACACACACACACACACACACACACACACACACACACACACACACATGCACACACATTCTCATATGGAACCTGCAGACATCTGAAAGAGGAAACGTAAAAAAAAAAACAGAAGTTAGTGTAACGGAAATAGAAAGAGTCTCGAACAAGTAACAAGGGATCAAATTTACCGGACTGAAAATATTAATGTCCGCCTATAAGCACTTCCTTCACTTCCGTGTGGCTCTGCGCAGCTTTCCTCAGGCAGCTATGTATGGCTCAAAGACAAGAAAGTTGAGCATGGAGGCATCTCTCAACTTCTCGTCCCACAAAAAGTGTCTTTAACACACACAATGACAACCCCCCCCACACACACACACACACACACACACACACACGCACACAAAGGAAGGGAGAGCTGTTGGCTGACAAGGTGTTGATAATGAGCTGACAATGTCTGGCTTCAATCCACCCGTGTCACTCCACTGTGGCAGGAGCCTGGTTGCAGAGCAGAATGGCTACAGAAGGAATGCAGATACCAGATTTAAGCACGGTCCAACACTAATATAACTCTCACTGCTTGTTTCAAACCGCTTGCTGAACCAGATGGAAATCTGTTCGCCAAAGTACACTAAGATGATTGTTGAACGACAATCAGTCCAGTTTTTATTTTTATTTTACAGCAAACCCTAACCCATACTTGCAAAAGTATCTACAAATGCCGATCTCTGTCTGAGTGTGTTAGAGATGAACTGTCCCGCAGAGTGTGAGGTCATACACAGGGAATGTATCCACTCATACTGTCGTCTTTGTTTTCCGCAGATTCTACAAGTCATACGCAAGGCGCCCTCAGCTACAGCATAGACCTCAGGAATGTGAGCCTGTAATTGACGTGTAATACAAATGGACAAACGCAGTCACAAAAACACACAAAGGGCCAACAGTTTTTTTTTATTTGCAATGTGGTTTTACATTCAACATCCTGCATTCATGTAATCTCGAGTGGAATGATGGTTTCAATGGGAGTGTTTTATAAAGGATTTACACAGAAATGTGCATTATGAATATGATTATTGTGTGTCTGAGCCATGTCTCCAGGGATGGCGAGGTCAGGCCGTTTGTCCAGATTGAAACAGCTCAACAACTATGAGATTGATTGCCGTGAAACTTTGTACAGACGTTCATGGTCCCCAGAGGGTGAATCCTTATGACTTTGGTGATCCCCTGAAATTGTTGAGTAGCACCAACAGATTGACATTTTAGTTTCTTTTAGTGAAATGTCTCTACAACTATTGGATGTAATGTAAAGGATAAAGAATTTTGGTGATCCCCTGAATTTTAATCCAGCACCATCATCAGGTCAAATTTCTTCAATGTGTCCTTTACTTTTGTTTATAAGCAAAGAGCTGCAAAACTAATAACATTCCCATCAGCCTTAGCTGTCCTTTGTGTCTAGCATTAGCATGTCACTCAAAGCATTGCATCAAAAGGCTAATTTCCATCTGCAGTCCCTGGGCAAATTAATGTTAAGGATTAAAAGAAAAAACAACTAAGACAAAAAGCAGACTAACAACATCAGAGCACAGATAGTGCAATCACATCTGGATTGCCAACCGGCTAAAGCTGACAACTGCCTCAGGGCCCCTAATGCCCCATATTTAATTTATTTCCTTTTACATGAGGCTTAGTCTTATAGGAAATAGGAGCGAACTTGGGATAGGTTGTACTTGTGGTTTTTTGGTCTCCAGGTGAAATATAATGTTGTCTGCAGGGTGCTTTTAATATGGCTTTGGAGGTAATGGATTACATGCACTGAGAGCAGGAGGAACAACGGGGTCAAAAGGTGTCCAAATGCAGATTTTTGTATCAGGGGCCCCATAGATGGTTAATCAAGCCGTAAGTAATGCACAGCTTTAAAGAAAATGAACGCAGACGGATAATGACCAATAGCAGACGTCACACATGACGTTCAGACTTTAAATACAATTCATGGACATTGATGGACAGAGCTAAATTAAATGATTGTTCCTCCAGTAACTAAATGTCCATCGCTCAAAGAAAAAGAACCATACATTGTTATTTCCCCTTTCTAATTAGATCTAATGATTATAATGGTTAACTGCGTGTCCAGTGGCAATGGTCAAATAGCACACGCCGCACTACAACCATTCGGCTAACATCATTTGCGCCACAGAGATGAACAGGCTGTGTAATTACTCTCTGGTGACAGTGTATCATTAACACTGTCAGCTGGCCATGTAATGGGACCTCAGAGCTGTAAAAGACAGTGATTCACCCCACAATCCTCTTTACACCAGCGGGCCGCCAGCCTTTAACTCCAAGCATCACTGTGGCTCACTATGGTTGCCTAGCAACTAAAGGAAATTGGAGGTGCCTTTTTAATTTAGAGCATTTTAAGAGCTGAACTACACGAAGACCTTGATGATGAATGTTGCCATAAATCTGAAATTTCCCACCGGCCGTTTCTATGTATTCATCATTGGAGGTTCTAAGTCACAGACAGCATCACGGCTGCAGATATTGTGCCCGCAGAGGTATGAGACTGTGGCTCTCTGCGGGGGACATTTTTATGTTATAGTGCAGGAAGGGAATATGCCCTGTTTCCATGACACCATAAACAGGAAATGGGAAGGGCCCAGTGCTGTCAGTGTGGACGTTGCCAGAGAGGTCAGAACTTTCCCATAATATGAGCTGATGCTCTCAGAGGGACTGAAACACACACGCACATGTATTCATCAACAAACATTTACTACAACAAATTCACAACATTTACAGGATTGAATCTGCGGCCGTCCTTTTGGTGGCCTCCTCCATGTAGGTCCCATCCTCTACGGTCACCATGCCAACCTGTGTTAGGAGGAAGCTTAGATGCGGAGCCCAAAGAGACTTGATGAGGTCCGTGGATAATTAGCAGCTCATTATGGAGCCCAGTGAATAGACCAACAAGCTCCAGGAGCCACACGAGAGAGTGCAATGGCAAACACAAAGGACACATCAAAGGGAAGCTCTCACTTTTCAGATCACATAATACAGAGCAGAGAGCGATTGGGAGAAAAAATATTGCTCTCTGCTCACACCTACAAATATAGCTCATAATCCCCGTTTTAAGCCTGTGCGTGTGTTTGTGTGTGTGTGTGTGTGTGTGTGTGTGTGTGTGTGTGTGTGTGTGTGTGTGTGTGGGTGTGTGTGTGGGTGTGTGTTTTAGTCAGAATCTCTGCGTCACACCAATCTAAATATTTCTTATCCCCCAGAGGCCCTTAGCTGCTCCACAAATGTACGAAACACATCTTGTTCTACACACACACTCGCACGAATACATGCACGAATACATGCGCACACACACACACACACACACACACACACACACACACACACACGCGCATGTGCACAAAACTCACAATTGCACTCCTAAACTTAAGCTCTCATAAAGTCCGGAAACATTGTGTGAGTGCCAGAGATCCTCAGTTAAGCTATCTGTCTATCATCCCCATTCCTGTTCCTGTGTTTCACCGTGTATCTGTGGCTCTAGTTGGCATGCAGGCAGGCAACAGTCACGCATACTAAACCATGCACACCGCTGTGCCAGGTGACCCATATTGCAGTGTGGCTGAGTTTAACCGTGCATGAGCTTAATTTTCTCTGTATGTGTGTGTTTGTGTGTGTAACTACTGCTCCTTGACAGTGATATGCAGCAGTAATATAGAAGCTGTTCGTGTTGTTGAGTATGTAAGACATGTTATAGTTGAAGGGGATATTTCACATGGTGTGTCTTTATTTATTATTGTGGCTGTGTGCTGATGTAGGAGCTGTGCTGTTGCATATTGTACCAGCCTGGCTGAGTTATTATTAAAGCGGCTGTAATTGAATTTACTCCATCGCTCTTGAATCATGAGCATCCTGGGTACTAAAATCCACCCTGATGGGAACCACACCAGACAGTTACAGTCTGCTGAAAGCATTCCTGTTCACAGCATGGAATACAATATTATCTAGATGTAATATTGATGAAAATATACAGAAATGTGGCGCAATGGAGCTGTGCACTTAAGAAAATTGTAGAAAAGCTGTAGCTTCAATGCTAATGTGTTACAACAGCAGAGGGCGCCACTCTTCCATGATGTTACTGCCAAGTGTTGTCTCTGTCTTCTGTGATTCTGTTGTCTAAATGATTATGTGAAGTGGTGGCATTGATTTTGACAGAATGAAAATGAATAATTTAGATATGAAACTTGAATAAAATATGGTTGAAGTAAGGAGTGAGATGCTGCAACCTTCCAATATGTTTTCTTGGTCTCTGTTGTGTCAACAGTGCAGCGCGTACACCCTCTAGTGGTGGTGAAGGAGAGCATTTAGTAGTAAGAGAACAGCAATTATTTGTGGTATTCATTGAGTGTAACTTTAGAACTGTATGCATGTTTGTCTTTTTACAGTTTTTCTCATTCGCTTTGAATCTATTTTATGGATGAGAATTGTTTTTTTCAAAACAGTATATTCAAATCTCCAAACAATTAGTTTGTTGTTCACAACAGATTTGAATGTCTCATTCGTTCAAGCACGTGTTGGCAAAAGAGGAAGTATATTTTGCGCAATAACCACTTGCACGTGGCTTAGTGGTCAAAAATGTTGATTCTCAAAATGTGTCAGATATACATGTATATTACATAACAATCTAGATGACCTGCTAGGTGACAGTGATGAACTAGTAATCACAATATGACTTAACATGAAAGATCTGTTTGCAGTACATTTAACACATGTACATCTTTGTACTACAGTATTGTATAGTATTTAATCTAAAAAAAAAAGCACAGTGTGATACACAATAGCATCCAGCTAGACATAACTGACATTGTTGTGCGGTACAGTAAGGAGTCGGTGTCAACAAAAAAAGTAGAACAAAAACAGACAGAATCATCTCAAGGGTTGACTGCCTTGGATAAAAGAAAACATCTAAACAATAACTCGAGTTTTGCATGAATGAAATGTTTTGGGTAAGTTACTACCTTTAGCACACATGCAATAGAGTTGTGATGTCCCACTTTAACAGTTGTGACAATTACACCCTACAGTTAAGAGAATGTTAAGACCAAAATTTCCAAAGCGATTAAAAAAAACTATCTGATATTTCTGACTGTTGTCTACACTGAGACGTCTCAATACTGGAATATGTAAGAAATAAAAGCAATAACTTCACCAATACGATGACAAATTACCAAACACATGCAAACATCAGTCACGAGTTGATTAAAAAGGCTTGTTTAATTTAACAGAGTGTCAGAAAAAGGCACGTAATGCATGAAAATACAACTGATTGATAACGTAGTGCATCAGAGATGAAAACAGAATGTAAACCAGATTTGTAGTTCCGTCTGTAAAACGTCCTCAAATATGTCAATACAGGGACAACAAATATGATACCGTAAGTAGAAACACAGAGAGACAACAAACATTAACACAAACATGTTATTATGGCAAACAAACATTAAAAAGTGGTCCGTAGCTTCATGTGAGATCATCATAGGCAATGTTCGTAAGACAAAAATGAAAGAACACATTAATCACAAATTGTCTTCATCACTTAGAGTTTGTAACATGCTCCTCTGTCATCATTCGAGTACTGAAGGCGTGTTGCTTCTTAAAAAGAAAAAGAAAAAAGGAATTGCATTTTTCCTCAGAAAAAGGCCTATCACAGTATAACCCATCGCCTCTCAATCACATTATTAGTCAAATACAAACACCCGACCCATGAGACATAAAGAGAGCCGAGTGACGGACTCCGTTTAGTGTTGCTTGGGTGTGTGTGCCTGGGAGTTGCCGTGCGTTCATATTACCACACTAGCAGCACGGTAATGCGGTGAGAGAGGAAACAGCTGCTCCTATCAGAGCGCAGCAGTGGCTTCAGTGGTTATGGATCTCTCATACCAACATTAATGACACTTCCTCAACCAACCCCCCCTCCCCCCCCCCTCCCCCCCTCTCCCCACAGCACCAGCACCCACTCACTGTAAAACGTTCACTGCTTAAGGAAAAACATTTTTTAAAACAGTGCTCTTAGAAATCAAACATATTGCACTTTAAACATCAGGAACAGAAACACATTACGAGATGACAGAACACACAGGACAGACAAAGGTACACATTTAAAAAAAAAAAAAAACAGGATGTCCACTGCCTCTGTGCTTTAGTCTGTAGATTCTTCATTTAAATGAAAAGTTCAACATTTGAGGAAATACGCTTATTGCAGAGAATTAGATAGATTAGGGGATTGATACCACTCGTGTCTGTACGCTGAATATGAAAGTACGGAGCGCCTTGGTCGCCGCAATTCACCAATGGTTCGATTCAGGACTTGGGAGCTTTGTTGTGTCGTATTCCAGACCCATTCCTCTCTTCCCCATTTCTACACTGTCCTCTGACATAAGATTAAACTGAAATAGCTAGCATGTATCTGTGCACAGGTAACAAAATCTGCCTATGAGGAAGCTCTGTACCTCTAAAAAACACAAACCAAAAACCAAAGTGTAAAAATGATATGTTCTAGGTTATGTGCCCGACTAATTCTTTGCCGGAAGCAATCACTTCCTGGAAGTAGGCCTGGGCCAAGAAATAGTCCCACAACGTGACGTTCTTACACTTTGGTTTTTGTGAAGGTTAAACAAACAAAATGTTTGGATGACATGAGCTTAATGCTAAGCTAAGCTAACTGTCTGCTGGCAGTCGCTTCACATTTACTGTACAGATATAAAATGGTATCAAGTGTGAGATGTGAGATAAGCATATTTCCCCAAATGTCCAACTATTCTTATTAGAGTTACATTAGCATTTCATAACTGTGGCCAACAAGATACCAAGCTTGAGGTTTTGTTTGTGCGTCACAGTTTGAGATATGTTAAAGTCAAAATGAGAAAGAATCATCATTTGCCAAATTTGACCTCATCTATTGATTATTTCCCAGAAGACAGAAAGATTAAGTCTAATAAACACTTCTCTCCGCCCTTCTTGATCCTTGAATTGACTATTTATTTCTTGTGATGATTCCATAGCAATCCTTGGAGAAGTAACACAATTTATAAATGTATTTAACTGTTATATAAATATTATTTTAAAAAGGTTTAATGCAAATTGTTAGCAACACACATTCACGTTCTAGACAAGAGAAAAATCACCAAAATTTAATTTAAGTTTGACTTTAAAAAACAATGACCTCTGTCAATGCATGGCGATCATGTCTACTGACGATTGTACAACCAATCCTCTTAGACAGTCCTATCCTGGCAACAGACAGCGTCCATGTTTGTGCAGTGTTATTTTCAGTGTACACTCTTCACTATCAGGCAGGCACCAGCAACCTGTCGATGGCGTACTGTAAACGCTCCCAGTTCTTCCAGAATATGGTTAAAAAACAAACTCCCAGTAAGGTAACTACCACATGGTGCCGGCTCCTCATCAGTGGAGCGGCAAACTTGGCAGCAGTGGAGACGCACACCAGGATGACGGTGATGATGGCCAGCATGATGTTGATGCTCTTTCCCAGCAGGACTCGGGCGTCACGGCTCTCGAGCTGGACTGTCTGCTGCTGCTGCTGCTGGAGCTCCAGCTTGGACACTCGCGTCTGGCACGACTCCAGTGCCTCCTAAGAGAGAGAGAGAGAGAGAGAGAGAGAGAGAGAGAGAGAGAGAGAGAGAGAGAGAGAGAGAGAGAGAGAGAGAGAGAGAGAGAGAGAGAGAGAGAGAGACTTTCAGGGTATGAATGTTTCCCAAATGGTCAAAGGGCATTTTGCTGACGCTCAATTACTCAAATTCTGATTAAAGATGAATTATGTATCAGCAGAGAGACACAAAGAGAGAGAGAAAATGTCAAATGACAAAATAGTGTTATCTGATGAAGGGAACAATTACAAATAGGCAACTAATACATTCACATATAAATGGTAATGCTTCATCACTAAGCCGTATAACAATATACTTATTAAAGGATGTCAGACAAGCGTCAAGGATGTGTTAAGATTTGACTTTAACCCCAAAAAATACATTTGAATTTAATCTGAGCTGCCTGCTAATACCAGACCGTGATGACCCACGGGGTAAATCACGTGGTCTGCAGTTTCCAGGTCAAGGATCACTCAGAATAGATTTACTGATACATACCTGTATGTCCCTGGCCCTTTCTTGAGCCTGGTAGGCGACCCTCTCCTCGATGCTGGCCAGTTCCTGCTTCAGATTAGTCATCTCATTTTGGTGAAGCTCTGTCAGGTCGTTTAGTTGGTCTTCTAAACGCTCGTACCTGATGGACGATGCAGAAATACTCGTTTAAAATGATCATTTCTGGGCAGATTTGAACGTACTGTAGAGGAAGTTATTTTGCCGATGTGATGAATTACATCTACCATTTAGTTTATGTTTATTTCCAAATGCAATGGTTGTTGACATTTATAGATGAAAAGTAATTATTCTCAATTAGAGAATAGACGTAACATTAGACATGCGTGGTGGACAACGAACTACTAAAGTAATAATCTTAAAGATTTTCATTTAAATAGATAACTCACTATATCACTGAGTTAAGCAACACAATGGTGATTGAGCCTATGGCCCACTGATGAAAGCATTTGCAGTATTACAAACTGGGTGTCTATGGCAACATTCCCAGTGAAAAGGTTTGTGAAGCTTTTTCCTAGTCAGAGAGGGTAGGCGGCGCTAAAGCAACAGACTCGCTCTTTAACTCAATTGTGTGTGAAGCAGCATACTATTTATGAAAAAAGAAAAAGAGCGAAACTAAGGCCCAGGTGCAAACTGACCGACATGAGTGAGATCCAAAAACACATCTTATCGCAATAGGTGACACCAAAGAGAATAAAACATATCGTTAAGTTGTATAAACATACCTGTATCGCTCCTCCTGCAGTGTTTGGTTGATGATGCCATACTCTCTCTTGAACTGAACTTTGATCTCCTCCAGATCCTCCTCCAGCTGGCTCTGGGCTTCTTTGATCTCCGTCACCTCCTCCAGGCTCAGGGCTAGTCTGCTCTGGCTGTCTCCCCCAGCCTGCTGGCCCGCTGACACCGCTCCCCCCGCTGGGTTCCCGTTACTGTCTGCTGAAATGGAGGCGCTCCCCGAGGAGCATTCATCATCACTGGGATACTTAGGCTTGCCAACCATAGAGGTGCTGCTACTCAGCCCCTTTGCTGCACTGTCAGTGGGCAGCGCAGGGGAAGCATCCAGAGAGTTCTTGAGGTGGGCGAATGTTGTCAGCACTACCAAACTTGTTCCTGATAAGATTGGCGAACTCTCGGGGCTTGCTGAAGAAGAAAGGAGGGGAGAGGGAAACACCTGGGCCGATGGTCTTGATCTTGTCCATGGTCGGATGTCGGCCACTGCCAGTCATATCCCTCAGCAGCTGTCTGGGAGACTCCCTGGGCATGGTGCTGTGTTTGACAGCAAGCGGGATGAGGTGTTGGGCTGTGGTGGATTTCAGTGTCTTTCATCTTTCGATGATACTGCTCCAGCTTCTTCTGCATCTGGGCAATGTTTTGAGCTGACTTCTGGTTCTTCTTCTCAAACACCTGCTTGATGCGCCCTACTTGAAGCTTGTCCGCACTGTTCACCAGCTTTAGGTACTCCGCTACGTTCTCATCCCGGGCCGTCTGCTCAATCTTCAGCTGCTCCGTGACTTTCAGTATCTTCTGCTGGAGGCTGTCCAAGCAAGAACGACTACGCTGGATCTCGAAGCCCAGAGCAGGTCCAGGACTTCCATTACTCAGATCCAAGTCCAAATTGGTCTCTGAAGAGCCCCGACGCATTGACCCAGGGATGCTCACGAAACTGCTCTCAGTGCTCCGGTCCTACAAGGAGGAGAAACAACAATCAGATACACATACTCTATTAGATATGGAGCATTTGCAGGGATAATCCTTTACTATGGAAATGTGTCTAATTAGCAAAACAAGTCATCTGGAAAAGGTAAACAACGACTACATTTCCAATTTCATGCATTACAAATGAAACCTTAAGGGAACATCTCACTCAGTTTTAAATTGGAGACTATTTTCTAGTTTGCACAACTAAAGGCAGCGGCGGCTGCTAAGCAGCTCTGCGATACAATGGACCCTTGTATCAAACATTTTATTTTCACTCATTCATCAATAATTGGGTTAAACTGGGGGGGGGAGGGGGGGTGTTTTTTAACATTTGATCTGCTGGTGTTGCTATGCCCCATGCTTCCTTATATCTCTGTGAGGTAGGTGCAGTTTGCACCGTCTGAAGTATGATAATGGGAGTGATGACGGCCATTTAATGGGCTAAGAACATTCAAAATGAGTAGCTGTTGAGTAAAATGTTGGCAATGATGACCGGAAAACAAGAGCCGGGTATTAAAACATTTCCTTTAATGCTTTTGTTTTTTACGTTTCTGAATTTGCTCTTCATATACAGTAGTTCTACATGACGAGTCCTTGCCACTGCTCTATTTAGCTTTACTGCTATTGCCACAGTGAGACCATCTGGGTGTGTATGTAATGCTCTTATTTGGCACATCTGTTATGTTTTAGGATCCAGAATTTAATCCTGTTTGTTTACAGTATAGCACTGTTGACACATTCAGAAAACAGCCATTAATGTGTGTAGAAGAAGTAGGTCAGTGGTAATGTCACACAAGGCTACAAGGCTCAGGAAATCCAGACATTGTCCCGTATTTTTACAGTAAAGCAACATTTTCCTGATAAAGGCTCAACATTACAGTCGATGTCTGACTGACCTGTCAGTCTGTCGAGCATAGAAGTCTGCTGTAGACTTGAGGAAGTGAAACAGAATAAATATGTCTTAAGTAAGCAAGTTAAACTATGACAGGCAACATAAAGGCTTTATATAAAAAAGGGGAAACTGAGCAAAGCTGTGAAGACAGAACTTCATTTGGTTTCGGAGGAGCATTTTTAGAACAGAAGTTTCATTTCAAGTGTAACGAAGGCTGAAATGTGACGAAGGAATAAAAAACAAGTTGATTACAATACAACACCAGTGTAATGCCAGGAGGTGTAAGCTGATCAAGCCTAATACAACAAGCACTATGGGCTGTACAAAGCTGCACTAATCCTTAACGAATATAACACGGCTAGTTTCAAGCAAATAAACAGATCACAGCTAACTCAGGCCGGCTTAGGGCTGAGTTAGCATTCCCACATCACCACGTAATGCTTACATATTGCAAGCTAAGTGCCTTTACAATAGACCAATGCATCTAGAGTTCACCACACACTGGCACTCCTCGACACATGACTGGCAGGTGGTGCTCAAGACAGGGTTTACCAATAACAGGGTGATTAAGTATGACTGCACTGGTGCGCACACACTGAGTAACAGACGATACAACTGAAACATATTCTCACTTCTTAAGAGGAGTAATTATTCCTCTTTCACACCAGTTGGATTTAATTTAAGCAAATACACATTCCCATTTACTTGCTGTTGTTATTGTGACCTTATACTTAATCAACTAGTCAAACTCGTTTGTGAGGGTGATACTAGTGAGTATCATCTCTGACTTCCCCATTTATCAGAATGTGTTTACACTATAGTGAGCAACACAGAAACGTGTGTCAGCTCACTACTGTGGTACAGACTAGTATTTCCTGTAATCCCCATCATGTGGTCAAATGCTCAATGTTTCCAACACGTTTTGGTTTAAAACCCGGAAATGTCGTTCAAGTCATACTCAGCTGTACTTTGTGTTCAGTGCCAATAAGCAAATGTAAGCATGCTAACAAGCTAAACTAAGATGGTAAACATACCTGCTGCTAAACATCAGCATGTTACCCTGCTAGCATTAGCATTTGCCTGAAAGCAAGTACAGCTTCAACCAACTGCTATCATGGCTGTACTAGAACTCTAATCTTGTTTGTACATGTACGTATATAAAAATAGTAGTTGTTTCATTACGGTGCTTATAATTATACTGTACAAACATATTACATACTTATTTATGAATAGTGTGTAAGCAGAGAATGCCATGCTTCTTTCTACAAGCATGCCTTGGGTATTTCAGTCTCTGTCCTCATCCCACTCTCTCCCCCTCTCTGGCATCTGTCCTTCTTGAACACAGGACTCTTTGTCTGCGGAGAAAAAAGCACACTTTGTCATGTCCTACACCTCTGCTCTGTCTAGGACTCTGATGAGCGAGCTACTGCATATGGATTCACTGGCCTGACGTATAGCCTGAGGAGCCCTGCGCCCAATCACAACCCTGCTCCTTGTGCATGCAATATTTCTTGTCAAAAGAATCAGGATCACACGTAAGTCGTCCTTTTGTCAAACCTGTTTGTCATACAAAAGACAGAGGAGCACTAATATGCTCCTTGTTCAAGAGGAAGTGTAGGGCAGGCTTGTGTGTAGGTTGCTCATATTACCCAATCGTTTTAGTTTTCAAACAACAAACACAAAGAGCTGCCTGTTCGACCAGGCAGCTTAGACTGCATGCTATTTATGCAGCACTGGAACTAATCTGGCTCCTCGGGCACTCTCCAAGCATCAGTCTTAACTTTGAAATGTTCAATATTCGATTCTGTAGCAATAGTGGCCAAACACAGTAAACAGGGGTGTAGGTTTATTGCTTCAAGGCTCTGCGATATCCCAGATGTAGGATGAGTGTGAAATAGATCAAATTGTGACCTGGCTGGCAGCCATTGATGAATCACTGCTGAGGCCTGCAGCAAAAGCACCTGGAGTAGTGCATGTCCAGCCAAAACTGTATCACACAGCTGGAGTGACGAGCGTAAGACTTTTCTTATAAAAACAAGAAGGCTTTTGGCGGAACGAGGTGCGATTCATGAGGAAAGCGCCGATAACACGACCCAGATGTTTAACACACACTCAAAGCCAAAAACGTGTATGATATTTGGCAATTTTTTGATAAGAAATTTAATAAGTAGAATTCCACCGCCGTCGCTGCTGCTGCTGCTACTCAAGATTTCTACCCACGGTGACTAACTGCTGGAGAAATGTGAGGGTCTTTCTGGATGAATGGCTCTGCTAAATGAATTAAACTCATGCTGATGAAAATATCCTTCCAAATATGCTGAGGAGCTGCCCCACTTTTCTCTCCGTTTCTCACTAATGCAGGCATTCTCCAGGGGTTGTTGAGGTAGAAGGGTGAAACAGGGTGAGGATTAACGGCCTTTTTGGGATGGCTGGAGACAACGGGAGGGGTGAAAGCCCAAAGAAACTAGGGGAAAAGCCGCTACAACATTGCAGATGGCAGCGGTAAAGTCTGGCAGTTAGGTGGACGGTGCTTAACTGAGCGGTCACAGATTCAGCACAGGGTAGAGTTCACCTGTATGGCTGTCCTTGAGCAACAGGAGCTCCTACTTGCGCTCACTGACGGTAATTCTTTGGAATATTAAAAGCTGGACTGTGTGATACCCATGTGTCTGAACATATGCTTGCAATCTGGTTTATCACTATCAATGTGAGAAAAATGTCGTCTTTGAAATGAACAAGCCAGGCATACTCCCACTGGTGTTTGACTCACTTATTGATATCAGTGTGTCAGTAGAGCAGAAGAAGAGAGGACAGAAAACGGGAGATCGAACAGAGAGAGAGAGAAAGAGCTACAGAAACAGATAGACAGTAATAGAACAAAAGGGTGGGTGCTCCGAAACACAAGCACACATCATCCCAATAATCATCACCATCTCCACCAACAGGATCTCCAGGAGGCCCTGTGTGCCCCCGGGGCTGCCTCCCTTACACCTCAGCCCTGTTTGAGCCCCCTGTCCCCCACGCTGCCCTACATAGCACACAGCGTCTGTCCAACACCATGACCTATTTAATATGCTCTGACCTGGCTAGACAGCATAATATAAAGATCCAACTGCATTAGCCTCAATCTTAGCCCAACAAGGGAGAGCTGTTCGCTGTTCTGCTTGAGAAATCCACCCAAATCTAAGCTACATTTTTGGGGCAAAGCAGGGGGTGTTGCAGATGCTGCTTATCTTGCACTGCAGTGTGCTCTCTCTTGGATCAATGATCTAGTTGGTGATTCAATTTTTCATGCAAAAACAGACCTTACGCTCATCTACCCACTGCAGCACCGGAAGAAACATGCAAAGCAGCAATACAGCATTAAAGTCCTGAGCTGGAGTAAAGTGGAAGCACAGACATTATTCAAAATTGGTGTGTATTTAGTAAATACTGAGCAGTATTAGTGAAATAAATATTGGTTCTTCAGATTAGCAGTTTGTACAGATACTGAGCCGGTTTCTTGCTGAACTCACTGTCCCTCCCCGTTGATAAAACCCGAGACTTTTCTTATGCAAACAGGAAGGCATTGTCCCCGTTACGAAGGAAGTAATGTTTGCATGTGCTCACAATCGCTACAGTGATCTTGTGAAGTCATCAGATCACAATGTAAGTTCAGGTCATGCAGGTTCGCAGCCGCAAGCACAGGTGTTTGCAGTGAACAACATGTTGAGGCTGTGGTGAATAAGGTGGAACTTATTCTCTCAGTCAAGTCCCCAAATAAACACACACGCACTCACTCACACACACACACATGGGGGCAATAGAGCTGGCACACTCATTGAGATGGAACAAAACCATCCCTTCAGCAGAGAACAGAACCACAGAGGGGAAGTAGCCTGCAGTGCTTATTGGTATTCCCTCCAGCTGATCCTCATGGATACAGACACTATCCCACTCAGAGCTCACACAGAGAGAAGAAAACCAGAGAGAGACAGAGAGAGAGCGACAGGGAGCACATCTTTGATTGTAGTCAGAAAGCTGACCCATCAACTCCTCCTCCTCCTCTCATCTGCATCCCACAGCTGTCTATGAGGAACACACTTTGATTGCAAAACTTTTTCTCTAGAGGCCAAGCAGTCATCAGACCAACAGAGGAAATAAAACTAGCAACAGAGTATGAAGTCTTGAGTTTCCTGAATGAGTAATGCCCGGAGAGGTCAGTGGAGTGAATTGCTTAAGACATATTCACTATTATCTCATAGACAAGCTGTTCCAGGGCTAAATCAATAGCCCATTAACACTCCCAGCGCCTGCTTGCCCCCGAGGACTGGGAAAGTATTGAATGGGATTCAATTAAGATAAATAAGCAGCTACTTTCAATGCACTGATTCAAAGTGAGAGAATGAATAGAGCCAATGACGTAGCGCGGTTGGTGTCGAGTAAAGCAGCTTGTGAGCCATTAAAAACATAATAGACCTTAAAAAAAAGATCGTTTCAGGTTAATGTTTTACACATACAGGACATATACATTAAAAGGTTGATTATTATACTGATGTGATGGCTTACGTGTTTGCCACTGTCACTGAGAAATGACATCCAGTGAGGGTTAAAGACTCAAACTGAGGTGTTGCATCATCTTTGGCCTGTAACCCACTATATCTGCCGCACAATGGCTTTTTGGAGGAACAAAACTGGAATGTCATTTTACGGCCAAGAAAGGGAGGAAAAGCATAATTACGAAGGCCAGTGGTAATAAATCAGCCAAATCGTGAAGATATGTTGTTCCATTATATTGTGTTGGCAAATAGACCACAACAGAATAATTACTTGAGAAGCTAGCTCAATTTATTTGACTGTGAATCTTTCGAGCTCTACTCCAGGGGAAATGTTATTGATTTCATTCATTTGTCATTTAGAAGAGTTAGTGTTACATTTTAATGGGAAGTATCTGCAGTTGTACGCAGAGCAGTTTTAACAAGCGATAAACAGGCCGAACAAAAGCTGCTGCCAGCGCTCTCTTTCAGACTCGACGCCGGATCCCTTTGAAGACTTACAGGTGACAAGCGTGGAAGCCCTGAAGGCTCATGCATATACTAAGAAGAGAAACAACCTGCTGCACGATACTTGACTGACTTTCTGGTTGCACAAGCATCACACTTGACAGAGCATTCCTCTCCTCTGTGTCACCGTGACCGAGATCACCTCAGGTTGATCTGCCAAAGCATATTAGGGGACTTTTTGATCTGATACATACATTAACATTGCTAAAGGCTCGGGTGGTTTTACCCAAAACCTGTTAGTGTGATGTAGAAGGTGCTTTGGGGGCTTTTCCTCTTATGTGACTCAGTGGTTTAAGAAGAGTTGTATGCTGTACAGTCTTTAAAACACTTACATGTGTGATTTGGGCGACAACAACACAATTGTCGGACTATATTTCTAAGACATAATATGAGATACGCTCTGACAGTAATCCGGACATGTCTCTTTGTGATTACAATCCCCTCTTTGTAGAAGGCTTTGAATTCATCTAAACAAAAACATACACACTTCACTCATTACTGACGGTGCTGTAGTGTGTATGTGTGATGAAGACATGTGAGAATCTGTGTAGCGGTAAATGTGTTCACTATCACAAAAATCTATTATATTTTCCAAAAGAACATTATGTTTTATTTCAGAGAAGATCCTTCTACATCTGCTATATTTCCTAAATGGATATAGAGAATAGTTAACATGAGCCAAATAAGGTGAGGTCAGGTTTACTCTTGAAAAACCAGGTTAGGCTTTGAGTCATTGAGTTGCAACAAAACAAGAAGCAATACGAAAACAACTGCTTAAGACTTTCATGTTGTATTGTATTAAACCGTATTGTATGAGAAATGCTTTGTTTATCTTATTCGGTTTGATGAGGCCAAATATTAGAAACACCTGGAATACAAAACAAACTACAGCATAGAGGAATTGCCATATGGATAAATCAACATCCATGAAAATCACCGGTTTCAATTCAAACACAACAAGTATTCATTACTGACTGTACTTGGTCACTCCGTGGCACTACAACACATGTTGTTGGGACAATGTGTCTCAAAAATTGAGGCAATGCCTACAAATTTTAATTAGAGCTGAAACATTTGGTTAAAATCAATCAAATTGTCAAAAGGCAGAAAATAATTAACCAAATCCCTCAAAATCCTCTGGATCCAACTTCACACATGTGGATATTTTTGCATGTTTCTAAAAAACTGAAAATATGTTGAACATAACAAGCAATTTATAGACATCAACTTAGGCTCTGGGATGTGGTTGGCTTTTTTCGCTATTAATCTAATCATCGATATAGTACAAAATCGTTAGTTTCAGTCCAAATGTCGATGTCAGGCAGCACAGAAAGATTGTATTTCGTCCAATATGTGGACAAACCCATTATGTGCCGAACAGGATTTTTGTACCCGGAGTTTACAGTGACAGATACTTCAAGATCTCCTTGTACCACTACACAACATCGCCATAAAGACATGCTCCTTTCTCTGCGTTATTTGCCTACATGCATCGCGGGGTTAGAGGCTCTTTGTTAGGGCAAATGTGCAGCTTTGACGGCGCAGCTGTTGGTTTCTCATGACGTGGAGATCAACCGACAACAATGTATCGCTGGTACAGTAAAGGGACCTGCCGTTTATGACACAACAATGCTGCAAAATACACCTCACATGATAGGCTACTCACCATCCGGCTGCTGAGGTATTTCTCCTCTTCGGATAAACTTCGCACGGACACGTTGGCGCTGGGCATAATAACCCGTGTTTGTGGTCAGTCAGGAGCTGGTGGTTCTTCAATTCAAGACTAGTTTACAACTCACGTCTTGATCTCGTATCCATGTTGAGCCCCTTTGCTCTCCCCCTCTCTCTCCCTCACACACGCAGCCTACACACATACTCTCTGACTGCCTTCTTCAATACACAAAAACAAAAACTCCGCCTATTCCTCTCTGCAGGGAGGCTGCGCGAGGAGGGAGGCTGCGCGAGGAGGGGTTAACTCGTTCAACACACGTGCCTCTCTCACTGGTTGATATATAAAAAAATAAAAAACCAGGCTCGTAATTTATGTCTTTGAGGTATGTTTGTGATCAAGAGGAATTCCTTACATAATTACATTCCCACAATATGTCCATCATGGTTTAAAGTGTGGTTTTACTTTATGGCGTCTTATGATAAATGACTTTCAATTTAAAAGAGAGTGAACAAAGCTTATTCTTCATCAAAGCAAAAGGTCTGTTGCAATACTGTATGAAATGCAGGATCAGGCCATTTTACACATGTTTGCTCACAGGCTGTTAACTCATCAGTGATGGTTACTTAAGTAGAAGAAGTTTAAAAAAATAATAGAGTTTAAAGGAAAAGTGTTATTGGATTGTAATTGTTTATTTATTATTAGGCAGCATGGTAATGATTAACTACTGTATACACTGCTGGAATAATCCATGATATTTTAATTGTTGATTATATGTTCTCGAGAAATTAGTTATTTACTGTCAAACAACTGTAGTGAAATGGGTTTGTAGTGGAGTACAAATATAAAGTGTCATTAAATGGTAATACCCGAGTACCTCAAAATTGTGCAGTTCCTGAGTAAATGTACTTTCCACTACAGTCACTTGTACGTTACTTATTGTGTGGAAGTGTGTGGAAATACTCCAGACTGTATAAAATAGGGAAATACATATAAATCAAAAACATATCCAATTCATTCAAAGGAGAGCAATGAATCGTAAACATATATATAAACCCACTGTTTATTATATTATAGACTCTTATCTTCAGATATTTGGTAGATATTAAAACAGTAAATAAATCATGTATAAAATAAAAAATAAAGCTTTATCTAAAAGAGAGGAATGTGCATGTTAAACCAACAAAAGTGTGTTTTTTTGGGTAATTACACGTAGTTTCTTTCCTTTAATGTATGTATAATAATCACTTATAGGCACTGGACACGGCTTAGATGACGTTTGTTGGCATTTGTTATTTTATCTTTCGAATTATCAAAAAGATGTATAAGTGTTTTGCAGCATTTTCCTCATTTTTGCTCAAGCAGTCAAAGCCAAAGCCCCGAGAGGCCATGGGAACAGTCATTCACAATTATTCAGCTTGGTCACTCCGAGCTTTCAGTGTGTGCTAATCCATCTAGCTGTGAACACAAAAGCCCCTGTTGCATCACAATGTGCTTAACCTTTAACAGTTACACACAATAGGTTATGTTTTTGCAGTTGTAAATTATCTGGGCTGTCCTCTTTTGTTTGTACAGACCATACAGTGACATGACATGCAGGGTGAGTCATGTGATATAGCTGTGAAGAATCACATAAAAAAAAGCTACAGGATGGACACTGGACAATCTTCTAAAGCAGACAATACCATTAATCTAGTCATCAAGTTTTAATGGTTCTATCAGAGTCTTTAATTAGCTGGACACATTCACTGGGTGCATACAGGTGTTCACACACAGAGCACTGATGAAGAATTGATTGGTTAATAACACACTGAACGTCAAGAGTCCTTTGCACAGCAGCCTGCGATATCTTCACCCGCCACGTCACTTAATTTGAAACACAACAGTAAGTCCCTGGGGTAGAATACAGATTTTGCATTATTAATTCTGAAGGAACATGTAAACAATCTGCTGTGTTTCTACAAACAGGGGGAAGTTAAAGAAGCACGGAGACTGGTCTGGACTCATCAAGTCTGGAACAAAGTGCTAGTACACTTATTTATGTGGCTGGCTGAAGCACATGCCAGTGTTCAGTGTGTATGGGGTCAGTTTGCTAACACTAGAGATCCACTGCGCTCTCTTAAAGGGACTTTGATTGATAAAGGTCAGAGGTTGATTAGCTTGTTTTACTTGTCAACTAAAGAATGTTTAATCTCTTTTAATAGTTTGAACAGTCCATTGATGTCTCTGTCTGAACGCTTACCAAACGGATTTCCTGGCATAGAATTTATGCAAGCCTGTTTTTGTATTTAAAAGGATCTTTGAAGCAATGACATGCATGACAAAAACACTACTGCCTTTTTTATTAAGAGGCAACAAAAACGTGCCCTCTCTTCATCCACATAGAAAGCCTAATATAATGCAGGCTGTTGGTTTACCAATTTATCCCAACAAGGCTATTTGGTAGTCCACAGCTGCTGTACAAAATACTGACACAAGCACAGAGCCTGTGAAGCTACTCTTGACTCTTGCAAACAGTACATAAACATTGCATACAGTGAAGAGTCTGGTGAGATAAATATTAGGGAGTCAGCTCTTTATATTCTTTACAAATATTAAATCAATATATAGGATAAATGTATAAATAATAGAGAAACATGGTTGAAATGTGTTTTTATTTTTAAATGACATGACCATTTTCTGTCCACATTATTTTGTCCAAAAGATGGAATTGATGAATTACCAAGTGCTGCCCATTTTAGCCGTTCTTGGTGCGTTCTATATACAAATCTATATACACAATATGTCAAATGATGTCAAATATTTACCAAGTGATGCTGCCATGATCCTTTGGATTGGCAAACAAATAAGAAATAAAAGGTTATAACCTTTTGCGATATCAACATCTCACAAATCAATTCACATTATGACACATTTTTTTTCTCCGCATAATCATTAGAAAATAAAAAAAGCATGACCATGTAGGAAAGCAGTGAAAAACAAACCATCCTGATTCCTTTAAAGTATAAACAAGATCTTCAGAAAAAGGCATGGAGGCGATGAAGCATAAAATACTATGTACAATAAAAAGCGCAATCTACGATGCAGGTTTCAAGGTTTCGTTCCTGAATGGGCAGACATTGGCAGGCTCACTTGCCATTGGAGTTTATTTTCTTCGTCTTCTTTGTGAGTGGTGCTCTACTGACGGGTTACTGAGGTCAGAAGTAGGAGCAAGGTAAGAGTGAAAACAGAATTCCCATAGGATGCTGTGTCATAAATACATTATGTTTTGACCACTTAGTGATCGGTCTGTGGAGCACTCCGATTGGCCGGCTGTCCAGTTTTCACAGTCCAATTTTGCAATTACAAATGGCACAAACTGGTGTCAGACCCCAGAGACCGCCTGGCTGTTATAATCGGTGGACTCCATTTTCAGGATGTAAGGGATGATGCTGTCGATCTGCACGTTGCCAATGAGCCCAGCGAAAAACAACTCCTCAGTGACGGCTGCACTTATCAGCCTGAGGGCAGGAAGACGCAGCAACAGCTTTGATAACCTGAGAGCAATGAGGGGGAAACATGGTTACTGTGGCAAGTACATCTATGACATCATCACAAATCACTCTAAATATTAGGAATGCAAACATATTTTGCACAAGTTCAAGGTGATGTCTTTAAATGTCTTGGTTTGTCAGTCACAACCCCAAAGATATTTAGTTAAATATGATACAAAACAGAGAAAAGCAAGAGGCTGAAACAGCAGTGTTTTTGTCATTTTTGCATGAAATTGACTTTGAATGCCTATTTTCTGTCAATCAACTTATTGTTGCAGCTCTACTAAAGACAGAGCAATTCCCTTTCAGTACACCACAACCTTGCTGTCAATAAGCTGGCATTGTGTAGTACTGAGGTAAAGCCTACTGACCGATAGGAGTCTTCAGGGTAGGTCGTGGTTACGTAGTCCTGCAGCTCCATGAAAGCCTTCTCCTGAAACCGCTCTATCTGTGGAGTATTATCTATGCCTGGGTGATCTAGTACAAAAACACATGAACACAGTCAGACAAGAGCCCATGCAAATTTGGACCTATGTACTTTTGATCAGGATACATTTTTCCAAAAAGAACTCTGCCCTGACAGGAGAAGAACTGGACAATGTCATTTTCATTTTGTAAACTGGCCGGTTGTCTACGCACCAGGACTAAAGAGAATGATGGCTTTGAGGTAGGCATATTCATAGGAGTCTGGGGACAGCTTGGTCATGCTGTTACAGAACTCCTGCATCCTCCAGATGTGCTCCATTACTAGTTTTACTCGATCTGGGGACAGCTTATCTGGAGAGAGAAAACAAAAAAGGAGGGGTCAAGGATGTGAGAGGGAGAGCATGAGTAGAGGTTTTTTTGCAAATTCAAGACAAATTGTACTACAAAAATAAAAACGACAGATCTCAAGGTGTGCATGGCTTAAATTGTTAGCATCACACTGAGAACAATTGTATTCAAGTGTTAAGGGCCGTCAACACCAAGAGCAAGAACTATAAATATAATGATGTGAGCATTCAAACTGATGAAGGACAACGTTCTGCAAACAGTGGCGCCAAGCACGGGATCCAGCTGTGTCGAAGCCCCAAAATTAATGTTAGGGACGTGTTACTGCTGTGCGTTGCGCAGAGAAGGAAATTACAATAAGGATATGAATAATAAGAATATGAAAGCAGTTGAAAAGTAGCAGCTGCTGTGCCTTTCAGCACCACAGAGGCTAAGAGAGAGAGAGAGAGAGAGAGGGAGAGAGGCTGTTTATTCCAATAAATACACTTTATTGCTGATAGAAAATACAGTACCAGTTTAAAGTTTGGACACACCTTCTCATTCAATGTGAATTTGCAGTCGGCGGGGTTTTAAAAAAAAGAATCGTTCTTCAAATCTTAAATTGATCCCAACGATATTTTCGTTATAGTGTGGACTCCGCCGGTAACTTGAGTTAGAACGATTTTTGAAACAATAGATTTAAATGTTATCAGTATAGTTTTTGTTCCTGTTGTAGACGGCCTTTTAAACTTTGCTGGCAAAGAAACAGCCGAGTCCTCCTACCTTCCTGTAAGCTAGTCTGCAGATGGTTGATAATGGCACTTAGGATGGTACCAACATTCATGACGTTGGAGCACTGTGCCAGACCCAGGGCAAACAGCTCATTCCAGCAGGCTTTCATTAAGTTAATGTCATTATCTTGACCACTGGAAAATAAAACAAGAAGAATTAATTTTATTACAGAGAACTGCATGTCCAAATTAGAGCAAGCTCGTTTTATATCCGACAGGTAATGAATGTCTAATGCCACTATTTCAAAAGGTGTTATGAAACCATGAAAAACCATGTGACAAAGGCTTACCCAAGGGTTTGAAAGGCAGGAATGGAGCGTGCCCAGTGCATAGAGAGAAAAAGTAGCCGGGAAGCTGACTCACAGATGTAGTTGACATTGAGGTACTCTGGCACAGGCAAAGGCATCATAAGCTGTAGGAATACATTGCAGAGTAAAGAGGTAAAACATGAATGTAGTGTTCATTTAGAACATGTAAAAAAAAATGTTTGCTCAGTAAAACAGAGGTTTTAGTGTCAGTTGGATTTGATCCTGAGGGTAGAGGTCAGTGGCTGTACTTTTACCTTGAAAGGGATGTGGCTGTCAGAGAGGATAGGTCCCTCCAACTCCACCACAGGACCTGACTGGTCCCCTGACAACAGCTGCATTGTGGCCTCCAGGGACTCTCCCGCTGAGCCATCACCAGGGTGCAGGACTTTAGCGAGGGTGTCAAAAGCTCTAATTGTGTTAAAAAATACGAACACAAAAAGTTAACATTAAAAAGATCTACGCTTTGAGTAAGACATCTAATATGTTTAATCTTACACAGAAACAGATTATATAGGATACAACTCAAAGCAGACCTTGACACGTGGTTCATTTTTGATTGACTGTGGGTGAATCTAATTAAGTCCTTAAGAGCGGAGTCAGAAACCACATGGCCCTGCAGGAAATTCTATTAAAGCTTTGTGATAAACAGAAAACAGCCCCTGGGTTCTTACCTAGCGCTAATGTTGATCTATAGTATATGTAGAAATGTATTGAGAAACAACTACTGCTTAGTATCAAAGCCTCTTGATTCTTTATGACATCTCCCTCACCGAGTGATATCACTTGCAGTTTGCTCTTCTGCTTGGATGTCTGTCATCGAGCTGTCCCCGTTGCTAAGCGTTTCCTCTCCCATCAGATCATTGCCGCAGTCACTTGCCTCCCTGGCCTTGTTGAGGTGGGCGAGGGACGTCACTACATTTGCCAGCGTGCCGAGGTCACCTTGAGATAGGTCATCCTGCTCAACGGGTAGCAATCATTATCCACCATGTTTTATTAATACAAAGGTTTTAATGTGTTTAAACTTCTCGGTCTATAGAGAACAAAACATCGGTGCTCATCACTGAACTACTTCAAAAAACAGAACTGATGTATTTAAAACTCCAATATTCTCAGGGGCTTTAATATCTAAGAATTGCTAAATTAAGTAAAATGACAGACTATAGCATTAAATGTACTTCATCAGTGTTACCTTGTCAGGTGATGCTGGAATCAAGATTGTGTTTTCCATCTTAGAGAAGGGTTGTTGGATGTTGAGCAACATGCTTGACTCAAGCAAACTTGTAGACCTGAAGTTAGAAATATAACATTACACATTATGCAATATGGAACCATGCGATATGATTAAGTCATTACATAAATCATCAGTTTCTTATTCATGTGTACAATCTAATTTAATCCAAGCCAATGCAACAAAATCCCATTTTTCCTAATCTCGTACTGGTCAGATAAAGACCATGTTTCAGAGATATGCTGAGTCAGCTCTATGGTAATGTGTGAGGCTGTAGTTAGTGATGGTGTTGTATTGGACTACATTATATTAAAGGTGTTTTCAGTTTCCTTTCTCCGTCATGTATGTAAATGGGCATGACAAAACATAAGAAACAACTTTCAATATAATAGAGTTATTAGAATTTAACAAAGATATTGCAGAAAGATGTGGTTTACATCAGGGCTATTTATTGTGTTGTATTAGACTGTAGTGTATTCATGCAGTGGAAATGCGGAACAATCAACTGGTCAATTAATGTATCGTACTTTGTCAAGTGGCTGTACCTAGCAGTTTCCTTGTCTGACACAAAAGTGGGTGTGGCAGCCAGAGGACTGCACAGGTTTTTGCGGATGTAGATTTTCTCAGTGGAGGCGGCACAGTTGACGGATTTCTCTCTGGTGGTCACTTCAACAGGCTTCCTCTCACACTGCACAGCTAAAGAACAAAACAAGGAAATCAGAGTCAGACCTCATCTATGTGTGTCCTAAATGACATACCCACAACTGTATATAGAATATTACTCTCTCTTACAATCCTGTTTCATGCCCAGAGCTATGCAGCGCTGCAGTCGACAGTATTGGCAGCGGTTTCGGTGAAGCTTGTTGATGGCACACTCTCCGGAGCCCCTGCACGTGTACACTAGATTCTTTCTAATGCTGCGTTTGAAGAAGCCCTTACAGCCCTCACAGCTGACAGCTCCGTAATGACGCCCTGAGAGAGGAAAGAGAAAACAGGTTCAGGTTGGCGAATGCTTGCTCACTGCTGAAAAAGTAATAATGTTAAAGCAAATTAAACTTAATCCCTACCTGAGGCCTTGTCCCCACAGACAACGCAGTACTCCACAACAGGCTTCCCAAGGGACTGGTCTGACCCTTCAGTCACAAACTGACAAACAACCCGAGACAATGAAATAATTGAATACAGCAAACAGTGAATTAAGTTTAGACTGACTAAACATGTTTGTGCTTCAGTCATAAAACCTTTCAGTAAATTTTTTATCACAAATGGCTGAAAGAAGCTAATATTCTCTGGCAATACCTGAATCTGCTGCCCAGCCAGATCAGGGGAGGCAAACAACAGGTGGTTAACCCCAGAGCCGTCTGGAGCGGCGAGGATGACTTTATTAGGTGAACCTTCCTGCTTGGCCAGGATCACCTTTCCTGCAGAGGAATAGTCAGCATTTGCTAGGATATACTGCTGCTTTCCAGGGGAAGATGGCTCAAGTGCTGTGACGATCTGGATCTTCTGGCCAGTCTGCTGATCAGTTACAATCTATTTGAAATTATAAAAAAAGCAAACATGAGTGACTGCTGACATGTATGCAGAAAGAGTGTGGAAGAAGTTAAGCTAAACGATAATAATAAAAAAATAAATAACCAGTGCTAGTCATTGAAGGACAGTAGTAGTAAATATGAGACACTGCTAGGATAAACCGTCAACTATCCTTTGATCAAACAAAAAGATCATTCTCTAGTGGTGGACAGGCTGTCACATCACCTGGATTCTGTGTCCTAATGCCAAGTTGCTGTCTGCTGACACAAGTTGAATCCTTTGAGTATGTCCATCCATTCTGACACTGCATGCACCTTCTTCTACTGTTCTTCACATCAGTGCCCCATGAGGCACGCAGACCTGTAGAGAGAGCATAAGATTTACTTATTAAAGCAAACTTTGGGTCAGGAAAGTATATAGCTTTGAGGATAAGGCTCTTACTGCCATCAATCCAATGTATGATATTCCTCAATCAAACATTTTGCAAATGTTCAGCAGGAGTAAATAGTGATTTTGTTAGAGACAGATTTGAACTACAGTGGCCATGTTCAATGTAATGCAGGTACATGTCACCAAGTGCAATAGTGGGGCTCAATTATGGTTTTTTTTAATGCTTCTGGGCAACAGTGGAGGTTTATGATACGGAGGAAAAAGCTCCATTAGGCTACACTTAAAATACTCATCAATACGATCACTAACTGTTGGTTTAAGTCTTTTATGGAAATATTTTGACAACAAGAAAAATAAAGAATAACCAGTCTTATCCTTAAATAGATGTTTAGTTCCGTGTGGAATCAAGACCCCATAAGAAACTTCATAAAACTTGTACCACGTGCAAATATCATGTTTCATATACGGTCATATCAAGAGCTCGAACTCAATATTTTTAAATCTGATGCACTGTATCATAGCTCATATATGTTAAGATTGCTAATAATGTCTTACAAACACGTAACTAACGCTACAACTACTCTTAACCTTCCGGTTTACTCGTTTACCGTTACCCCTCCCTTAAGCTAGAAGATATTTTAAGGCCAACCCTTAATAGATATTTCTAAACACTTTTCAAATTAACTTGAAATCCTCTATAATGAACCAACGGGTAAACTACAAACATCTGATTTATGATATTGCGTGCGACTAACTAATGTTAGTCTGTGGCCTATGCTAACAAATCTAGCCGGCGCTAGCTCGAAACTGTAATATTGGTGGCCTTATAAAATACGGCTTAATATCAATGTAAAGTGACAACAAATGAGCGGCAAAGCTACAGTAGAAACACAAACAAGCTTTTGACAGCTAGCCTTTCAAAATCGATACGGAAGATAAAGGTATTTCTTTTCCTGTGGGTGAAAGGTCAACATTGAAGGGTTAAAGCATGCTAGGGTTCAAGGCCCATGACGCCGAATCGCAGAAACAACGGCGGGACTTCGGTATTGACAACTGGACAAAATTCGCATTATCTCTTGCACTGGACTTCCACATCAATCGGCAATTTAACAAGGCAGCCCATGGGTTAACACTACGACGTGCCGTTGTCACATTTAGACTTAAATGAAGAATGTGGCTGCTTAGTTTGCAGAAGCTAGTTAGCAATGCTAGCACACAAGCTAACATCAGCTAACGGTAACACGGTTAGCTGACGCGGCTAAGCTTGTTGGCTAACTAGCATGTCCGTTAACAATATTACTGCTGCGGAATAGCTACACACAAACATGTAGCGTAAGTTACATAACTGGCGATGCAGTCGCATACACATACCAACATTATTGTAAACTTGCCTTTTTTTAAATTAAAGTGCTGAGCTCCGGACGACAGTGCTAACGAGCTAGGCTAGCTGTTTGCTAACTGGTAATGGTTGCTTCCCTGCTGTAGACCTACTGAACACTCCCTCCCTTCCTGTTAGTGGCCACTCGTGTCTCGTTCTTGAACCTCTCATGCGTCCACATCGGTAAATATAGCTTACCTGCCAATGAGCTGTTGGGTCAGATACTGTATAGTCTTCAATAAATTAATAGTTTAACTGTTTGTTGCAGTTGGTGGGAGGGTCAGAGTTCGTGACCTTTTTTCATCAATAAATGTTTTACGCACATGCGCAGTTAGGTAGCAGCGGTTCATAGCCTGCCCCAATGTGTGTGTGTGTGTGTGTAAACCTGTCAAAATGTAATTTTGACTTGGCTTCATTTTTGTTTATCACAGCAGTAATGGCATGTCTATTACTTAGTGTAGAGAGTATATTAAGTGTAAGGAGTCATTCAAACTCAGAATAATAACGTTTTTTTATTTATATAGACAATTGGCTTTATCATTGGATGTAATATTATGAATTCAGATGTATGGTAAGACAGGCTTCATTGTTTAAAGTTTTTAAATTGTTAATATATTGAACGCTAAATCAACTTACTTCTGCAATAGAAACCAATATTGTAAATTACTTCCCAGTTTGCTGACTATTGCTTTTCCACCATTTTAATGTGCAGACAAATTGTTGGTGGTGGTGTTTGGACCATGACAACATGCACAGTAAAACAAAAATGTATTACAGTGACAGAATTAAAATAATAAGAGAGATTCATGGAAATTCGATTACATTTAATTTACAATCCTCTATATTTACAGAAGATGTGTGTGTAGGTATATCATATGTACATTACTTAAGTGCAATACACATTATGGTACAGTTATGTCCAAACAGTCAACATTCCCTTGATAAACCTTTAAGACTCTAGGCTGGACTCAGAGTTACAGAAAGGCTTAATAATGTAAGGGTGAACATTTCTTAGACAAGCTTAAAGAGTGCACATTGTGTGTTCTACAGTCAGACACACACACACACACACTCACACACACACGTGTGAAATTAGGTAATTCTTCCTATACAACAAGAAACATCTACAGTATAGGATTTGTTTTTAGCTCTTAAAATTGTTGACAGTATTTAAACTGTACAATTACAAATTCATTACATATTGATGATGGGCTTTTATTAACAAATATGTGCTATGGAGATCCAAGTAGGTTATTAAAAACAATAATAAAAAAAATAAAGATAAGTCTAAAAATATCTACAGATGATTGTGGCATATGATTTTTTAAATTATAGCCAAAACTGCATAAATCCTGGTGGAACAGATTCATATTAACATACACAACTGACCAGGCTTATGCCCCACTTTACTGCAGTATGTCTGATAAAAGCAATAAAATAATGTTTGGATTTTATTTCACTGCAACTAATTTGCTGTCTCCAGGTGCTTTTTGCAGAATTCAGAGAGCCCGGAGGTAAAACACCATGTTGAACAGCTAAACACACTGTAAGCCGACGTTAAAGCACCGTGGCTTCTTTGAATGAGTCGATCCATCTGTTATAAAAAAAAATAAGATTATTAGTATTATTATTTCTGCCACCACATGCAACCATAAGTGGCACCAATATTTATACTATACCTCTGTGACGTTTGGAGGTCATCAGCTTTAAAAATGTAGTGAAGTGTCTTTTTGTGATAAAGCTTAAAATGTAACTTCTCTGATGAATCCACTTTCAACATAAACCCTAACAGGGGCTGGCTCTCTAACGCTGCAACGTCCTGCATGAAGACACAAAAAAAGTCTGATGTTTAGATAGAGATTAAATCAATTCCCTTTTGGTTTAATTATAACATGACACTGGGCTTTCATCGATACAAGCAGGAGATCTTACCTCACTTGCAGCATACGTGTACAGAACCTTGTCTTTGATGACGAACCACAGCCTCTTCCCCTGCTTCTTGTTGCTCTTTGACCTCTGCAGATACCCACTCATGGAGGAGTTGTCTGTGCTTGCTGACACCTGAAACAAACAAAACCCATTTGATAAGATATCAGGTCATTATAACCAACAGTGCATCCTGAGCACGACAAAGCTTTAATGACCTCTTTCAGAGCTGCAGGTATCTTCTTCTGCTTCCTGGTGAAAGTAAAGGTAGCTCTGTTTCCAGGGGATACGGCTGCTGATAGGGCTTGTTCACCTGATGAACACAAATGTGACAGTTGTTTCATACATAGAAAATACATATAATACCCGTTTGGTTACTTGTGTGTAATCCACACTGATGTTTCTGCCTACGACAACATCAAAATAACATAATGTACACAGTGTGTGTGGATCATATTGCAAGAGTAAGAATAGATAGATCCGCACCAAACAGCTCCTTTAGTTGGATTTTGCTCGAAACGTTATACAGCAGCATTAAATCCAGCACCCATCCTATCGGGCACTGTGATGTGCATGTCTTTTTCATCATTTTTTATCAGATTATATTGCAAACAATGTTAGGAGAAAGCAAGACTTACTTTTCTGCTGCAGAAGAACAGGGACACACTGGTCACACACTCGTGCCATCTGATTCTTTAGGTATTCAAGACAGTATTTGTTGGAGGAACACGACTGGCACACCACCTGATGGGATGATAAAGCATAAAATATGTTATTTTCTTCTTATTTTACAACAGAATTTGTTTTATAATGTACTCTACTGTCCTATTTTTTTCTTCTTCTCTGCCAGGTGTAAGGCTGAGAGGGATCAAGTGTTTGTGTGTGTATCTGTCTGTCTGTCTATCACCAGCTATTCCAACATACTACTGAACCCATTAAGCATAAGCAGCTTAATTTTATGCCCAATCTTGGTTGCAGAGATTCACAATTTTTGAAAAACCTATTTTATTGACTGTTTTATACCATCATTGACTGCTGAGTCCTCACTCCTCTTAACCGGCTGGAAGAGGCCACAAGTGACCAACAACTGCTTCAGCAGAAAAAAGGCATTTCCGGCAGTTGGCTAGGCTAAAAACAAGCCTTACATAGTCTGTTGCCGGCCACACTTTGGCCTTCGTTGTGGCTCAAAAACTGACATCTACAGATAAGTTTGGTCTCATTTTGAACCGGCGCATCTTCAGATTAATTCTCTCCCTGATATGTTATGATCCACTAAAGCTAGCCACAACACGAGATGAATCAATCCTCGTTTATTTAGCTTCACCACCATCTTGACTGAAAGGGAAGGGAGAAATTTCCAAAACCATTTGTTTTTGAAGAGAGAGACCTTTTGTCACCTTACCTTTCCACATGCGCGGCAGTGGTGTCGCCTCCATGTTAGGGTGAACACACAGGTGCAGATCATACACATGGTGGTGCGTGGGTCAGGGATCCATATAGGGGCTTTGGATCCCAAAGAAGCACCATCGCCACAATCACTCAGCTCTACCTGAGAATAAAAACACAAAAGAGGAGTTAACCCATCACTCATACAGACTTTGTATTTATCACTACAAGAGAGTAGACACTGCCAACAGGAAAGGTATGAGCTTTTCTTACCTCTTCTGGAGGCTTGCCAGATATAAAACTGATCTTCTTCCTGGTGTAGTCACTGATCGCCGTGTAAATAGCCTCGAGCCATTCATCTCGCTCTGTGGCTGAACTGCAGAGAGAAAAACACAGTGTACACACCTACACAGTATTCACAGACCTTTGCACTGCAAGGAAAAGCACAAGATGAAACAGCACATAAATTACCAAGACATTTGCCCTTTTGTTTCTGATCATTACCTCGCTGAGAGTATGAAAGAGCGCTCCACGCTCTCGATGTTCAGCTCATTCTGATAGGCCTCTTGGCTTGGTTTGCTAACCTGTAATTCATTTCATTGTGAGCTGTGATGGCAGCGTATAACATAAAAGATATATATGTGAAAGGACAAAGAGTGTAAGGAAAAGTGCTCACCTTCATCCCAGCCAGAGACAACATGTTGTTGAACTTGAACTGGCCTGACTGAACAGGAGTGGTGTACAGCAGCGTGTCGTTAAACTGTACGGAAAAAGACAAAGAAACATAATTTCCTTTCTGTCATTTTCTAATACACAGAGGATCTAAGATGAAGAAAGTCTGATCACAATTAGAGCTTCACAGAACATATTTGCACTAAATATATTGTATCAATTAAATGAATTTAGAGAAGGAAGAGATAGATGTTTTATTGTACCAGGAAGAACATTCTGGGCTGCATGACCTTCCTGGACAGCTTCTTCAGAACGCCCTCTTTCAGGAAGATCTGGAGCACACAAATGTTAGTTTTTACTCCCCGGTGGTTAGATTACTGAACATCAAGCACTTTAAATAACTCACAGTGACTAATTTATTATTGTAGGATTTCTTCTTCTTCTTGTCTTGTATTTATTCATAGTGTATATCGTATTAAGGGCTGAGAGAGCCAGGGCGGATGCAGTTCATTGCATTTGAATGTATAATTGTACTTTGTAATGTATATGATAATATACATACGATAATATAATAACTAGCCAAACTCCACCTGCTGAGGAAGTTAGTGTGATGCCATAGAACGCTCTAGAGCAGCTACAAAATGTACCTTAAAGTGAGATTCTTTACTTTATTAATTATGTTAAATAATCAGAATCATTTGATAATATTTATGGGAGAAGGACCTTCGTGATCAACATAAATGTGGTTAAAAAATGTTTAATCTTATTAATGTCACACATTTGAATGGAGGTTTAAAAAGAGAAATACACAATATAATAATAATAATAATAATAATAATAATAATAATAATAATAATAATAATAATAATAATAATAATAATATAATAATATAATAATATATAATTATAATAATTATAATAATTATAATAATTATAATAATAATAATAATAATAATTATAATAGGATAATCCAGACAAAATCTTTATGGCCTTACCCGCCCCGGCTGGACTATCTCATGGTGGCCGTTCAGACTGCCCTGCACCTGGATCAGCTTCTGGAAGTTATCCTGAGAGGGGGAAAGCATTACGAAAAGCATGAGGACATAAGCAACCCATATGAAGCCTTTTATCAACAAGTTATTAGAATATGCCTGATTTCCTGTTAGTTCTCACCCCTTGTTTCATGATGTCGTTGGCATGATTGGCCACCTCTTTCACTATCACAAGGGCCGCTGAGTGGATAGAAATGTGAAAAGGTGTACATGACATACATGACAGACAATGTTTCCATTCTACTGACACTATCAGGTGAGTTTACAGGATACACGTGTAAAAAGTCACTTGGTTTACCTTGTGTGTCCTTGTAATCATCGGAGTCCTCAGACAGGTTTTTTAGATAGTCTGAAACACAATTAGAAACATTTAAGAGTCAGGGCCAGCAGTGAAAACTACTTTGTGCGCTGGGTTACACGTGCCCAGTGTTAAAAATAAATTCCTGGAACGTAATCTGAAATTAAAATCCTGGATAAAAAGGTCTGCAGGTGCTCACATAACAGAATCATACAGGAGTGCAAGCAAACATTTTTCACATTTTAGTCCCGAGGGATCGACCCTGATCCATTAGACTCATGAAACACTAAGCTCACTCATGTTGAAGCTTGTGTTATGTCACCAAATCGGATTTGGACCGCACTTCAAAAATCTTATTATATGAGGATTGAAGGACAGAAATTCCAAACTATTTTATTTTTTCTGGACACTAGAGGGCACCACGATGCCAATAATGAGACAGCACAGGTTGGTCCAGCATGCAACGTTCTGGAGCCCAACACTACAAGGAAGTGCATTTAAATAAAGCTTGGCTTGGATTTACATATTTTGTAAATGATCATGACGAGTAATTAATCTAATGCTATGAAAATGACTCTTTGGCAGAAGTACCTGTGAGCAACAGCTGATACTGAGGAATCCTCTGCACAGGCTTCAGGAGGTAATGCTTCAGAGCCAAGTTGGCACAGCGTGGACTGGCCTTGGACAAAAACAAAACATGACATACATTACAAATGACACAGTTTTTAAAGAACAAACAAACAATGACACCTCAGTGCCCCAACAGACACTCCCTCCTCAGACAGAGAAAACAGGTCAAGCAAGCTTCCTTACCTCAAATTCCCGTACCACTGCGCCGAATGCTGGGTTCTTCTTCGTCTGCTCTTCCAGCAGAGCTACATTCTTGTCAAACTCGCGGATGTATGTGGAATACATCTTCAGATAGGGCCCTTTCTTTACGAAAATGTCTGCTAGCTGGGCATTTTCATCCCTGTAAAATAAAGTAGAATGAGGTCATCTAGACACCTGCTTGAGAATGTATGTGTAATTAAGCTTTACAGTAAAATAGATTAAATGTAATAATACAACAGTAACAGTGATCAATACACACAAACGTAATAAAAAGTGTTTTAGGATTCTTTTGTACCATTTGGCCACCCTCTGCTTCAGCTCTTTGAGCAGGCCTTGGTTGAGTTCGTAGAGCTGTGGGAGGTAGTACAGAATCTGGTTGAGAAGACGCTCCTCAATCACAGGCTTCCCACTCTGACGAGCCGCTGTGGACGTCGCATCACGGAAGTCCTGCACGTCAGAGAGTCAGACAGATAAAGAGTCAGAAGGTCAAATGCAGTATCTCAGGCACATAGGGGGGGAAACGGCAGAAATGTATCTCAATGAAGCGCTTAAGACGAGCTCAAAATAAATAAAAAGGTTTTAAAATTGCTCTGCAAATCATGTAGCACGGTCCATAAACAACATCACAAATCAGATAAGCTCCACAAACTTAAAGTATAAAATATAAAGAATGAGAAATACTGCTGATCTATGACCGACACCTGACTCACATTAAGCATTTGTAAATATCCCAATACGGTGAGTCAGGACTAAAAGAAAGGAGGGCAAGAGACCCTCAGGGCGCCGTTTCTGCTTCTTTTTCTGATGATGTGGAGTTTCTTCTGTGGTTTATGAGGACACATGGCAAATGAAACTGCTTACAGACGGAGCGCTCCTGTGGTTAACAAGTGTGATCTGACGGCGAAGGAGGTGCGTCACGTGGAAAAGGATTTGGCAGGGATTGAGAAAAAATGTGGGTGATTCACAAAAATAAGAAAAGATTTCAATGCAGACACGACTGAATCAGCAGTAAGTGAATATTGTGTGATAAGACTGAAGTGGGCAACAGAAGCTGTGGTTCTTCAGTTTGGTGGATTTCACTTCAAATTAAAAAGGCTAAAAACACGCCTATGTGGATCGAAAGTATTCTTTGAACTAAGTTTATGAAGCTTCACATTTTCATCAAGCTATAAATCAAAGCTTTTCTTATCTTTCTGTTGCTGGTAAGTTGACATTGTGGAGTTTTGTTTACCGGACAGTAACAGTATACAGAGAATAGCACGGGGCAGCGCTGAAAATATGGCTCAACTGATAAAAACACAACAAATAGCATGTGGTGTTATCATCAATCAGTTTGTGAAAAGCTGGCCGAGTGCCTGGCGGAGATGAAGAATTAACAAATACCAAGTCACCTCTGCATTCTTTTGAACTTGGTATGACTGATCCTCATTACTGGACTTCATTCCTGCACAGTCTGCAGAGACCGGAGCACTTCCCGTCTGCGCTCCGCTGCGAGTGTTTATGACTCAGTGCCACTACAATCCTGTTTGGAGACCTTTGTCTCTCCAAACATCTGCTCGTACTTTTTTGTAAACAAATAAAAAGAGTGTAGAGTACCTAAGGTGACTTTAACTTTGAGATAAAACAACACTTCATACAAGGTACAAAGGTGTGTCATATACTAAGGTTGCATTTAAAATACAGTATGATCTTATACCTCTAATTTATTCAATATGAACTTTCATTGTGGTTGTGTAAATAAAGACATTTTGTGCCATAAAATATACACATGAGGAAGTGGAGATACGATAAGTGGCCTGAATTTCAAGAAACTAGGTGAGAGGGTATAGCATGGGTCAAGGAAGAACCCATTAAATGTTGTAGTGGATCCGCGTGACAGGGCGTGACATACATGTATTATTTTTTTCACTTATTGAAAACGGCCTTGGCGAAGGTCTGCGCTCTGAGTGCCCTTCTAGTTTCATACGGAGTTTTGTCTGAGAGAGACAACAAGTTCATAATGTGCGTGTGTGCTTCTTTATTTCAAAGTGAACGCATTTTAGTTTCTTTTGTGCGATTAAAAGAGAGCAATGTTTAAAAGTTGGTTAGAGTTTACTGATAGATTTAGATAATCACATTTCTCAAACAGCAAAGAAACTAGATGATCTCGGTGGCTTGGATCCGTCACAGTTTAAATCTCTCAAAAACAACACAGGGAGAACGACATGAATCCATTGAAGTCCAGGAGTGTAGTGTTACCATCAGAACACACTCGCACTGAAAAAGCCGGGGGAAACTGTGAGAGCTGTGCGGCCGAGACTGAGGAGAGTAAGGTCTGCACACAGTGTTGTCCTACATGGGGTGTGACCCAGTGGCTAGCTTAATCAGACACAGATGGAGAATGTGGACTCACACAGTAAACATAGCACGAGATAAAACATAAAGAGAGCCTTTTGAAATGTTCTCAACAGAGAACAAACTTCACATCAATATTTATAGTTTTAGCGGGCTTTATCGATCACCATTTCTTTTGTGGCCCATTTCCGTTATTTCTATAACACCAGACTCAGCACTTATTACTGCTGACATCAAGCTTTGTGACTCACATAACACTAAAAGGATGATGTTTCAGGGTACTCACAACATGAAGCAGCTTCAGGACATCAACAAACCTAGAAAGAATGTAAAAGTTAAAGATGTTATAATGGATGAGTATAGTTATGGAGAAAGTAAAAGAGTTGCTTTCCCAAAAGTACAGAAAAAGACATTCATTCTCACTTATCTAGTGGGATCAAGACATGCTGATAGTGTTGGTTTATTTTCCAAGGTTGTGAAATATCCGTCTCCACCCAATACAATGGGGGTGAATGGATGTCTGTCTATGGTGCTCAAAGTGTCTATCCAAAAACAATGTTCTTTTGATAATACACAGATCTTGTTTTAAGTTTTCATTGTATAACAAAGAAATAGTCCCTGATAGCGATGTATGTTTAGTATCCAGAGTAATGGGAGCACCGTTTCTGAAATGAGATGCTTTTTTTTTTTACATGTTGTGAGCACCACAAACGACATTCCTTTCACCTCAAATGTACTGGGGTGGAGGCAGAAACCTCAAAACCCGGGCAAGTAAACCCAAAACTATCCCAATGGCAAAGTTTTTGAACCTACATTTAAAGAAAAACAAATGAAGACTCTTACACGCTCTCAGAGCTCATGATTTCTGTGGCGATGTGGTGAATCTTGCTCTTCTTCTGTCCACTCAGCGCCTAACAAAAGGTTAAAAAAAACATAGTCTTTCAATGTACTATAATAAATCCCTGTATAGTTCATGGCTATACTACTCACTGTAGATGAATCTAGGTGCACTAATATGATATAAATGAGGCCAATAATAAGAATAAAATGTCAAAAGGAAGAAAAGTTCTTCCCCATGCGACCAAAATAAATGTTATCTGAAACCTTGCAAAGGACAAACACTGTGTGAGGATTCCAGGAAGTATTTCTGAGCAATTCGAGGACTGAAATCATAAATCTAACCGTGTCTGCTTCTCACCGTACTCTCCTCTGGCTGCTCAGGGTCTCCTTTACTTGAGATGGAGCTGCTATCGTCCTCCTCCTCGTCCTCATCCTCTGAGGTGTTGGCCAAGATGTCGTCATCATCCAAGGGCGTCACCTCCTCATCGACAGAGCTTCTGTCAAAGGGGGCAGGATGGTGGGGTCAGAGGAGAATAGAGGCAGATGCCAGAGCATGAACGCACCACCGTATGGGTGTTTTCAACACACAGAAGCAGCTGCAGGCATTTATTAAAAACACTGAATGCAGCAAACAATGACCACATCATTCACATGCCACATGATTAGTATTAAAAAAATCACAAGAACGAGAGGATGGCGTTTATAGAAGAGGGAAAAGAGGTGAGATTTGTAATGAAAGCTCCTGTTACAGCATATCATTTGAAGAAGAGTGACTTTTTGAAGCAATATTCAAACATTTCCAGCTCGGATCAAGTGGTAGTCATAAAACAGGAAAAGGAGAACTTGACACTACCGGAAAAAAACATTTATGATAACAATCAACACGGTCACATGATGCTAGCCTTGTCCAGGAGAAAAAGAAGAACTGCAAACCAATATTGATTATATCACACACACACACACACACACACACACACACACACACACACACACACACACACACACACACACACACACACACACACACACACACACACACACACACACACACACACACACACACACACACACACACACAGCTAGAAAGTGAACTGCACAAAAGAGAAACTACATATCTAAAATGCCACAATTCCCTGAAGGAGCACTACATGTGAAACAACAGCCCCTCCCTGAACAAAACTGCAGAAAAAAAAGAAAAAAGAAATAGGCCGTGGCTGAGCAGCAAACCCAATAAGCCGGAGTCTGTGGGTCTTATACGCTGCGGTGTGTTTACAATAGCTGTGGCTGCTCTCTGTTTGAGAGCTGCTCAACGTCTTTTCAACATGTGATAGTTGCACAGTTTGAGCTAAAGAGTAGCGACACACTAAGCCGTACAACGGCGAGTGTACAGTTACACAAACTGTAATCCTATTTTCCTGACTGACTTCTGCTCACTCATCGCGTAACATACGAGTTCTTGGCAAAAAAGGATAATTAGACACATAAACATGTTTAATTGAGCTGACTAAGCATCAAGCTGGCTGTTGTAGCCAAACGTTTAAAAGGATCGGTTCACTCTTAGTGTTGCCTCTGATGAATACTTGCAACATGAAGTGTATATTAAAAAATATTTAAGCGGCATCTCAATTATTTGTTCATCAACCCACAATCCATCAACACCTGAAAGGCTGAGGACGCGTGCCACTATACTTGTCCAACTTCCCTGACAGGCTCTGCAACAAAAGACACATGTGACTAATTCTCCAGTGGACTTCCTGTCTAACTAAAGATCACACAGTCCCTCTGTGTGATTAATTAGATCTTTAACAAGCCTACAATGTTCTCCTGCACTCCTTTTCAGAAAGCAAGGGAATCACCCAATATATTCAGAGGTAAGATCAGATGTGAGGCACTGGAACACAAGACAAAGACATGAAGGCCATCATAATCTACCTCTCGTAGTCTGTTGGCGTCGGACACTGTTGGTGTCCAGTGCTTTTCTCAAAGGTCATATATGGCTCCGGCTCCTCATAAATGCCCTCATCATTATACAGCCAGGCTGTTGGCTGTGAGATGGAGGCGAGAGGGGATTCCTCTGCCCTTCCTACGTGCACATTAATGTAGTCTGGTATCTCTTCATAGTGAGGGATGTTCTCATAGTTAATATCTTGTTCTGTTACAGGGAGAAAATCATCTCCATCCACGCTTTGCTCTACTCCGGTCAGCGGGCAGGAGAATTTACGTTGAGCCCTGAAATGCTTGTGGAAGTCCTCACATCCGTCTTGCTCCCTGTCCACGCTTTGTTCATTTTCATTCGCAGTGCAGTTGGAGCTATGGCCTCCTTTTACCATCAGCATCTTCACAGAGAGCTTCAAGTCCAGCAGCTTCCGGAAAGAGTTCCTCTTCTGTCCGTCAGAGCGCAGGAGGTCGGCGCTAGAGAAGGACTTGGCTTTCTGTTTGCCCAGGCTGGAGCGAGAAGGCTTGATGATTCCAGGTGTTAAGAGTTTTCTGCTTGTTTTCTCCACCAGAGGCAGCTCCATCCTCACTGTCTCCTTCAAAACACAATCTTGTGTAGGAAAGGCTTGCCTTTTCTCGTCATCTCCTGATTTCCACTCTTGTTTCTCCTCAGAGGATTCCTTCCTCTGCATCCATGCCATCGGGTTGCTGTGTCTCTTGGGCTTCTTAGGAACTACCTTGACCACCGCTGCTGCCACAGTGATGGCAGGAGGCTGGCTCAGCTCCGGTTGCTGGAGCGACCTGCTAGAGGGAGGACTAGGAGGGAATATACTGTAGACCGACTCCTGATTATACGTTCCTTCCTTCTCCACCTCTTCATCCTCCTGGTCAACCGATACCTCCATCTCCTGGATGTTGCTGTCCCAACCCAGGTCTTCTTCCTCCACGTCCTTCGGGAGTGTGTGAGGAGCATAGGTTGGTGCTTTCTCAGGTGCAGACAATAAAGGTTTTTTCCTGGGCGGAGGAGCTGGCTGGGCGCAGACTTTTCTCGCAGACAGAAAGATGTTTCCAACAGGTACACTGACAGACAGCGATGAGCTGCCTTTCCTCTCTGATGACACCTTCACCTCTTTCACGTTCATTTCTCTCCCTTCCTGGCTTATAATCTCTTCACTCTTCTCCTCCACCTTTTCCTGATGGGGCAGCCCAGCCGTCATGGGTTTCCGTGGTACAGGGACAGGGATGGGCTTCCTAGAAGCTGCCGGGACTGGATTGGGCTGGGGCACACAATATATCTGCTCTGAGCAAAGAGCTTCTTCCTCTGGTCCTCGCCCAGATGCACTCTGAGGTATTAAGTTCCCATTTGCCTCATCGCTCCATGTTCTGTGAGGAAGAGTCAGCCTCACCTCAGGACTGGAGCTGTTGATGTCTGTGTTGAGATTTCTGTCTAAAGTAAACGTTTCTTGAAGAGGTTTATGGTTTGTGAGGTGAGTATTGGTGGAAGTGTTCATCACTTTGCACTTGTCTGTTTTCTCTCTGCTGTCCTCCGCAGTACCTCGAGATGTAGGGAGAAGCTTTCTGTGTGCTGACGTGTTCCTGATGCACATGCAGTGTTCCTGGCTACACAGACAAATAGGAATAATATAATCCCAATCTGGCTTTTTGTTCTCTTGCTGTATTCCATTTTGGGAGTTAAGAAGACCTTCGATCCGTGGGGTTTCTGTCACAGGTGTTTGGAGCAGGCTCTTTGAAGCCAGTGGTTTGGACTCCACAGCAGTGGTGAGTTTGGAGAGGCAGGGTTTGGGGGCCAGTAGTGGTTTAACCCTCCTCGGTGTACCGGGAGATGAGAGCGAGAGGCAGTCTCTTCTGGGGGTCGAGGGATACAGCCCTGGCCTCTGGGGCTGAGCCAGCTTTGGTTTTGGGGCCAGAGGTGGCTTTTGCATGCCTGAGGAGTGAAAAAACAAAACATATGCACTTGAGATTTTGTGTAACTCGTCTGAATCAGAGCCCTTTGTAATCCGAAACACATCAAAAAGACTACGGATCTAATCGGAAAGAATAAAAACACGTTCTGGATATCCATATGGTACATTTGATGCATTTGTGTTCATCTGACAGATGTTTCCCTAATGGGAGTTCACTCTTTAACTCTTTAGCTGTGTAGCACTGATCCTAGCCTAGTAACAGCTTAGTGTGAAACTGCTGTAAAGTACTAAACCACCCCTTGGGGGGGTTCAAATATCACATGGCTTATGTTTGCCACTCCACACAACAGCACGGTAATCCGGCTAATGGTGTGTGTCAACAGGCAGAGGAGGAGGAGGAGCAGATGGAAGATGAAGAGTGGGATATAAATGAAGGAGGGGGTGCAGAAACTGCAAAGAAACGTCATGCAAACTCGTACATCTGGCTGAACCAATGTCCTAAATATTGTCAGTGATGGACAAAACAATAACACCCTAACCTGCTGACAGAGAGGGATGTTGGTTTTTCCCTCAGGACATATTTCCTCATTCAGAAAGCCACCACAGGTTAGACACAGTCTACAAAAAACATTCTCATACATTTGGATTTGGAGATTCTGGGTACAATTCTGGGTATCATTGACTGACACACAGGGAAATGAGTGGGATATGTCCCAAATACTATAATACACGTCTTAAAACGAAAGGATTGCTAGTCAGGTACCTGTACAATACATAGACACTCAGTCTGTGTTGTGTCTTCTGTTGTTTTTATCTTGAACCTGTTAACACACTTATTTGTTGACCTGTATAAACCCATACATGTGAAAGCACACCAGGGGCTGCAGATTAGCTTCAGCTACACAGTAAACATTACATCTGTTGCATCGCTTCTCTCTGTGTAACAATGTTTATCTGTAAGAAAGAAATACATTAACACTAAAACAAATCTATGGTTCTACCGTCACTAAACTTCCTGATGTGTAATGTATTTGAGTCACTAACTAACCTTTGACCAGAACAATCATGGAGTTTCAGTCACTTACCTGAGTTCATCTTCGCTTCACTCACTTCGTTCCTGTTTTGTTAATTCTTATAAATCAGTGCAGCGGGAAATATAAGCGTCGATTGTGTCCGGATACATCTCAAGCCGTCGACTCCAAATAAATTATCCGTCAATCACATTATCTGCGCTTTTCTTCTCCTGCGAGCAACACATGTAATCCTGCCGCACACAGTGCACTCTCACCGGAGCCGCACTGACTGGCTGCCAGCGTATCAAAGTGCTTCCTTTGTTTCCATAAACAATCCGGTAGGGGGCCACACACTCCCTGATCAATCAAAACAAAAGGTTGGTAACTCTAAAGTATGGCATTAACTAAGTCGGAAGTGTCTTAGACTTTATCATCACTATACAGGAATTTCCACCCACGCATCTTTCCACATACATCATCATTACTAATATTAACTCCACTAGTGTGACTAAGAGACTAGAAATATGAGTGCGAGCCAGCTGATGCTTTTAAAGCTATATTTAATATAGTTGGGGAAGTAAACATCATTTCTGGCTGGTGCTTCCATTATGCTGTAACTTTGTCACCAGGTTCATCAAATCAGTCATTCTTACAAGAAACGGCTCTGGCTAACAGGAAGGGTATGAATGGCAGCTTGTCAAAGGGCACTGGATAGTTTGGTGTTTTTATTACATCTGCCCATAAAATATTACAATGTTTCTCATCGATATTTACATCAGATCAGTACACTGTTTATCTTGGATTATAGATCTTTAGCCCTGATGCCTCTGAGAGTTTCCTGTGTACTTCTTACGACCACACGTTAAAACAATTTCAGGTACAAATGAATAGACAGGTGCCTGCATAGTAAGCACATGAGGAGTTGCAGTTTCATTGTACATTTGAGACTTTGATTTTTTTAATGTCTACAAGTGGACCAATACAGAAACAATCCCGTCACTAGAGTGTATTCAGTGTGTGATAACAGGAACACGGAGAAGTGCTGGAGTCTTCTTTGGTTTGATACAAAAGTCTCTCTGTCGCTGGTGTGATACTTCAGGAACTTGATTGCTTTTTCTGTTCGGGAAGAAGACATTGCGCAGGTAATTTATCTTCATCACTGAGTTAAATAACAACATGGTCAGGGTGAGAACACAACACATGAATTAAAGAAACGTGTGTGTTGTTGATATATAAAAACAATTGAATTCAGTCACACACCTCATATTGGCCTTTTCCTTGTCCACTGAAGCAGTCAGTGTTATGTCATCTCCTTCTTTTAGTGTTGCATCTTGGGAGTTGTGTGCATCTGTGGCTGCGGGGGGGTCAACTGTATCACTGCAAGGAAAGGACAGAGAACTATAAACACCAATGGTGGAAAGTAACTAAGTACTTAGTAGGCTAGTAGAGTATTTCTACTTTACAGTATTTTATATTTTACTAACAAAACAAGTAAGCAAATCATTTTTAATACTTCAAACAATCAAAGCAGCAAACTTAAAATAAATTATTTACGTCTAAAATGTATTTTCGTGAAATAATTAACCTGTTCTTTGAATTTCACGATTGCTCACTGACCATTGTTTTGAGTTTATTCCCCTTAAATTCACACTATATTACTACATTACAGCGAGTACATTGAGTTTCCCACAGTAAATCAGATTCACACTGGGCATGTTGCAGTAGTACCTGAACTTGTAGTCTAAAGGGAGGCTCACACCTAATCTGTAGTCTCCCCTGGTTCTGGAGATTTGCTTTTGAAGGTCCCTGACGGTGCAGCTGTGACCACTGAATATGTAGCCAACAAACAGCAGCTTCCCTCTGATGTACATCTATCACATGAACAAGGAGAATATACATTACATGTGTGGAAATGGAGAAACAAAACTACATACACTGCAGTTTTTATTGTGGTATTTAAAATGCATTAGTCCATGTTTTATTTAGTTTTTTTTAGATTATAGAGAAGTGGTTTGCAACACAATGTTGATTCAATCTTTTTTTTTTTTACAATGTGTCATATCAGTCGTAGGTCGTAGGTCTTCTGTTTGATTTATGGACTGAAGGAGGGCTTTTCATCTTACAGCAAAACTCAGTGGAGCAGCTGTCATGACTTTGGGCTGAAAATTAGACCACCCTTTCTCTAATTAAGAAACGCCATCCCTCACTGATATTTTTTTAATAAATGTTGTGGATTTTTGAAAAGGACAGCACCTCACTACAATCCTCCTCACCCCATCCCCTCATGCCGTCACCTCTTCTGCTTCAGGCTAGCACTGTTGCTGCCACCCAGTGGGAACAATGAAAACCTGCACTGAGCAGAGGCTGCAGCCTTCAGCCAAGCCTGCAGTGGGTTTACTGACCAGGACCATCCCAGGAGCAGCATTGTGCTGCTGCTGCAGCAGGATGTTCTTCCCTCCACAGCTGGGCTTCCCTGTTGACACCTCATACCTCACCAGGCGAAATGAATCCATCTGGCACTAGATAAAAAAACAAAAACCTGCTCCTGAAATACCTACTGTACAACATTGTGCTGACTGTTTGACCTTTGTCTAGTGGTCTGTTTTAAAACTAAGTACACATTTAGTGTACTTGCTGATTATGTAAACTGGATTTTAATTACAGTGATACAACAAACAAATGCACACACTGCGAACCAGAGACTGTAATGATGTCTGGGTGGGTATAGATACAGTATAAAACAGGTGACCAAAACAAGAGAAAATTGCTGCTTTTTGTGTTTTTGTCATTTTGTCTACCCCCTGTAGTAAAACAGCATTCACACCTGAGAACACGGCATGGTTCTGTGCTTGTTCCTCTTCCTGTAAAGCTGCTCCAGCACGTCCTGGCCGGGCACCGCTTGTGTGTTGATGGGTTGGACTGGTGGAGTCAGGCACACCACCAGGATCTGTTGACTGTGTGGAGGCTGGCCCATAACGAAGGCATCGTACTCCACGTCCGTCAGCACTGGCATCAGTGTAGCGCTGCAGCAGCACCGCCTGCGCCCCCCCTCCCCCAGCAGGGCAGCTCTCAGCAGAGCGGGGCACACTATGAGGGGGGTGGAGGGAGGGAACGACGGTGGGGCTGGACAGTGGGCGACAGCGGAGAGTTGCAAATCTGCACTGTTTGGAATAATCACTGAGCTGGCAGAGTGGGAGTGATAGTAAAGCTGTCATTGTAAACACACTAAACTGTAGTAAATGTCATTTTCCTACTCACTAATATTTGAATGTGTTTACGTGGCTGTCAGTAATACAAGAAGTAGATCTTACTCAAGTTTGATGTTGCCATGAATTTGAAGGGGTCCTATCTGTGTGACCACACGGGGCTCCTCCTTTGTTTGCTTTTTTCGTGTCCTGGCAACATACAGTAATAACATTTATTACGTAATGCAGTAGGCATCTGTGCAGAGCTCTAGCACTTGAAAGTGATCAATAAACAGTGTGTCTCTGTAACTACTACTAAATCAATAACTAGCCATATTGAGCTGAACTTCAAGCAGTAGATAAATAGATAAATGATAGATATATAGATAGATCTATAGAGAGAGAGAGAGATAGAGAGAGAGACAGAGACAGAGACAGAGAGAGAGAGAGATAGATAGAGAGAGAGAGAGAGAGAGAGAGAGAGAGAGAGAGAGAGAGAGAGAGAGAGAGAGATAGATAGAGAGAGAGAGAGAGAGAGAGAGATAGATAGATAGATAGATAGATAGATAGATAGATAGATAGATAGATAGATAGATAGATAGATAGATAGATAGAGAGAGAGATAGATAGATAGACAAGAATGAAGTTGAGGAACAAGAGGGCCAAATCTTTACTTATTTTTGTGGAGCAATGGCTGCTTCTTCTGTTCGGATATGTTTGTGGATGCCAAGTGGGAAACGTAAAAGTTGCATGAATTCCGATATGACTGTTCAGATTGCGGTAGCGTTGCAAAAAATTCAGACCTGTATCTGATTTAGGACCACATTAATAAGTTGAAAAGATGAGCTTCTGTGTGATGTGTGCTGTTCACACTGTCACATATATGCAAAAGAAAATCAGATGTGGGCCACTTTAACCTGCAGTGTGAACGTAGCCATAGATTAGTGTTTAACTACAGATTATGGGTCCAGCCCCTGGATTTTGGTCAAACCTTCTGGTCCTTATATATTGGTGTAAAGTGTGCACCTTGGCAGCTTGACGTAGGAGTCCAGAGGTCTTCCTGCTTGTGCTAACAGATGTCTGTGCAGCTCCTGTAACTCATTCCTGCCCTCCTCAGCCCGGACTGGTTTAGCATCTGCCCGCTCAGGTGGGTGCAGAGAGGGCAGAGCAGCTGACTGTACCTCTCTCCTCAGCCTGGTCCTCAGTGGGGCATCTGGCATCCGCTTCATGTCAGGACACTTGATACCTGAAGGAGACGAAGAGGTCACTCAGAAATGCACACAGACACCGAGTGACACGAATGACCGTGAACAAGATCCTGATGGAACTATTGAATAATGTTGAGTTTGCAGGATGAGATGATACTGTAACTTTCTGCTTTCTACTCTGAAACAACCTTACTGGATCCGATTGGCTCAAAGTTACTTTTATCTGCAGTGCATACTTTAATAACTCCTAATGTTACGTACATCACACCCACTGGTGCAGTTGGATCGCAGCTGGGAAGCGTGAGCGAGCGCACATTGCAGTTTTCAGAAAAGCTGGAGATGTGCTTACGGGTACGTACCGATAGCCACGCGATAATAATCCAGCCAGCCCTCCAGGGTGTTTCGTACTCTCTGCTGAAGTCTCTTCAGCTCCCTGCCAACATGCCCTCCTCTTCTCCACTGTGCTGACGGCTCCTCCACCTCTCTAACCATCTGGAGGACCTCCCGGGAGCACACAGACACCTGCCATACATCATTACTTGCATGATATAGAACAACATAAGGCGTTTAGCAAGCTGTTTTATACAAAGTGACTCAGTGAAGGCATCTGCAGAACTCTAAGTTTTTTCCTCGGCTGTTCTTTTAATATTCAGGTGTTTTGAGTCCATACTTTTATGTGATGAAAAGTCTCTTACAGGTGTTAGCGTCATGTTGCTATTGCTCTCCAGGACCACAGCAGGGCATTTTGGCTTCCTCAGCAGCAGAAGGTCTTGAGCAGAATCGGAGGTACATTTCCCTTCAGTCTGTCAATGCAGAGTAGACATTATAGATTAGAGTTGTTAACCATAATTATATTTATGTTAATATAAACTAACCGTTTCCTGTGATTGGGTAATGTTTGACAGGACAGAAAGAGGAAGTTGAACGCTTTCGTTGTTGCACCTGAAGCTGAGCAGAGCAGAAGTACCACTGAGCAGCCTCACAGAGATTACATCTGTTAACTGCAGGAGGGAAAACAAACACATTTACAGGTTTCTTTAAAATGGAGACAATCGTGAGCGTGGTTATTAAATCAGCACGCTGTAGTCCTGTTTTAAAACCTCTATTTGTCCTGTCAGAGACAGTTAGTGTTTGTTCATCAGTAGGTCATCCGTCATACCAAACATGCCCTGCTTTGTTTCCCGTAAATGTGACGTTTCCCATATGCACATCTCACAATTATCTCACATGACAGGTTCTCTCCACATTCTTAGTCCCTCTGACTACCCTTGTCACTGAATATATTTCTTGTCTGCAGATCAAGTTTGGCCTGGTCTTTGTACAACATGCAGCTGACTCTGTTGGTTTATTGCACAAGAACATAGATATCGTTTTTTATAACAGTAAATATGTCATAGGTATAAAAAGTCACTATTCTAGCGATGTGGCTACACCTGTATAACAATCTTCTCCCTCAGGGTGCGGTCTGTCTGCCAGCTCCACTCCTTAGTTATTTTCCCATGATGGTCACATATGAATCCACCGTCCTGGTCCCACACTGCTGTAATGGCAGAGCTGGAGAACAATTTTACACATCATTAAAGCCGTCACACACACTCATGATTATAGAAAGGCTGTTTAAAGGCATTGTGGAGAATACCCTTTTTTTGCTTTCTTTGGGGGGGGGGGGGCGGAGTCAGATGAACAATAACGGCAGCAATCTCATGTTTGTGTGTTACAGGGTACTCCAGCTGTTTCAGACTTTCTCACATATCAGCGCTGAACTCACGTAAGAGGGTTTGTCACAGCCCCGTGTCCAAACGCTGTGATGGTCGCCAGAATAACGGGACACTCGCTGTCACTGAACACGTTGGTATAGAAGCCTCCACAGGGCAGACCTGAGCGGCTCTGGCATACTGCGATGCAACCAGACGGGTAGCTGAGCGGTCAGGGTCAAAGGTCAAAGGTAAGCTGCAGTGACACATTAGCCATATGCTGTGCAATGCATTTCTCGTGTAACTACAGGAACTAAAATAGTTATGAATAAACATGATGAGAGAAGGATACTATATGAAGGAGGAGCCATCGTTGATCCTGTAGTGTAGTTTCTGCTGTGCCGGATCCTGCTGCTCCATTTCTGGAATCTGGGGCATCCCGTTGACCAGAGTGGCAGGTTGAGCCTTTGTCCTCGCTCTCCTGTCCTTCAGTTTTGCCTTTGCATCACCGTAGTGACGGAGTACGAGGGTCTTGCTCAGGTACTGTTCAGCTGTTTGCAGTTTTCTGTGTGAAGATGAAGTAGTCTTTATGCTTAAATAACTGATCTCTCATTTAGAATTTATGAGGATTTACATTGCAAAATGATACAGGAAATGTCAGGTGGTCATCAAAGATACAAGAATATCTGTAGAAGATTGTGTCAGAGGATCACCTCTGTCATCCAGCGGTTACTGAGATATTTCAGTCTGGACCGACAGAAAAATCTGACTGTATAGTAAGACATTTTGGAATGTAAGCCCTCATGTGACACACATGTGCACACGTTTACTATATGCAGCAGTAAAGGTTAACAACCCACTCAAGACTTCGTGCCGCCTGGAGTCGCTCCACCACCCACTGACACAAACTGATCTGCTGAGGCTCATCAAAGGAGTGCTGCTGAGGCTTGATGGTCCAACCTGGACACAAATCACATCCAGCTGAGGCAGCAGGGACACAGCAGAGAGACAACCACAGTGGCTTTCATGAACACAATGCATCGGCTCTTTGTCTCACCTGGGTTACTGCAGCCGTTGGATGAGATGGAGAAACGGACGGTGGTGGAGTGGAGAGCTGTATATAATATAGCAGAATATATTACTCAGTTAATGTCTCAGAAGAGCTCTTACATTCACCTTTCCATTGAATCTGTACAATACTGGCCACATATCGGTCGGTAACAGTCGAATCTAGAAACTTAATAATGTAACTCAATATCTCTGTACCTGATTAACAGACAGCAGAACATCTGTGCACAGCTACCAGCTACCTTGTCCGATCTGGTAAACTAATCCTCTCACTTCCACAAGCTTGCAACCAAAGCTGTCCTCACGTTCAGTCTTAAAAGGTCATGACTTACTTATTTACTTAATGGGTGTTCATTTTTTTTTATCACTCTCATTGTTATCGTCTCCTACCAACAATTAGAGTTAAATTATAGTTCTGACTGTCCTGCCTTTTACACATTTGGACTTATGTGTCATTTTCTAACATTGCATATTTTATAAAGTGTTTGGGCTGTAACTAAAGGCTTAATCAATTGTTAATAAATGATGTATTAATACTTTATAAGCCATTTGTAAAACCTACTTTTGGGTTGCCAGGTTGTATATGGATATCCTATGAGAGCTACAATTTGAGCCCTTTTCATCCAAAGGACATATTAGGTTAGAAAAGTTTAACATGATAAAAATATAAAATAAGTAATAAGTAATAAAATATAAATTTAATTTAGTAACACAAAAATCTATTTGATAGTGAGTCACAATATATTGTAGGCTATGTATAGTATAGTATGAATTTATACTAGCCTATCTAATTTTGACTTTTTACAATGAGTATTTAACATTATTTCAATTTTCATCAAGTTATTTTTTCTTTTCCTGGCAGAAGTTGGCTTCCATAGAAAAGCGACCCAGGGATTAATTTACCTCTTTTGGAATTATGTTTACGCTTTTTCACGCGTGGATTTGAGCTAAATTGTGGTTTTCTCACTGAGTGACCAACATTTTCCACCACACATGCGCTTCTCTCTCCTGCCTCCCTCTTGTCATTGGCGGACGCGTGACGGGATTCATCCAACTTCACTGAACCTTTGGACTTTCGTCGTTTGTCAGTCTGTTCCGGACTTTTAAAGTGCACCGACCCCGCACTCAGATCCTTCCAGGAGCAATTCAGAATATTTATAATCCCGTGAGGAATACGCCCCTCCTCAGTCCACTTATGTCGTGAAAGTAGGCGAGCCAGGTCATTTAATAACCGTGGGGCTGCTCGCTTGTATGCATCCATCGGCTCGTGGTCCTTTATGTTGAGTGCAGCACCGACAGCAGATGAGGTATCAGGTTTACCATCTCCACATGTTTCCCCTGACAGTCTCTGAGTGAGCTCATCACTTTTACCTTCTCCATTACTATGAGAAAAATGAACGTATTAGTCGCACAAGAACAAATGTAAAATACTTTGTAGCAGTAAAGAAATTGAATTACCTTTGTATTGTACTATCTTCTAACTGCGCTCCTTCATTTGCCAAATTAAAATGCAAAATGTTGCTTCGTTCCCCTTTAATTCGATTTCGTTTAGCTGGCTGCAGAGAGATTAGTTTCAAGGTTAATGTCTTGCTGTTTCTTTTAAACTATAGTCAGCAAAATTACTCATTAGCCCACCTGGTCAAAGAAATACAAAGGGCCAGTTCTGAATTCCGTCATTATTTCCTCTTTTTTGATCCACTTAAATGTCCTTTAAAGATTCTTCACACGCAGTATACGCAACACAATATTAACAGATCCGAAGTGTAGTACTTTAAAATCAACCTTTCACTTTTGTAAATGTGCCTCTATCCGCTCTTTGTACTGGGCATGTTGCTTGGTTACACAGTTCTACACCCGTCTCCAAATACTCGCGATACGCACCATGAATCCACCCCGGGCGTCAAAGCTACAAAAACAAATAACAAAACATTACTAACAATAATAGATAAGGTGTTTTCCATGGTGTAAACAAAGGGAAGTGACACACAAGTCTTACCGTGGAGCTGCAGTCACAGATGCGCACAGTAACCTGAAACTCAACGTCAGACAAAGTGATGATTCTAGCAGTGCAGCCTTTACAGGCCATTTATCACTACATGTTGGATGCATAAGCATTTCACCCTTCACAGAACACACTGGGATTGTGTTGCTCTCTCAAAATGTAATTTCCCCTGCAGGAAAAAAAAAAAAGTCATGATAAATGAAAGTTTTTGCACCTCGTGACAGAGGGGGGGGGTCGTCTTCCTACTCGGGTCAAGTTGTTGCACGGAGATTGTCTAATAGCTCATTATTGGCTCAGCTTCCTCCAGCACACTTTTCTGCTTTGACCACTGGAGGCTCTCAGCAGTTTATGCGTCACTTCATCTCTCAGTCGCTGATCATGGCGGAGCTACAGCTCCAGCATGAAGTGGAGCCTCAACTTCTCAATGGGGACGACTTGAACGGGGAGAGAGAAGATGCAGACGCGTCAGAATCCGTGAAGAAAAAGAGAAGAAAGAAGAAGAGGAATAAGACCACAGCACCAGGTAAAATGCATCACTTTGTGTTTGGAGTATCGCTTGAGAAAATAGCGCAAAATTGTCTCCTCTAGTGCCACTCGGTATAGGGCACGAGCATCCAATATGCGGGACAGGAGACTTTCCAACCTGTCAGATGGGATTCCTGTCCAGCTGTCCCAACTCTGAGCGGGCGCGCAAACAATCTCTGAAAATCTAAATTTACTATCAAAACTGATTGAAAGCTGTCATTTGAAGATATGGGTGGAATAACATTTAATTTTACTCCAGATTAAATATGTTCCATCCTATAAACCCCCCTAAGCTGCAGGAAATTATGTAATATAAGTATCCACAGTTTTAGTGCAATAAAATGACAACCACCCGAATGCAAAAAGAGAAAGCATGATGATAATTGCAGCCTTACTGCTTCATAATATGGAAAAATAAAATCCCAGAAAGCCTAAATTGTTGAACCTACCATAAGTCAAGTGTGGTCCACACTGCTCTGTATGTGAAGGGCTAAATGTCATAATACTGCAAGGTACATATGCCCTTGAGAATATTGACTCCCAAGGTATAGAAAGAAATTATGCACAGCCCCTGCCAAGTTGAGATCGTAGTGGATGCACTTTCTTGAAATGACTCTGAAGCACAAAAGATTTACTCACTCTGTGTGTGTGTGTGTGTGTGTGTGTGTGTGTGTGTGTGTGTGTGTGTGTGTGTGTGTGTGTGTGTGTGTGTGTGTGTGTGTGTGTGTGTGTGTGTGTGTGCGTGTGTGTGTGTTCGCGCCATCGATGTACATGTGCATGTTCACCTGCACATGCATACACGAGGGTGTGTGACTTTGCAGCAGGGACAAATGAAGCTGAGGGGGATGGAGAAGCTGGAGGTGTTGGTGATGTGACTAAACAGTTGGAGCAGCAAACACTGGAGGACAAAGAGAGAGAGGAGGATGGAGAAGAAGGTAACTCCTCACCACCACCACCACCATCTCCACCATCATCTTCATCATCATCATCATCTGCAGTGGTGATTGTGTTGAACTTTAAGCCCCTGAACGTGCACAGTGAAATTCAGCTGATCATATCAGCAATGTGATATCTGATTTTCCGTAGCACGCTGGGAATTGTGCCCAAGCTCCTGTCGATATTCCTCATTTTACAAACTGTATTGAAACTAACGATGTTTTCAACAGATGGGGACGAAGGAGAGCACTCAGCTGGAAAAAAGAAGAAGAAGAAAAAAAAGAAGAAAGGATGTAAGCTGTTTTTCTCTCAGTGCAGCAAATGCATCTCCACAGTCTGCAACAGATTACGCTTTGGCAAGGACAGTTTGAATCAAAATCACATTTACACGATTCTGAATTTGAATTGAAGTTTCGATTCCCATCCCAGTGGCAGATAATGTATCGCCACAGAGGCATATCAGATCTCTTAAGAGCTCTACAGCAAAAGCTTTTCTTTGTTAGAATTATCCGCATCAGAGTCACTTTGAATCATTAGGTAAATACAACAGGTGCACAAAAGCAGGTTGACTTAGTTAATTAGTGTCAGGAGAGTTACATAATGTAGGACTGACATGGGAGGTGTTGGACAAAAGGCCACAGGACCTTACATGTCAGGCAGGCAGGACAAAATTAATGACATCATAATCAGTGTTACAGTGCAGAGTGAGCAAACTGAAAGTAAGTCATCCCCATAAAATGTCATACGTCTATATAACCCACTATATAATACAAGTGCTTTTATATTGCCACACATTTTTCTAGCAATAACATTTAATGGGTTTCTTTTACTCAAGGGTGTCTTGCTTAGATATGTAAGTCAGGAACTGCACTGTATTTTCTAACTAGGTTAAAATGCTAATGTCATGGGCATGGGGAGAGTAACTTGTATTTTCTTTTTTCTCTCTGGCTTCTTTCCTCTGCTTCTCCGTCTCACTATCTGGGCCACAGTAAAGGGACAAACTGACCCTCCCTCAATCCCTATTTGTGAGCTCTATCCCAGCGGAGACTTTCCAAAGGGAGAGGAGTGTGAATATCCACCATCGAAAGACGGGTGTGTGACCTCCACATCGTCCCTCACACCCAGCAGCAGTCTTCCACTGTGACATGCCTCGTTTTTATTTAGGTCTCTCTGCTTTGCACTCATTCATGTTTGCACAACATAATGAGGTGCAATGTTTAATGTCCTCTTCAGGAGCAAATCCATTTTTATCAGATCTGAAAAGTGTCAACACGACTTTCACCTGTGCAGAGTTTCTACAAGAGTGTGTCGTACTCTCATTACACGTATTTGTATACTGAGAAAATAATGAGTTCATCCTCTCTGTGGTGTGCCTGTCTACCCCCTGCCAGGCGCAGTGCAGCGTGGCGGACCACCAGTGAAGAGAAGCGGGCGCTGGACAGGGCCAACGAGGAGATGTGGAGTGATTTCAGGGAGGCAGCTGAGGCGCATCGGCAGGTCCGCTCATATGTCAGGACCTGGATCAAACCAGGGATGACTATGATTGACATCTGGTGAGATATGCACTGAAATATTGTCCTTGAGCTCCTTTTACTGGACTTTAATCTCCGTTGCTCATACCTGCTCGGGCTCATTTGAGATTGAAATTGATATGGTTTCAGCACTTCTTTGTCCTAGCCTGCGAGAGACTGTTTTAAAAGGATCAAAGTAGGCAGACCTGCTTTTGTGGCTTTAACCTCTTCTGGATGCATTATCTGCCCTGACAACAGTCTCATTGTTACCGTCATCCATTGTCCCTGCGTGCTGCTTTCTGTTTCTGGCAGTGAGAAACTGGAGGACTGCTCCAGGAGGCTCATCAAAGAAAACGGGCTAAAGGCAGGCCTAGCCTTCCCCACCGGCTGCTCCATCAACCACTGTGCGGCCCACTATACTCCAAACGCAGGAGACCCCACGGTGCTGCGCTACGACGACGTCTGCAAGATTGACTTTGGAACGCACATCAACGGCAAGCGCTCGCTAATAACTTTTTAAGTGCTTTTGGACTTCTGCTGTGTCATTTGCACACTTGGCATTTATTATGACATGGTAAACTGATGATTACATTATAATATTTTCTGCCTGGAATGAACTGGTCTCGAAAATTAATTAATTTCCTCTTTTTTTTTTAGATTAATACATGCTGAATGTTTCAGCCTCATCCGAACTATTGTGAATAACTTTTTATTAAACTTTTTGATCTTTCAGGTCGAATAATAGACTGTGCCTTCACCGTCACTTTCAATCCAAAGTATGACAGGCTGCTGGAGGCTGTGAGAGACGCAACTGACACTGGCATAAGGGTAATACAGCTCTTCCCCTCCATGCATGGTGTTTCTCTGTACTGCTGGTAATACAACAAATCCTGACCACTTACTAAGGAAGGAGAATCATCATATTCAGAGGACATTTATCTCGATTGCTATGATGTCATTATAAAGTAATGATGAACTACACAGGAGGACATACAAATAGTAACTAATACGTACACAACGAGAAAGTGATGGTCAAGATAAGAAAAGAAAAAGCAGCAGGTATAAGTCAAATGCTTATTCTTATGCTAAAAAAGTTAAATAATATGCTGAATATGTGCACAAATTCAGGCACTAAATGGCATATAGAACACTGAAAATATGATATATATGTTTTAATATATATATATATATATAAATGACCTTGAAAAAAGTAATACTTGTACACATTTTGAGCGAGCACTGTATACAATATGAAAAATGAAAAAGAGGTACAATATACAGCTTATACAAGCAGTAACTACAAAGTGTAATGTAATGTGAGTTCAGGAACAATTCATTAAAGTTGTCAGTTGAAATCATCATTAGACACTAGTTCATTAACGCAGTAGCTACCTCTGAAGTAAACTATCATGAGTTATTAAATAGTCCTCGATGTACATCTATTCAGGAACTACTATTCATGTTTTAGCAGTTTGTTCCTTATTTGCGTCTTGGTAGCTACTCAGGAGTTTGTGTACTTTACTGTTAAGTGTTTCCGCACTGCTTATAAATAAGACGCATCCATACCGTCTGTGTGTGAGCAATGTGATGACGTGTAGTGATGCGAGTGTAAACACTTCTCTCTGGCAGTTTGCAGGAATTGATGTGCGCCTGTGCGATGTCGGTGAGACCATTCAGGAGGTCATGGAGTCTTACGAAGTGGAGATAGATGGGAAAACATATCAAGGTAATATGAGGTCTTTTGTCATGCACAGGTCTAGTGCTGCTTCCTGTTTATTAAACCTCTGTGTGGTGTCTTCTTTCTAGTGAAGCCAATCAGGAATCTCAACGGCCACTCTATTGGACAGTACAGGATACACTCAGGGAAGACAGTCCCCATCGTTAAAGGCGGAGAAGCCACGAGGATGGAGGTTTGTCTAAATGTTATGAGCCAAATGTGGATGTGACTAGATTCTAGAGAACAAAACAACACTGCAGCCTCTTTTAACTGGAGTGTGTGAAATTAAACCTTTATTAGCTGCTTGACCTTGCACATAAATAAACCCTTTTTAAGGCTTAAGTGTAATTGGAAGAACATGTGGCTGGTTAGGGTTACGACGATGGGGTGTAGAGAAATGTTCCAATTCACCGCTCTAACAGCTTCTTAGTCACCCTCGTCAGCACGTTAATTACAACTTTAATGGAATTACCAGCCGCATCGAGTAGCAACACGTGTTAAAACCCCAACCCTGAGTTGTGGGCATCCAGAGTTCATTAACAGGCCGGTACTTCATCTACGAGAAACATGGCTTTGAACCATCTCACATTTCCCGGGACTACACTGACATCTACGCCTGCCTCACACTCACACAGCTGCAGTACACGAGTGTATTTGGACAGAGCTGAGCATTTTAATTGGCAAATTGCTGAGTCAAGCATTTCACCTGATGGTTCCAGGAGGCTTGGAGGGGGGTGTTGCTGCTGAGGTGGCAGCTTTACGTGTTGTATTTTTAGCTGAAGTGTGTTGGCGTAACAGGGCCATTACCCTCTTTGTGATCAGAGCGTACACTGCTGGAGTGGCAGCTGGGCGTACCACGGAGCTGCTAGCACTTTGACTGATTATCGGTGCAGTGAGGGAGGGTGTCGCAGTGTTATCAGCTATTACCACAGGGACTCCAACAACAGTCACGCGCTGATAGAGACACAAAATGCCAATGAAACCTAGCCAATCAACCTGCAAGAGGTGCTGCTCCACAAAGGACACTACCGTCCTTAATAGACTACACAGGAACACGTCAGCCTCTGGCATCTTTTTGTTGTCCTTTCAGTCACTCAGCCCTGCATAAAGGTGCATAGATACGAATATAGACTTTCATAGTAATTCTACATTTTACACCATCAACCAAATAAATGTTTTTTTGTTGTCTCTCAGGAAGGTGAAGCTTACGCCATTGAGACTTTTGGCAGCACAGGAAGAGGTGCAGTCCACGATGACATGGAGTGCTCACATTACATGAAAAACTTCAATGTTGGACACGTACCACTAAGGTTGGCTCTGCTGTTTTCATCTCATCCCTTCATTGAAATACAGAATATTGTCATAAAAAGTACTTATAGGTTGATTTTCTCCTCATATTCTGTCTTCTAATCCATAATTCTAACAAAAGAGACGGTGCATAATGCATGCTTGTTTACATCTATCTCCAGCTTGTCTCACTAATGACTCTGTGTTGTTACTGTGCTGCAGACTTCCAAGGGCTAAACATCTGCTGAATGTGATCAATGAGAACTTTGGCACTTTGGCATTCTGCCGGCGCTGGCTGGACCGCCTGGGCGAGAGCAAGTACCTGATGGCGTTGAAGAATCTGTGCGACCTTGGCATTATAGACCCATACCCACCTCTCTGCGACATCAAGGGCAGCTACACCGCCCAGTACGAGCACACCATCCTACTCAGGCCCACCTACAAGGAGGTCGTGAGCCGGGGAGACGACTACTAAGCATACGTCAAACCTCAAGGAGAACCAGGAGGAGACAACAAACCTCTGCAGACGGACAGCAATTATGCAATATTTCTCTGACCTAAGTTACAACTGCTTTAGTACCTTTAAGTAATTATTCTAGCAAGAGCAACTTTTGTCATGGCAGTAGCTTACTAGTATTTATTTTCCAAAGGATCGAGCCAATAGACAAAGGGCATATGTTTAACAATATGTAGTGTTGTCATTTAAGTCATATTTTGATGTGCTGCTTTTAGGGAAAAAACATATGCAAAAGAAACATGCAAAAAAGGTTTTGGCGAACACCTCGCCTGAAGATGCTTTGCTTCATTGCGTTAAGACCTTGTGAGGAAACGGCAATGAAGTATTTATATTTATATATTTCTTTGCTCTATTTTAATTTGAAGCAGTTTTATAAGAAATAAATTGTTATAAATCTTGTATTGATTACTGTGTGCATATTTATTTATTCACTTTAAGTGCTTAAGAGTTCAGCGTACTTGATTACATTTGCAATATGTGATGATGTAAAGGTGTATTTCTCTCTTTCAACCAAAGGAGGGCGGTACAAAAACACGGGTCACACGTCAGTCAGCTACCTGTACTAGTGAAGCTTTTACAGTAACACACATCAGGCTATTTTCAGGCTAAATGTCACCATGGAAGGAAACAGATTTTCTTCCCAGAAGCATCAATAATGAGCACACTGACGTGTAGTTTATGCAGTTAAGATGAAAAAATAGAGAACATATAGGACACATAAATAGCATTACAAATATCACATTAACAGCAAGAGTACATTCATTCACCCTAAATCACCACTTTGTCCTTTACAAGAAAATCTCCAGCCCATTTCTCTTATTTTGGTAAAGTCTTTGGGACAAGGACATGGGCGTTGATGTCATGTTTGAGGAATGCATCATGTCTCCTCACAGTTTTTGTCCTTCTCCTTGGAGACAGCGGACCAGACCTATTCTTAACTGAGCCTGGCTCAAAATTGGCCTGTGGACTCTGGATCTGATACACTGTGATGTCAATGAATACCCAAGCTTTTAATACACATTTATTTTGGGAGGAGTAATGTTAAACACACACACACACACACACACACACACACGGTCGGGTTTGAAGAGGGTTTCTCAAGTGAATCCTCCTCATATGGGAGCAGGTCGAACGAGGACGGCAGAACATCCTCACGGAATCAAGTCTGGCTGAAGCAACCTGACAATCATCCACTCTTGTAACTGAACAAGCTGTGAGAGTGAACTCAGTCCTGAGTGTGTTAGCCGGTTGCATGTACTCCAGACCAGAGAGGGTGGAGCGGAGTGTGTTTTGCTTGTCAGACAGCAGGCGGGCGAGTTTGCCAGAGCAGAGCAGAGCTGTTCAGATTAAGCCGCCTGATTCCTTTAATGTTTTTTTTCATCCTCTCCCCTCATCCAGGAGTTACTTGTTCTGACCTGCACAGTCCCAGACTCCCTGCCAAGGACATCAAGCACATCCACGCTCACACACACTTCATTCAAGATTTATCACCAATAACTGAGGCGACAAAGATAATTCAGTCTGCGGCTTTGCAAGATATCAAAGTAAACAGCTCTAAATTGAATTGATACAGAAAGGCGTGACTGGCTCATCAATTCTGACAGCGACTTTGGGCGAGAAATAAAAGTGTAATTGAGTATTTAACACACATTCCTTATTGTTAATTACATAACCTTTTTATCATACAGTAACACAGGAATAAAAAAATCCAACATCAGCTTTGTCTTTGTTCAGATGAAAGTCTTTATGGCTTGCTTTGTTCTCTTTGACTCTTAAATCTGGCGAGGTATGTGCTTATTTGTACCACAGGTTAGAAACAACCAGCACTGTGTCGTTGTAGCTGTTCCTGAAGGCTGTGGACAGAAGAAACTGTGAAATCCCTGTAGTAAGCAGGGGGGTTTTTTGATTCATTTTAGTGTCAAAGTAAAGCCGAATTCGAACAGTGCCTCTGCTCATTCTTCACACTATATGTCACAGATTATCCTCGGCCTCTCCATCCCTCTGTCCACTGCGGTTCTTGCCGATGCCCTACCGGCGGCCACAGTCTTTTCTGAGGATGTGGAGGATTTTGCGTCCCAGGGTTGCCTTCCACGATTTAACCAGGCTCTTGGTGTTGATCATCAGTCGGCCGCTCTTCCAGTCCTCGTGACCGGCCACCACATACTCAGATCCTGGAGAAGAGACAGAGCATGAGCCTTACTGAATTTTACTGAGAATGTCACTAAAATACACAGAACAGCAGAAAGATCACCTTATGTAAAAAGATCATCTTTATATAACTATATGGCTTGGATGAATGTTGTCAGACAATATTATTGTAAAAGTGTTAGATGTGAAATAGTCTCATAACAGAGAGGTGGCTCTAATCTTTAAGCTGTAAATGTCCAATCTAAATGAGTGATGCTAGGACGTTGGCACACACTCAAAGCCTTCATGAGCAGCGACAAAGATCCTCCAATCAGCACAAAGCTGGCAGATTGTTCACTCAAGAGTCGACTGATTGATAAGCTTTTGCATTGTGAGCAATAACCTGACCTGGGTTAAGGATGGGGCAGGTACAGCCTTGGGTGGTCCAGGACTCTGGGTAAAGGGTGACGCTTCCCCTCTGGATCTTCATCTGAGGGTTCTGGTACAAGACCTTCCTGACCTTGACTTCCACCTCCGCATGGGAGCCTTTATCGTGAGCAGACATAACCTTCACCACCAGCACTGTCAAGGCAACACAAACAGTCATTCAACTAATTAGCAGTCTATCAACTAAAAATATGATTTCCACTTCTCAAACTTTTATTCTTGTGAAGACTGCAACATTTTGATAACCTGCATTATTATTCTGCTGTATCAATTTTGACCTTGAGGTGTAATACAACGTTTCTTTAAAAAAAGGTTTTCAACCACTAGTAGCACTGTGAATCAATGTTTTTGGGAGTGGGTCCTTGTTTTGTTTGTCCGGGTGCATGTGCACGAGGATGATGGGATAAAACAGACTGTATAAGAAGTGGAGGCAGCCACCGTGACCTCACCAATTAGTTTGTGGACTACCTCTCTGACAGCCTCGAGTTTGGTATTTTGGCCGTCGCCATCTTGGTTTTTGGGGGAGGATTAATGCTAATCATTACATTATTAGGCGACCAAAATGTTACAATTAACTTTCATGAACTAAAAAACACACTGTGAAAGCATTTAAGTTCCAAGACGTGAAGAACACAACATTTTATTATAGACAGATCTGATGGGTTTTAAACAACCAGACTCCTTTATGTTGTTAAAAAATAGTCTCACCCTGCTTTACCGCCCTTATTGGCTCACACAATACTGAATTATTCCCTCTGTCAAACAGCACATACCATAGTCATACTCTGCCGCACAGAAGAGTTTAGGGCTGCCAAGCGTTACTTCTACACACTCGCATTTCTCTGAAAAAAAGATGACACATGATTAATCAGACTCAACGCTTCATCATGATGTATGGATTTCAAGATCAAAAAAGCTGCATTTTATCCGTGTGGGCTGAGGAGTGTGCGGTGCATTACGTGTGATATGACCTGTGACTCACCAGAGTGGTGCAGTGCAGAGAAAAGCTCCTCTACCCTAAAGAGTGCCGTCTCACTATTATTGCTGCTGTGTCCCATGTGGCCGGTGGCTGTATAGAAGACCTCCACATCTGAGCTGTGCCGCAGAGGTAAAACCAGTCAGAGGCAGGGCTCCACTCAGTGTTAATCGTCCAGAATGCACTCCACCTCTACTCCATACATCAATTAATCCAAGTACAAATACATATGGATATGGTATTAAAGTCTTGGCTCTCACCCAGAAATGCAGTCTCCGGTGTAGGGGTCACAGTCCCCTGTGCAGTCACATGGACGGCAGCCGTATTCATGAAGTCCCCAGTATCCCACCATGCAGCTGTCACAGCGTGGGCCTCCGACACCGGGCTTACAAGTGCACTCCCCACTGCTAGGGTTACAGAGAGTGCTACCTCCTGAGAGGACGGAGCCCACAGGGTGGCAGGAACAGGCTGCAGAGGAGAGGGGTGACAGAACCAGAGGACTGCATGTTAACATTTCTGTTTGTGGGTCAAACAAACGTGTCTCCTTTTCTGGCACAGACCTTGAAGCGCTCAGTATATGTTATGAGCCTGCATGTACGCAAAAGGATGAACGCACTTGTAGAAGCACAAACAAACACATTTAGAGTGTACACAGTGAACTCCTGGGACAATATCAAAGTTAACTGTATTTTATCATCCTTAGAAATAAACAAGCTGAGAGTGTGTACTCAACATGCTTTAAGCAGCTGTTGCAAAAACAAACAGTAAATCACTCCCTCTCCACGCTGTCAGACTTGCCGCCTGATTGTCCCTTGTGATGACAGATTGATTTTGTTGCAGACTTGCTTCATCCATTTCCAAAAACGGCATGTTTGTTCTTAAAAATGCTTTAGCATGCCTGGCGGGGGGGGGGGGGGGAAAGGGCAAGAATGGGAAAAATGTGCTCGCATGGTCCATGGGAAATTCCTCCATTGTTTGCAATTACAGTCACATTCCAAGACAGTGCGGTCTCCGTCATTCCTGCTAAGAAGCGGAATAGAGTCATCTTACTATCTCACCACTGGGAAGGCAGTGACTCAGAAAGGTGCTGGGGGAAAATGCCCTTATCAAAAGAGATCAATCTGCTTTAATCTGGAGGGTCAAAAGAAAAATTAAATCTCCATTACTGGCCTCAAAATATCAAAGGCTCCCCTCTTAATTGGAATTCTCTGCTGGCATTCATCCAGAAGAGTTATGGTTTAGAGAAGAAAAGCTACTCTCTAAAGTAAAAGATTTAAGGGCCTTACCTTTGCAGGAATCAGGGGCGGTTTTTGGGCGGCTGGAGTCTCTAAAGAAGCCCTTCACACAGCTCTGGCAGTGTCGGCCCTCTGTGTTGTGGCGGCAGTCGTCACACACACCACCACTCCGCCGTCCTGTCGCTAGCCACGATCCACGACTGAAGTGACAGCTCTTGGCATGACCATTACACTTGCACTCTAGGTTGAGATGGACATGTACAATCAAACACACGGAGATGTTTTTCTCTGCTCGGCTGAACTCTCAAAAGCCCTGGTGAAAGCAGTGATAACTCTTACAGTAGCTGACATTAAAGAAAAGATGAACTGCTCTGTTATTCATCATGCATGAGCGTGTAAAAGGTTACGTTTGATTTATGAGACTAAATTAATTTTCGAGATGGGTCTACATGCTGTGTGTCCTACTCTGCATTTGATTCACTTGCCCCATCACTCACTCTGGCACTCATGCGGTGTCCCTATGATGCCGTTGGCAGCCTGCCAGGGTTGGTCATTGTAGAGAAGTGCACAGCGCTCGCAGTGGTCCCCGGATGTGTTGTGTCTGCAGACACACTTGCCATGGACCTGCCAGACAAACACCACAGAAAGAAACTTTATTATATCTGCATCCATATTTTAATTGTTGAATAAATGTTTTTTCAGGAAGATTGACTAGAGAGGACTGCAACATACTACACGTTGTATCATATTGTACTGCACTCCCACTCTTTGGGATTTTGATATGTGTTTTTCTTGAACTGTTAATTGTTTTGAGATCGCTATAACCCTGGGCAGGGTGGATGGTTAACCACACCGGTCATCATTGAGCCTATCATCAGCCTATTGATGTATATATGGGTGTGATGACAATTTAGAAATGTTTAGCTTGACAAATATCTGACTGATATCCATTTAAATACAATTTTGGTCTGTAGTCAGAGTCCTAAATTTCCCTCGGGATCAATAAAGTATCTATCTATCAATCTATCTATATATCTAGTGTGCAGGCATTACTCTTTTTATTGAGCCTGATTTTCAGCAGCCCTGTGCCTACATGTGATGTGCGTAATACTTCTTAAGTATTGCCACATACCAACATCTACAGGTAACATGTCTACACCCTCTTAGACCATGTTGGAATTAAACTAGTGCATCTATTCTCCATTTACAGTAAAGAGAACAACATGACAGAGACTATGGGTTATAAAAGCCTTGGTCTGAATACCATAATTAAGGTTTCCACATCCTTAAATCCCTGTAATGGTAGGTAAAGCTGTGGCTTGATATCCAGTCTTCATTGTAGCCTTCAGCTTGAGCGGCACATACCAGCGCACAGCTGAGTAACAAGGGAGTGGTGGGAACAAAACCCTAAACCCTCTACTCCCAATCTCACCACATAAACAAATAAAAATGAAGACAAAATGAAGCCATCGGCAGATTTCAGCGTGACACAACATCTCAGTAAGTTTTCACAACAGAAGAGCAAGAGCTTTTCTTTGGTGGAGATCGAGCACCTGCAAGTTGTATGTTAAAAGAAATCCGGCTCACCATGTTGTTGGTCTTCTGTTGGCTGAGTTTGTAGCCCCCGGCTGGTACACAGTGGTCAGCATGTCCATTGCAAAGACAACTGCCTTTGACAATAAAATCATAGATGGCATAGTGGTCTGTGGGCAGGACAGCGGGACCAGGATGTTTGGCCTGGCAGGGACATTGCTGGCGCTGAAGCAGGCGGACTCGGAGGTTGGTGATCATGAGCTGGTCCTGGGCGGCTGGTCCATATGGGTCCACTGAGTGCCAGGGAGACAAAGCTCGATAGATCACCTGGAGATTCAAGTAGAGGAGAAAATGTTCCACTTGTAAAAGCCTCTCTAACAAGTGAAGAAACTGATCTTAGAGACACGGACAGACCATGACTAAAACATAAATTATGTCAGTTTCTCTTTTTTCTCGACATGCCTAATAAAAAACAGGCATAAATCTGGTTCGCCTTTCATGCTCCTCAAATAGCTGCTTTTCTAGGAAAATCAGACTCACTCCTATGTAAACATGGACAAATGGTTCTTGTTCTCCCTCGTTAAGTTTAGTTGAATGTTGATCTTTCAGATACATGCTCTCGGTCTGTTTATGAAAATGTGCACACGACTCTTTATCACAACATCAAGAATGAAGACTGTCAGACACAATAAGGATTGGTTTTTTTATGGAAATAAAATTGAAAGCAGGTAGCATGAGTGGAGACGCTCTAGACACAGATCAATCTGGACAAGCTATATCCACAATATATTCTAATTTATTTTTCCATCAATATCTTGTTGTAGTTCTGTGCGTCCGTAAAAATAATCCAGAATTATTTTTCTCAAGGAACTACTGGTAACTTTGTTTTTTAAACTTGAATTCAATTAAATCTAATAAAATTCAATTGAAATATTTCAATATTTAAAAAATCATTACTTACAAGAACCCATTTACTAAAGTCACGCAACTTAAATTCTATAGTCTGCAATCCATACTTAATACTTCCTGCATCGTCCGTTAATGCTGTGTCATAATAAATAGATTGTTTTGTACCATGACATCATATGGTGAGTGATAAGTAACATGTCAACAACAAGATTTACTGTATAATCAATTGCACTTGACAAATAAGCTAATTCTGATGTGCATTAAGTCAAAGGTTTGGCTCCGGTGACCATGAGTATACTTTAACTCATAACTGCAAACAGAGACAAAAGATATGATGCCTGAAGTGTTACTTTATGACTGAAACTCTAAGTTTTCACACAACATGTGTGATGTCTTTGCATGTTGACCAACAGAAACACTAATTATAAAGGGTGAGGGGCTTACACAAGAGAGCTGACACACTGTTGCAAGACACATACTTGTTGCAAATACACTGCAATTATGAGATCAGTCAAAGCCATATACAGTACAGTATTCATTCAGATGTGCAACCAGAACCTCCCAGCGTGGTCTGAAGCTCTTTGGAGCAAAACAAATCTTTAGTAACCAGTGAGAGTCTCTCTTTTACACCATCTGTGTGAATGAACTCAGCTCATGAATTAACCATAGCTGGTTATCTGGCTCAGACCTCCCTGTGATGATACAGCAGCTCTCCAAAAACTATTTTGGGGGAACATCAGACGTAAAAGTGAACATTGATATTCTAGCTGTGCATGTCAAAGCAGTTTGCGATCTAGAAGGCTGGCCTAACAAAAAAAAAGGTCTCCCACAACCCATCAGAGGTCAGTTTACAAAGCAACTGTTTGTTTAGTGGGTTGTGTGATATGAGCTTATAGTGCATCCTGGTGCCAATAAATGGGCAACAAAAGCAGAGCAGATGGTGAGTGTTATTACTGTGAAGTGCTGGGGGAATGTCTGGCAGCGTGTTTTGATGTGGTCACGCTCAGATCTCAGAAATAAAATCACAATCTAGTTTTGAAAACTTTTCTCTAAGTGTATTTATAGTAGAGTTTTAATTCAGTGAAGCTTAGGGCTTTAATTCTTTCTTGTTGTCCCAAAACTTTCTTTGGGATCATAATGTGACAACATCATCAAATTGTGTAAATGGTTTTTCCAAATTCTGCTGTTAAAATTAAGTACTGTTAATAATGCATGGTATGTTTCCAGTACAGTGATATACCCTTCGACTCAGTTGTTTTGGCCCCCAGCCACACCCCTCATGCCACACTGTCAAAACCACTTTCCACCCCATGCAGTGTTTAGACCAGCCACTGTACTCACCTCTCCTCTGGTACAAGGGAAAGCTCCAGAATACTTGGAGGTGCAAGTTGCTCCACTCTCGCCTGCTGGTGACCCCTCTGCCAGGCCAAATACCTCCACACAGTCCCTTGCAAAATACCTGAGGGCCCTCCACGTGTGCCCATGGTCTTGGGAGCGCTCCAGCACCATGGCAGCGGGGCGGGGTGAGCGGAACACCATGATGAGATGGGTGAGAAGGAATTCCGTCTCCAGGTCGAGCTGGAGCGTCTCCTCCTTCACCCCCTCTGCCGACTGCCACCAGGTGTCCGGATAGCGGAAAGAGGAGTCGCTCATGGCGGAGGGTGGGTGCGCCTGGCTGGGGATAGCAGAGTTGCACTTGTTGCATTTTACTTCCGAGCAGGACTCCCTGCTACGAGGGGAAGCAGTCTCTTTGTAGACACAGTAGGGCTCCGAGGAGTTGAAGCCGCAGACCGACAGGGTGCTCAGCACTCTGCCCTGAGCCAGGTTGCCCATGCGTGGGTTACAGGACCGTCCGAAGCAGCGGCTCTCCACAGTTTTGGATTTAGACGTTTCTGTTAAGAAAAAGTGTGTTAATTTTAGTATAATTTGAGTGAAGGTGAGACGAGAACTGCAGTTGTATATCGGGAATGGCAGTACATTCGGCTACTACAAAGGTTGCGAGTTCGGTTCCTACTTCCTCCAACTCTCTTTCTTGAAATGTGTGCATATATGATGCTGTGAGGCACGTGGATACAACTTTTTCCAGCATAGGACGCGCAATGCTTGTTTTCACAGTGTGTGCGTGCGTAAAAGTCTCAAACTCACCGGCCGACAGAGAAAAGGATGCGCACACCGGGATAATGACAAGTAAAGTCCACAATCTCATCCTGAGGGAGTTGTTGTACTTTTACATAAAGTCACCTGTTCTGTATGAACGCGCCCTCAACAGTTTAATCCAAGGATATCCAGTCGTTAATAATCCAACATGTTCTTTTCCGATATAAAAAATCAATTTACAAACGGTTACAGAAATTAAGAAACTCAACAGACTTGAACGTGAGCTTATCTCTGTCTGTCATGGTGTGGAAATGCCTCGTTAGACTTAACTGCAGTCATTATCCTTAAATTATTCCAGCCCACGCACTTCAGGATTCAATTTGCTGTGGAGAGTGCATTGACATGTGGGAATATGAAGAGGTTAGCACCGCCCTCTTCTTGTCTTCTCCCAGACCCCGCCCACGCTGGTTCCTAAAAACAACTATATTATATATATTGTATATACTGCAGTTTAAAATGGAAGTTTTGATTATGATGATGATTTTGAAATGTTGTCATCATTCTTTTTTCGCCATTACTGAACAATCATCTTACACATAGGACCATATGTATTCGCCTCAAACTAATAAATGCATATTTTACCCTACAGCAGCATTAACTTTTTTTCTCTGCATTCCACTAATAATGAAAGAGGTTGGTTGTCATCAGATTTAGAGTAGAAAAGCACTGTTCTAAAACAATAAGTGAGACATTTAGCCTCCAGAAACCACCCAGGGACTCGAGTGCTGACCGACAAGTGTGTCATTGTGTTGCATTCCTGCCACATATCATCACTTATTTCTAACTGCCACTCATTAACCTCACTTTACCTGCCTCGTCAAACAGACAACAGCCCTAGACCTGAGGGGTCGCACAACCCTTGACCCCAATAATCATCCAGTTGCACTTCATTTTCTAAAACTTTACCAGTAATATCACCTCATTGTGTCAAAAGAGGAATTTCAATATATAAATAAAAAGGTCATATGATACTAAAGGTAGTTGTATCAGTGGCTTACAAAATGTACCATAATCATTTGATACCATGTAAAAGCTTTAAAGTGTGGAGTAGACAGCCAACGACAGGGGGGCAGGCTGATGAGTGAAGGTGAAAAGGGAACAGTGTCACTGAGAATATGCATCATACCTGTGAATACATGAGGTCAGGAGTAATCTGTTCTCACTGTGAATATGGCCTGTCGTATGAATCATCCTCTCATATGTGTGTGTGTGTGTGTGTGTGTGTGTATGTTAAAGGAGAAGAAGAGGGGTCATGAGAGATCTCTTCCCTAAGGCGTCCCGGATCAGGACATTCCTTGAATACTGCTACTCTCGTCACAGTGACGGCCTCTTCTGTTTCAAGGGGACAGGGTTCATATTTGTATGTTTTTACATTTGCATGGGTTATTTCGGTTGTCTCCAGATGATTCGCCGGGGCAAGGTATGATACACCTTGAGCTCTTCTCTTTGTGCATCACTTGCATGTTTTTCGATCCTCAAATCCCAGGAGTTCCTGTGAAAAAATGCTGTAGAGGAAGGATGTCTAATCTCAGCCAGTCTGTAGTGTATTCCCCTGGCAGGATGAAAGCAACACACATGACAAACAAATTCCTTTACTCTCTTTATCTCCAGCTGTTTGTCGTTTTGCTGTGTTACACAACCTGAATCCTACTGAGCCAAATCATTGAAGGACATTTTGGGAAATACGCGTATTCGCTTTCTCGCCCAAGGGTTAGATGAGAAGATTGTTATACGGTAAATGTGAAGCTACTGCCAGCAGTGGGTTATCTTAGTTTAGCCTCTAGGAGGTCATTGCACCCGACCAACAAATAGTCCTGCGTGTAACCTGCACGCAAAACCCCAATTTGTTTAAACAAACAAGATGTAAAACGTATTAATGAGCTTTAGAGGTGCTGGTAGGTGGATTTCGTTATTTTTGGACAAAACCCACCTAGCTGTTTCCAGCCTTTGTGCTAAGGTATACTGGCTGTAGCTTCATATTTACATTAAGAGTGGTATTCATCTTCTTATGTAACTCTCAGCAAGATAGCAACTAAACATATTTCCCAAAATGTCCTTTAACTATTCCTTTAAGATAAATAAGTGTTCTCTTATTCCATTAAAAAGCTCAAACTAGTAATTTCCCCAGTATTGTTGGATGATTAAACAAACACAGGCGTGTGTATCTATGTGGGAATACTGCAGATAAGTGCTGTTATGAACAATGTCAGGGATTACAGTACAGTCAGAGGGGTTGATTTAATAACAAATGAAATATTGGGAGGAAATTCTCCTCTCATGTTAAATGACCTCCCTGCCTGCTACAGTCTGGTGCTGGACCTCCACAGCCAGTGGTGCTTCTGTGGCTTTGTCATTTACTGGCCCAATAAGATGACTGACGCGGGGCTGCTTTATTTCCAGACTGTAAAAGGATATGGTCCCCCCCCCCCCTCCCCTCATGCTGCCATGTCACCTAGTACCTTCAGCTCAATGAACCGTCTCAACCCTTGCACGTAATGTGTCTACTCTCCTGTAAAAGCCAGACAAAAAAGCCAGACATGCTGCAGGCAAAGATGGTATGTGCTTTGCCCACAGGCTACAAGCAATAAACAGTAGACTCCAAACACATTGTGTCACAGGTTTCCCTTATCTTTTCTTCCATTTTTATGACGTTTATCACTGCTATCTGTCTGCTTGTTCCGAGCCATAACATTCCCCTCGCCCACGTTTTATCAGATGGTATGATCTGAAATGACACAAATGTGAAAAAGGATTTGTGTTGTGTAAATATTAGTCCTGAAATGAAACTCTTCCTATGATGTAACTCATCTGGCATTAGTTAGTTAATCATATTATAAAATGACAGTAGTAATGACTCTTGATACTTCTAAGCACAGCTATGCCTCAACTCCCCCTCCACACACATTCCCCTCACTCCTCTCCATCCAGACACTTCTTGAAGTTTATACTTTATATTTTACGTAACCTTTTGACACGCTCTCTTATTGCACAGGAAAGACTCAACAGTTGACTGAGCAGGGGAACTGTGGGAGTTTCACCTTTATGAAAGCCAGGCAGGGGGATGTGTCCCAGTTTTATTTTTTAGTGTTATGGGAGGGGAACGGAAAACCCACAGAGGGCCAACATGTACTATGTGTTATGTCATCTGACACATGGCATTAATTAAAGCAAAAAAAGCATAAATTATCATGAACAGTGGGAGAGGAAACAGTAACATGTTTTAACATTGTACAAACCACAGGTGTGCATTTTGATTGATGGGACAGTAAGTGTTAGTCTTCACTGTATCCTTATTGCATATTAAATAGGATACTAATTGTGGACATTTTACAATAACTAAATGCAATTGACTCCAAATAAAAAATGTGAAATTGTAGTTTTTGTGTATTTATTTTTACGACTGGAGAATACCCCCATGTTTTTACATCAGTAATAATTCTATGTAGCTTTACAAGTATATATACTTTATGTATAAGTGTTGTATTATGTACAGATGTAGTCAAATCTACTATTGTAAACAATAAAGCTGCCTTGTATTCATAGAGAAAGCTCTTCTCACAGAATGAAAAAGTGATGTGTCTGGTAAATACATATATTAGTTCAGGAAAACACCGTTTTGAATTTCTAAATTGCTATTTGTGAAATTTTCAAATATGAAATTGTTCGTGGAGCTCCACAGTGACAGCTCAATTGACATTCATTGGCTGCACACATGAATAATTTCCTGTCAACACAAACATCTACAGTAATAAATATATTGCACACTAACATATAACAATATAAAATGACTACTTGGTGTATACTTTATAGCATTGGCATTATAGCATAGTGTTATGAGTGTTTGATCTTAATTGTGTAAGGCTCATTAGGAAATGTAGGACAGTCCAAAGAAACTGTTTTCCATTGTACAGTATATGGCGCATAGTAAAACACTGAGGGCCTACGTCTTACAGCGTCATGGGTCACATGGGATGGCCCATGAGGATGCAAAGGACATGGTGACCTTGGAAAGTAGATTGAAGACTGCTGACAGTTGTTAATAATGAGGTTGCCTTTTGGCTGTTCCGCACTAAAACTTTGCTGAGAGAAAATAGCTCCATTACTTAGTGAAAATGCTACCTACTGTGCCATTTAGTTGTAATATTTACTGCTTTTAAACACACCTTAAATGAAGAACAAAGCCATAAAACATTTGAAAGTTGGTACTAGATTGAGGATAACCATAATGTTTGACTTGTGCAGTCGCTATGATTGATGGGAACATGTGTTGAAGATCCACCCTTCAGACTTTTACCTCAGGCAGATGAGGTTAAGTAGCTTCCAGTGGATTCTCCGTTGAGGGGCAGACAGGATGATATACTCGGTGAGGGATGGAGAAGATTCGAGCCTGCCTGTATTATGAGAGGAATGTCTGCTGCCTCACTAGCATGACCCTGCTTTAGGCTCCATGTCTGCCGCCATGTTGTTGTAATGTACGGTGTGTTGAAGCAGCTACACATTTAACACATTGCCTTTCTGACTGACAGGGCAGGACAAGAGGAATATTTCTTCATTACCACAGAGAGCCGCCTGACAGCATGCATTGCTATATATCATTACAAACCTTTAAGAAACCTTGCTGAAACAGACTCATTGGTTTTTGGTTTGCATCACAATGACCCTTTCCCAGTGGTGGAAGTACTCAGATCCTTTAATATATATTAAAAGTAAGAGTAATCATAATACACAATGGTCCTTTTGTCCTATGGTCCTTTAGAATGTTATATTATTGTATTATGTTATTAGATTACCATTATTGATGCATCAATGTGTAAGCAACAGTTTCATGTAGCTGTGGGGCTCATTTGAACTATTCTTTAGACGGGTGGGTGGCACTGTAACAATGAATCCTATTTTATCTAATTATGCTATGCTTTTCCCAAACAAATGTCTGGGAGTAAAAAGTTAAATAATTCCCTCTGTAGGTGGAGTAGGAGTGGGAGTAACACAAAATAGAAATACTCACATATAGTCAAGTACTGAATCTGTGCTGACAGAAGACACTGGAGTTTTTCCACGACTGGTGTTTTCCTGTCACTGACACCAATGTCTTCTCAGATTGTACTTTCCCTCTCTTGGGAATGTACAATGGGTTGAGTGAGCCTGGCTAAAGGCTAATTCTGCAGGTGGCATATCCCTTGCTTAGCGCTGGCAGGTAACAATGTGTTGAATTGCAGTTTGAGATGGTTTGAAATTAAATTTCCACTTGCAGGGTTAATAAAGTACACATACTTGTTTTAGATTATGAATTCAGAGAATGATGGTCAGTAATCACTCATTACATCACATGCAATCAGCTGGTAACCCCCTAATGCCCTGATACGCAAACCTCTGACAAGGTCCTGAAGTGACGCACACACTATATATTTAAAATTAAGTGAACTTCAAAACAGGAAATTATTTGACCTGACCCAAAATTAGAATTTTCTCAAGGCAGTAATGATCTGTGCATTCCCATACTACCTTACTATTTACTATGCCAGAAACATGTTTTGTATGTCCCAATACATAGTATGTCAAATGCAGTATGCGAAAAATGTCCTACTGCATCCGATCGCATTTTGCAGTATGCAAGCCAGCATGCTTTTCTGGATATTCTGAAATACAATCTGCAGGGGATATATGATCAAGAGGGTTAGAGTTCAAGTTGCAATGTTATGCCCATAGGCTTTATAAAATATGATTAAGTAGTATTTCCCAATTGTATGCATACAACATGCAACAGTACATAGCCTACTATGGGGCAGCTACAGTACATAGTAAAAGTAAAAAGAAAAAGATATGTGATTTGGCACGCAGCCTTAATCTCAGTGTAGTAAATGTATTGGTTCAAGGAGAAAATGGGGGGATATTGCCACCTAGTGGTTTTAATTGGATTTAGTTTGAAAGAAAAGTGATTTAGATCCCTCGTCGTTCCTCATCCCTCGTTGTTGACCAGGGTCCCTGGTCTGGTCCCTGGTC